>NC_048415.1:16517439-16562288 GCF_013103735.1 Etheostoma cragini | reverse complement strand
CCCACCACCACCACCACCACTTTTAAGTTAGTTTAATATTATTTTATTTTGAAATCTCAGTGATTGGCCCCTATTTTAAGCAATAAATAAAGTAAGACATTTTTCTTGAGTATAGTTTAGTAGCCTACTGTTCTTTCTAAAATAATTTCATTATGGTTAATTTAATAATTTCTTAAATTTTGCACCATAGTCCCTATTAATGTATGTAATAAAGCGGGAAATGGGATTAAAACTGAAAAATCATTTCTCTGGTGGAGGGCGCCCAGACCCCCCGTTTTGTGTGCCCCTCACTTCTCAAACCAAAGTTACACCCTTGGACTACTTTAATATTTGTGGAAGGTGCAGATAAAGTCGCCTTTAGCTTATACATTCACTGCTTAAAATTAGAATCAGAATCAGCATTTAGGCTGCTGGGTACTGTCTGTAAAACAAAAAAAATCCCAAAACAATTGGTCTTACGTATGGCTCGAGTTGCTACAGCCAGCTAACGGCGCCTGGCAGCTACAGCGCTACACTCTGGGGGTATGAACGTGGTGGAGGCTCATGAACATGCCCCCAGAGTGGAGCTCTGTAGCTGCCTGGATGTGTCAGCTGTTTTCACTAATGGGAGAGATATCATTTTGGTCACCTGTGGAGTCAAACACTTGATTTGGCCATGATGTACGTATAACTGTTGTTTATGGTACTGTCACTTTGAATTGATTGTTTAATAACATTTTATGGGATGGATTGAACTAAAATTACACATTGTACCTTTCTATTCATGTGACATGTGTTACGTTGTTAATACGTTTGTGTGGGTGTTTATACATTTGTAAAGATTTTGATTTCATTAAAAAATAGTTTGGGATTAATGACCCCTTTGTCTTATTTTCCCTACATGGGAAAACCCTGTTACACAGTTTATTTAAAGAAATGTTCAAATTAACTACTTATTACTTTTACTTGAGCGATCTTTCAGATAGGTAATTTCACTTGTACTTCAGTAATATTTCATCAAAATATTGATACTTTTACTTGAGTAATCTACAACATTATAGTACTTTTTCCACCTGTGATAATAGCATTGTTGTTAAAAAAAAAAGCTACATGCATTGGTAAACTCACTCTTGCAGAAATTAATGTATACATGAGGAACAGCCTTGTGCTGATCCATTTGCTTTTTATTGTGTTCCCAATAGTAGAAATAGCGCAAAACGTAAATGAAATTAGCAAGGGTTCGTTTTACGGCGGAATACATGACGACATTTAGTGGGAGTTTGTGTCGGGATGATCGCTCGAGCCAATGCAGTAACTTGATCCGGCAGCTTCTCCCGTCTGTAATTTCTCTCAGCTCGAGGAGCGGTAGGTCAGACCGACTACTGCTGAGATTTGAGAGGAATAAATCCGCTATCTCCGTGTTGATCCGTGCCCTGCGGCTTCGTCTGCCCGGCCTCTGCATCTGCTGCCTGACAGAAACTTGGCGTAGCCTACACACAGAAGTCCCGTTTTAACCCGAGGAACACCGAGACAAAATCGTCCGTGTTGTTTTATGAAGGGCAGAATACGGACACGAACACATCGCTGGGAATAACCCCGCTACTGTTCATTCAAACGGGCTCGACGTGCTGTTCCTGCGGCTGCGCCTGCACTTCCTCCTGCAGCCGCTAGGAGGAGGCATGGAGGAGGACAGACTCCTCTCCTCTGCACACAGGACTGACAACTGCAAACTCAGCTGCAGGGAACACATAGTCATCAAGGGTCTACAACTAAAAATAAGTGAAAAATTATCCCCATAAATAAGTTGGTATATTAAAACAAAAACTAAAATCATGTAGGGATGAGAAAATATATAGCCTATGAAAATAGGGTTAGGTATTATATTTATAGACACAGGCCTATATTGGCCTGTGTCTATATATATATAATTGAATTTCACCTTTGGCTCTTCATGGTTTAACCAGTGAGAAACTCCACTCAGAGAAAATAATCATAATATGGAGAGTGGGTTTTAGAAAAAGGGCCGAGAGAAAATGTCATTTAGGATTTAAGATTCCCATTTGACCGCCTGAAAGAGACTTAACGCCAATTGTCCTGCTGGTCATCTCACTCTATAGAATGCAAATGCGGGGGTCTATAGGGCCTGGTGCGGGAAAGCCATTGATTTGGGATGAATACAGTGGCTACTCTCAGGCCCTTCACAGTTATTAGGACTAATAGAGAAACATAAAATAGTGAGAGAGAGAGAGAGAAGCACAGATCTGCACAAATGCTTTAAATAGCTGGCTACTCCACAGGCCTCTCGGGGAGTTTGGCTTGCAATTTGCATTCCTTTGTGTGACAACTTGTAATCCTCCCCTCAGCATGCCAAGAAACACACAACAGATTTATTGTCCCAGTCAACAAATCGTTTAAGTCATCCCAAACCTATTATTGCCTAATGCAGCGGGAGCCCCCCAGACCCATGCACCGCCTCGTCTCAACCACCGGAGGCCTGCAAACACGGACCCCTCGCAGCCAGGCTTTGTTGGCCCTGCGGTCTATTCAGACTCGATGTGGAGCTTTATATCATCTCCGGGCAGCTTGGGAGGTTGAGAGGGACAGAAACCGTGGCTGAGGCTCAGACAGTTTGGTGTCGGGACAGCAGAACTAAACGGACACGAGGTTTCCACTGCTGCAGGCCCACACAAGCTGGGCTGAGCCTTCACACATTTAAAGTGCATGTTAGTGAACAACGCATGTTTATTGCTTTAGAATAACTTCAAACCAGTGACCGTGTCACAACCAACCCAGAGTTTTGAGTTGATTTTACCTTGAAACATTCAAATTAAATTATAAATCACACAAAACAGAAATTACTCAATCCAGGCAAGGTTGCAATTTTCTATTTTTATAAAACATCTGTGGGATATTAATTGGGAAATAGCATTTATTCCCCTCTTCTAGTTAATTCTATCTTGTCGTAGTTGTTTTTTTGTTTTTTGTTATTCTTGCTACAATTTCCATGTTCAAACATGGGCAGTATTAAGTTAATCATCACGCGTCATATTGTTTTTGGACAATATGACCTAAGCATGACAGTTGTTTGGTCCTGTTATTATATTTGATGGAGTGTAACCACATCCTCACGTGTCTGCAGGGAAACCATAACAACACTGTATTTTTGCTTGTCTGGGACAGGCGTGGACTGACAGACTGCTGTTTGTTGTGGGAGGGAGACAGACAGGAAGATGCTTTTATGCACTTTTTTTATCTTTTTATTCTAGAAAAACAGATATCTTTATTTTGATTTTCTTTTTTTAATTCACACCAATACTTGAGGCAGAAAATAGGCTTCTGAAGAGAACTGAATAGAGATATTGAGTTGAATTAAAGTGAACTGAATTCACGTGAATTGAAGTGGGAGTAAAAGACAGATAATGAAAGAGTGCGAGGAGCGGCAGAAAGAGAGACTGCAGCCCATCTGTGTGTCTCGGCCTCACACCGCAGGACTCAAACGCAGGGTCAGCTCAGAGAGAAAGAGAGAAGGGGGAAGATCTCTCCCCCACCAGTCATCTTCCCACAAACACAACGGGCCTTTGATTCGTTTGTTTGGACACACACATTCATGTCTAATTGTTGTTTTTCTTTTTTAGTGTACCCCACAAGGCGCACATGCATCATGCAGGACAGGCAGCGCATATGGCATCGGTACTCCTCTAAAACCACACTAAACAGATCTGCACAGGGCCAACGTTTCCCATTGCATGCAGAGCAGCAGGCTCGGGCTTGTGGCCCAACAAGCGCCATTCCTTCTCTATGGCGATCAACACAGCCATAATTATAACGGAAGTCAATGTTCGTTTTAGCATCAGTGAAGAAGATGCCTGAAAATACATCCTGAATCCCAACAAGCCCCTTAGTCACGCATTCATTCTAAAAAATGTAATATTTTAAAATGTCAAAATTGTGGCAAAATGACTTACTGCATTATAGCATATTTCGTTTTTATAAATGCAAACAGACTTTAGTGCAAAATTCTGCAATTTTCTTGACCAAATTCTACATTTTGCTTAATAATGATGCTTGTTTCTGGAAGGCTAATATAACCACCACTACACTTACAGGAAAGTTACAAGCCACTTACAGCCTCCCTTATCTGAGCATCTGAGCCAGTCTGTGTAACTCTACAGCGCAATGATACGGCCATTACTCTGATACACTAATGAGACCCGAGGAACTCTAATGGTAAATTACAGCCTTTAGCTGTCTGCCTGCTGCCAGGCTGCACAGACCAGCAGTCCCCACTCATTTGTCATAACTTCACCCCCTGCAACAAAGGCTGATCGGACTATTTAACACCCATTTTCGAGGTCCAGCAGAGGCCGTATTTCACTCTCTTTTTTTTATTCTGCTCTCTAATCCGTCTTTATCCTTATTTAAATGTCATTCATAGTAATGAAGGGAAAACAACATTATGCAGGTGAATGAAGGGGTTAAGAAAATAATTCGCCATGATTGTACCAAACGTGAAACGGCATGAGAGATGTCTCATGCACTCAAAAGCTGAAACACATGTTCTCCATTTCCATCCAGTCACTGCTGCTGACTGTGATCCGTAGACCAACTCCTGGGCCACCAGATAACATCATCCATTAGATCATACTTCAGGATTCAAGAAGAAAATCTTAATTGTACTGGCATCATTTACTTCAGATAACAGATTTGAATAATAGCATTAGGTCCAAATGGTTGAATACTTTATTCATTCATCTAAACATGTTTTTTATATATTTAAATAAAAAGGCTAAAAAAATGGTGCTAATAAACCACATACACTTACTTTTAGTAGAGTTAAAATATAAAATACAAATTATTTTTATGCTAATCATAACAAGACATTTTGATCATTAATTTCTTATTATTACCCTTTAATTATTATTTCTATTTGGCGTATTAAAATATCCTATACCAAAGAGATGGCCACAACACATTTGACTAATGTGTTCTTACAGAATGAGCGCTGTTGCACTGGTATTTATCTATTTTGTCAAATTACATTTTTTCAGAGAGCGTCAAGCCCAATGAAGCCGAGACTTGGAGGGATGTTTATAGTTATCCTTGGCAGAGAAAGCAGGCTTGTTTCAACATTGCACAACCTCATGTTTTAAAGACTACTTCTAGAAGTTTATTTAATTTTTAAATAAAATTTCTCAGCTCCTGAGCCTGGCAAAATTTGCTATAAATACCCCCGTCTATAAGCCAATATTCATCACATGGCAATATTCAAATTCACAGCCGTTTTATACAGTGCCCCTTTGATTTCCGGGAGATTTTATTAACAATTAACATGCTTTTAATTTGAATATTGTATATAGACAATAAGTTATACTCCTACACTCCTCAGCTGAATATGACCAGGAAGCCCTGAAAAGCAAAAAGAAGCAAGAGGTCCAAACCAAAGCATCTTATTTGGAAGAAGCGAGGGCCTAAATTAAATATGTCTCCCTCAGGGCAAATGTGAAGCCAGAATGACCTAAGCGACATAAATTTCGTCTGAATACATTTGTCTGGCCACACGGCTCCTTGCACACATGCCCTTGGTTAGGTTGTCTCCTTTTGGGAGACTTCCCACAGATTCGCCGCGTAACTTAATCTGTCGACAATCAATACGCTGCCCAGAGCCTATTGAATAAATACATTATTCAATTATTTGAAAGGCTCTGCAGCATGCATCCCCTTTTCTCATCTCACCAGAGGAGGAAATCTAATGCAGAAATGGAGTCAGATTTGGCATGCTCTCAGTGGTGCTCCAAATGTTTCATTCAGAAAGAAAATTCACTTTTAGTAGACTTTTGGGCACTGTTTAGTACAAATTACAATCCTTCAGTCCTGCCAGAGGAGTATATTCCAGTGTGGTGCTAGCAGACAAGCAGGTGTTTTTCCTTGGTTGTTGGGAGGGTCCCACCATGGGCTTGAGGACAACGTTATCCCTGGTCCCCCATTCTGCCGCCTTGCTTCACCTCTTCTCTCTTTTGGATGGCCTGCTGCTCTCCCCTCCCTCTCTCCCTCCCTCCTCCTCTTCTTGGGCCTTTGATCAAAGCTGGCCTCTCTGCCACAGCTGCCCATCAGGGGGCTCCTCACCCTCACCTACAACAACACCGCCTGCTGGGCGTCCCTCTCTGATGCACATACATGGGTGCAGCACACAGGGGCAAATGCAGGAACCCACACATAGATTCACACGCAGATCAAGCCCCCCACCCACAAGTCTTAGAAACCTTTTTTTTAAGTAAACAGCAAGTGGGATGAGACCCGAGGTATGCTGTAAACTCAAGAAATATGAACCATCTTTGCATATGTGTGAGTCAACTACAGAGAAGAAACAACACGCCTTTGTGCGTGTGTTTCTTTTTGTTTGTCAGTGTCTGAGGTTTGCATCTGGGTTCACAAATTCACACAGGTTCATATGTGTTTTTGCCAAGTGAAAGAGACAGGAAACGTTATCCAGAGTACATGCTATGCTTTCAACTGAGCAAACATATTATGCACTGGGAGATGCATAGTCCACATACAAACAGACACCAGACCAAACAAGCACCACAGCTTGCTTACATATGTACGACTGTATTTAGTTCCACCTGTAAGCTTTTATCTGAAGGCCTGGTGCCCAAGTTACTTCCTTTTCTGTACTTGACCTCAAAACTCCTCTCATTTGGCATGTGAACCCCCAATTATAGACATAAGAAACACTTTGGTCTGCCTTCCAGAGGCACTGAGAGCATTCCAGTAAAGCGTTTTGATAAACCCTGATGTTTTACTCCTCGTGGTGGCACATTGTTTTTTGACTTCTTCTCTTTGTCTTCCTTGATGGAAGCATTGTTGGTTTCTCTTTGAAAATCCTAAATCCACTGTTCTTCTCCTCCAGAACTGGAAGTAATCCCGTCAAAACATCTGGTGATGACTCAGGCTGCATATCAGATACACATCACATGTGATTCATTATCCTGAGGTTGGCCGGTCCCAGGCAAATTGGACTTTGTATATTTTCAGACCCATACATATACATGGGACCCGGCTGTGATGACACATCGGCCCGATGAAAGTGTTTCCAGTGTTTGTGTCGCAGTTCAAAGGAGTTGATGGGTACCTCCACTGGTGATGTGACACAGGAGGCCCCTTGGGCCAATCCTCTCCACCCTCACCTGTGCCCCCAAGCCCCTGTCACCCCACCCCCCCCTTCCCGACACTGCTGGGGTCAATTAACTAATTAAGTGCCTATTAAAGCATTAACTGCTTCCCGGAGGATGTGAGGTAGCACTGGGGCTGGGACGTGGAGCAAGTGGCCACGGGGCTGAACCGGAGCGAGTTCAAAAGGGTTTTATTTCCTGAAAACACAACGACAAAGAAGAAGGTTGGCCAGTGTGGACAGAGTGGGTAACTTCAGTACATTTCACATGCCGTCACTGCCTGGTAACAGGTCGCAGAAAATAAAAACACAGATGCTTTCCATTCATTTGTTAACTATGACGTAAAAATGACATGCTCATTTCATAAATAAATGAACTCGGTATTATTGCAATTATGTTACAATATAATTCAATACACAATATGACTTCAGTGTTATAATTGTTAAACTACTTCTGTTCACCTGCCACAGGTGGATGCAAATAAACACTGCTTGGATTTCATAAGCCTATCTACAAGGTTTATCCCTGCAGGTGCTGTGTGGGTGAAGGTCACTGCTTCAGACAAGAGAAGACAAACGTAGTGAAGTCTGTGAAAGTCAGTTAGGTCCACCTATCTTCCTGATACCAGTTCACCTGACACTTCATGCAGGTTAAAATACACAATCATAAATATTTCTAAATATTTGACCCAAGTCTGGCTGTGTTATCCATCGCATAGACACAACTACTGTTAACACCTCTAGCTCTGTGCTGAATACAGTGTTCTCTCTGTGTGTGATTTTTTTTCTCTCTCCCACGAACCCCCGCTGCTTGCCCGGACTGTGCTTAAACCTTCAACGGTCAGAGTTGAAGGGGGAACTGAGAGTCAATGTGGAAAAAAAAAAAGCATGAAGGGCGATATCCATACCTCTTCAGGGTGTGAGGGGTGAATGTACAGGACGAAGGTCGGATACATAAGTAGCAGTGCATAGCCATGTAAAGCTCAAATGTCTCCCTTGTAGAGTTGGGGGTCAATATGCTCTTAGTTAACTCAGTTTAACATGTCCTTTAAATCTGCAATTCATTCAATGATGACGTACACCTGATCCCAAATCACTTCCTTATATTGCAGCAATTTTATGGTTATTTTCAAATTTTATTTTTTAAGAAAATCTACTAGGTAGGTTCATTTAGAAGAATTAAACTTGGCTGCCTAGCAAAGTGGTTACTGCCCCCTGGAAATCAATTTCCTCTTTGCAAGACCCAAGTCCAAATCCTGTCTGTTACCTATACGTCCCTCAGAGCTGCCGGGATCCAACTTCACTACAAGGCCTTCTCCCAGCGAGCCTGTGGAAGGGGAAGCCTTGGCCCTGCTCGCTTCCCACAGGATCAGTTAATAGACATTTTCCCTGCACATTTAGGACCAACAGGCTTTTCTCCACTTTCTTCACTGTGTTTACCCAGGCAGGACGCCACCCCCCTTTTAGCTGGTTCACAGGGAGTTCTTGGGTTTAAACTGTCCAAGTGACGCCTGAGTCAAGAAATCACATCATCATGACAAGGCAAAGAGGGTAGCGAGGAGCAACATTAGAACTGCTGCCGTAAAAAAAAAAGGAAGCTAAACCCAGACCACTCTTAATGACTTTCCATTCAGCGGGCAAACAAGCAGCTAGACAGGAGATGGGTGGGAGGAATGAAGGGCAGGAGGAAACCAGCGAGAAGAGGACAGATGAAACGGACTAGACTAAAAATTATTGTCTGAGATTGTGATGAGTAAATGATGTAATTTGTGCTGAGTGAGTAGGTTAAGCTTTAAGATGTAATCTATCTCACCTTTAAGGCATTTTGGTAAGACAGGGGATAATTAATGTGAAGCAAAAGTTTTCATAAGCTCTGGGGCTTCCAAGGCATCCGTACAAATGTTATGTGAGACAAGAGGAAAGGGGAAAAAAGACACCATGGGAGTGAAGACCGTGAGGAGGAGTGACACAGAGAGGAGGAAGACAAGGAGTTGGTTGGAATGTCCAAGAAAACAACAACCCAACACAAGTGACTGCAACTGTTAGGCATTAGCATCTTTTTGCATGGCCAGAAATTCCTGCAATGCACGGGTACAGATACACACACACACACACACACACACAAGTGGACAATCCAAGGAATGCTGACAGCAACTGCTCCTTAAGCGCCTTCAGTGTTGAGAGGGAATCTACGGAATGGTACCATAAGGAATTTCAGATATCTAAAGCAATCTTTCACTTTCCTCCTAGTGAAGGACTTTAAGCTCTTTCTGTTTTGTTAAAGCACTGAACATCTGAGACTCATTCATCAGCTAACGTGGCTTTTGTGCCATCCTGAATCCCCACTCCGACTAACCTAAAAACAAGGACAACCGCTTCTGTTCTACATGCAGGAATACAGCCGGTCGAAAGTCAACTCTGAAACCAGCGGCCTTTAATGAAATATTACCTTCCAACCTCTAACTCCATTCTCTCTCTCTCTCTCTCTCTCTCTCTCTCATCTCTCCTTCGGTGAAATGTTTCTTCTGGCACTCAGCTCCCCTGTCTGCGTGCATCAACAAACACATGAGGAGGAACCAGCAACTGTATTAACAGATGGCCAGAGTCAATAAAACACACACAAATCAAGTGTTGGACACATCTGTTGTACGTAGAGTCTGACTAATCTTTCTGTGTGGTTCGCCGGGAGTGATGGAATCGCAGCAGCTCGGCCAGATTAGAGGGGACAGGGCAGATCACCCATGGGACTCCAGGCAGCTTTGTAATGGATCGTAGAATGGAGATAAAGCCTGATAAAGGCCGGGGGAGGGGACATGTTTCAGTCAGATAGAGTCTGTAGCATGGATAAGAGCCAGAATAAATGTTGTACATCTATCTACATGCATCCATTAGCTTACTGTTAAGAAACCTTTCTTTAAAAGGGTTTATTGACGCATTATTTAAATCATATTGCAATTTTTACAAGACAACAAAAAGTTACAGACATTCTCGACCACACAATACAAAAAGGAGGGTTGCGATATGAGTACAATTTTCTATCACGCTATATGTCATTTAAAATTGTGATATCAACATGTGTTGCAATCTGGAAAACTGGGTTTGGAAACCGTTCAAAGACAAATCCAGAGGTTAATTTCTGTTTTCGGCTACTCCAGTGAATGAAGTTCTCAACTAAATCGAGCTATTTCCTCACTTTGATGGAACATTCATGTTAAACCAATATTGCCATAAATGCTAATAGATTTTCCCATCTTGCCCTTCCAAACCCAGAGATATTAAAAAGATATTAACCACATTAAAAACTGCAATATATCACAGTTGTAAGATTTCCAACCCTACATAATAATAAATACAGTACATTTGCAGCCAGTTTGGTGCTTAACGGACTGACTTTCAAGTGTAACAGTGCTAAAACCCCAATGAACTTGAAATCTTTAAAGTGGCAGAGCAATTAGGCTCAAACAGTTCTAATGGCTGTGTTAAGTTTGTTGAACTATTTGGGACAACCAACTCACTAACTGTGTGACAGAGTGGAGTATCCTAGCTGCTGGTTGCAGCTAATAAAATATACATGAAAGACAGTGATTAAGAGAGAAAGAGAGAGTGAAACTCGAGGTATGGGGGAAGAATGGAAATGGGCAGGTCAGAGAACTACTTGAGAGAAAAGCATGGAGAGACAACTATTACAAGTTTAAAACACAAACAATCCTGATCAAAGTATTGACACAAGTACATCAAATTCATTATGAGTCACAAATTAGTTATTGTTGTATGCATTTGATTGAAATTTTATTGATTTATGTAATTCATCATCCTTTGGGAAGGACTAAGGATTTAATCCGTTACTGTGTCCTGCTAATGCCATGCCCAACCGATGCAGCAAATGTTGCCAACACGTCCACTCCAGCAGCCTCTTGCATCACTGGAAAAGTCAAACATCAGCAGTGAGATTTAATTGGGAATAAGCCGTTATGGAAAGGCCAGCAGTGCTGTGACTGGAGGGATGTGACAGTGCATGGAGGGCCTGCTGCTGCTGCTGCCGGTGATTAGAGGCAAGGTTAATGTTAATCCCCCCATTTGTCGGAAAACACATCAAACTAAAATGTACAGCAAAACTAGAATACCGGTGAGCCGGCTGCAAAATAATGAATGCTGGGGGAAAAAAGCACCAAACATCAAACAGATGTGATCAGATGGGGTTGATAAGCATTCGGGCTCGGTTAATTCCCAACAAATTATCTAATCCAGATGTTGCACTCTTAGTGTAAACACAGTGCCCTGCAGAATCATAAAACAAATAAGCATGAAAAAGGTTTAAAGTTTCAAACGGAGCATAACCCCGTGCCGAGACCTTTCCACCGAGAAAAAAAGGAAAAGAAAAAGAAAAGAAAAATCCACACCACACACTCCCCCTTTGCTGCCTTCTTGAAACAGGGAAATGTAAATATGGTAATATTTAGCACTTGTTTTAAAACAGATCAGTTTTCTCAAGCAGGGAGAAGTAGAGAGAGGAAAAGAGGAGGAGAGAGAGAGAGAGAGAGAGAGAGAGAGAGAGAGAGAGAGAGAGAAGGAGAGGGAGACGGGGAGGAAAAGAAAAAAAACCAGGCCACACACGATAGAAGGCCTCCCTAGATATGTGTGTGTGTTCCAGTCTGTGCGATGTGGACAGGCTGCGGCTTCCTCTGTTTGCACACAGTTCCACCAAGAGCCCTGGCCCGGTGCTGATGGGCTTGACACACTCCAAAACACCAAACTGGATCTGTCACACTGTGAGTCTAGAGAGTCAACAACAACTTAACAATAGAAAAACACCACTCCGACGGGTCACATCATCCATCTGAACGCCGCAGCCATTTTTCATGGAGGGAAAATACGAGGTGGAAGATAAAGGAGGGGGGGAAGAGAAACAAGAGAAAGAAAGGGAGAGAGAGCAGCAGAGGGAGGAGCAGAAATGGAAACATATGGATGTGTTTAAGGACCACCAGGGAAGGGAAACTTGTGCATTTTCGCATAAACCCTGATAAACTCCAAATATGTAATTACACGGGGTTTAGGGCTCGTCTGTTGCCGATTCATTCAGGAATTTCTGGTTACGTCTCTCTGAGAGTTCGGGTGTAACAGGGCTCTTTATCGTTCTCAAGTGGCGGATCTGCTCAGCTTTAGTGTGGCCAAGCCTTCCACACACACACACACACACACACACACTCTCAGCCCTGGACCTGCTCAGTGTGTGAGAGTGCCATTGTCCCCCCACCTATTTAACAAGGCGGTGTGTGAAAGAAGAAAAAGCAGTCAAAAGAAATACCTCCAACTACATAAAAAAGGCAAAGGAGTGGCACCCTCGTAAAATACCTGCAGCACGTTTAAAGATTTCATCACGTCGCAATATTTATAGTTCTTCAATTCCTTGTCAGTGTTTGTAGCCAATTTGTTGAGCTCCAATAAATAGACTGGCCTATTTATCAGCAGACCACATGGCAGCCATTTATGGCGCCTAACAAGAGGCAGATGTGTTTTGTATATGTTTTCACATGCAGGTTTGACGCGCTGACAGGCCGAGACAGATAGCTGAGATGTACAACCTCTGTCCTGACGGCAGGATCGGCTGTAAACATCAGCTCTGATTAGACCGTGGAAAACACAAACATGCCTCTCTGGCCATCCCTGAGCCTTATTTGCCTCCCCGTGACAAAGGTTTTTGATTCATACACTGGCTGAGTCACTTTGACTGCAAGACAGACATGCACTGAGGAAGTGTGCACCTTTCCTGCTGCCTGTGAGGCCTCTGCATGCGTGTCTGTGATGTCTATCCCTGAGAGTAAACACAAACTGTGCTTTATGTGTGTACATTTTAAAGTGTATTTCTTTGTACATCCTTGTGTTGTGTGTGTGTGTGTGTGTGTGTGTGTGTGTGTGTGTGTGTGTGTGTGTGCGCGCGCGCGGTGTGTGTCTGAGTGTTGCCAATTACCCCAGCTATAAATACAAGATCCCCATCCGTCACTGAGTTTCTGGGTGGCTGCAGCGGCGCCATAATTGGTTTCAGATGGTCACCCAGATCTTTCTCTCTCTGCTGCAGCGCCATCACACCGCCTGTGTGTGAGAAAAAGCCGCAGGGAAGAGAGAGGCAGAGAGGAGGAAAAAAAAAAAGAAAAAGATGATTGACAGGAGTGAATAAATACAGAGCGAGCACAGGAATAAACAAGCAGACACTAAATGTTTCTTTTGTCCCGAAATTCTCCTCAGCCCGAGAGTGGGGCGCATTGGGAGGGAAAGCAGAATTTAACTTGTTAACTCAGTGAAAGCTCATGGTTTTGTAATCGGTGTGTTTTCATTTTGATGTGATTCATTAAACTCAGATGAGGTTTGGGAGACAGGATATTTATGTCAGATGTGATATAAACGTTCACATATTTGTTGTACATTATGAACGCATGTGGAAATACAAAATCCCATTTGCTACTTCTGTCAGCTTGACAATAACACAACACTGTAATGAAACTGAGTTTCTATTAAATGTGTGATATCTTTTAAATTACTTCAAAAGTAATACATTATACCACCAAATCGCAAAAATAATAATAGACAGTACTAGTTAGTGGTAATATATAGTTTTTTAATGAGGCTTTATATTCACTCAGTTTGAATAGTTAGCCTCAGGATGGCAATTTCACTTATTTATCTGTGTTACTTAAGGCTTTAGTTGAACTAGGTTTAAGTGCTGTTTCTCTATCTGGTCTCGGAGGACACTTGATCAATGGACATATTAACAATGAATTAGCAGACTAGGCCTATCGATTAACTAAGCAGAGGACACTGGGACTCAGGGACAGCTGGGGAGTGGCTCAGGCTGAAAAGGTTGGATCAAAGAGGAATTACAAGCAACCCCACAAGAACTGTGAAGAATTCAAATTTTTATCGGCAGAAATATATGCTATAAAGTTTTATAGCTATTAAAAAAAGTAGTGTGACGATCAGCTGGCAATAAAACAAGATCCACAAATATAAATATATTTAATAAAAGCAAATTATTTTTTCACAAGACCCTGTGACATCTACCTTGATGTCATCTTTAACTTTATTATCCATTTAAGGATGTATGAACAGTATAAAACACAAATACACACAGTGACCACATAACTGTGTATTATTATGATCAGGTCCAATCTGCAACTAACAGATCTCCCCAAAGTATAAATATATATAAATCTATAATGTTTTGGTTTTTCTTCAAATACTGGTGCAGACTTATTCCACCATTAACACTGTTCACTTTGTAGGCTACATCGCTTCTATGGAAACCCACATCCAAAGGAAAATTGTGCGAAAATTACCTTCATTGTGAACCGTCACGTCTAAAACATTTCACAAGCAAATGTTAACACTCTACACTCCCAGTCCTCTTCTAACTGCGCAGCATCTGCGTTGGCCTACGCTACCTGTTTTCATCATGGCCGTGGGAAAGCAGTCAAGATGAGATGCGGATTTGTTTTCTCTCTCTCTGCTTCGTGTTAATTTGGAGGCGGCTCACCAATTATTACAGACGTTTCGAGTCAGCAAAGCCAAAAGCACGCCGACACGCAGGAATCCTCCGCTATAAATCCATTAAATCCCTCTCATTAGAGCACGAGCCTCATTGCTGCGACGCGGGATACAGAACGGGGGGCGCGTGCTCTTTCTCACACCGGGTGTCGCCTCGCCCTCGTGCGCTCCCTGCGCACCGCAGTCATTACCGGCTTGCTGGGGCTCTAATTGGCTCACTTTGTTGACAACAACAACAACCCGACGTCAGCGCAACAACACACGCGACGCTCTTTTCAACGCCAGTGGAACTCCAACAGAGGTTGTCACAGACAGCAAAACCACACAGTAAAACTACTTAGTTAAAGTGCTGACTTGAAAATGTTACTTGAGTTTTAAAGTTTGTAAGTATTGTCCACTAAATGCACCGAGTCTACAGTAAATGCTGTATAAAATCCCACCTGTGAGGGCAAAAAACAATTACTTTTACATTTTATATCATTAGCTTATGAGAAGAAGCATTTTCCTGTTGTAGTTTGTTGAGGTGCTAATTTGTTATTACTTTTTTACAATGTACGGCAGTTTAATCCAATGTGTCATAACCATTAATGTATCAATTTGTACAGTAGTTAACTAAATCTAGCAGTCAAATTTATGTGATACAATAAAAAGTCCTAATTACCAATATTTCCCCATATGCACAGTAAAAAGTGAGTTTAAATGAACTCTATTCACATAAATATCTCAAATCTTTTACTTGAGAACTGGACGCTACTCAAATGTACGTTGTTGCATTCTACCACAAGCCAAAGAAAGTGAAGCTGTGCCTATTAAAAAAAAAAAAAAAAGATTGTTAAAACTATAACCGTCCTGTAGGAACTGTCAAACATCCAACCATCCATTTTTGTACTGCTATATCCCAGCATGCATCGGGAGAGAGGCAGAGAACACCCAGGACAGGTCAGCAGTTTATCACAAGGGCTAACTTGTACAGAACAAAATGTATTTAATTCAAGATAAACATAGCAGTTATTATTGTGAATTTGATAAATACTGTACCTATCCAACTGTAGGGTAGAAGATGCCATCAGGGGACCTATAACTGAGGGTATTTCTTTACAAGCAGCAATCTTAGTAAGGTCCAATGCGTGAAAGCTATTTTACAATATTATTCAATTTCCTATAATATAGTATGACACGCTGTTATTTTTTATTGTTCCACTGCAAAGCAAGTGAAAAAGGAAGCTAAAATAACAAGCCCCGTATTTTTTCTGGAGCAAATTTATTGCAATTCAAAACATCCAACAGGATCGGTGCTCCATTATAAATAGGAAAAGTAAGTTGTTTCTATAATACGGTGCAGCACCAAACTTGATTTACACACGGGTCCATAAATCATTATGACTTTTTCAACTGTGTCAGCTGAATCCTGTTTTCACGGTGTACTCTACACTGTCTGTCAACAAGTGATACGTCTGTGTCGGAGGGGATTAAGACATCCGAGCCATGCAAGTTGGTCCTAAGAATGAACATTTGGATTTTTGGGATTTACCAACTGAAGGAGGTGGAGCACACATTAGGGAAAGTGTAGACAAGAAGACAGTGGGAGTTAGAGTGGAAGCGAGTGAGAGAAGAGAAACAGTGTGCATGAGCGAGGGAGACACCGCTGGAAGATGGAGAGGTGGTGAGGAAAGTGAAAGGAGAAAGACAGGGAGTTGAAGAAGAGGACAGCAGGCTCTCATCAGGAGGAGAACCGAGAGGGGAGCGGAGGCCACAGCGTGGAGAGGGGGCCCTTGTGTAAATGGAGATGTACTAAACCTTTGCTAACCTGGATCGCCCGAGATAAAATATTTATATATGCTATTGTGTGACGGAGCACTGGGCTGAGTAGAGCCTTAATTTGTTTTTCTCCAGGGTAAATTAATTCCCTCCACATCTTCAGCGGAGTGAACCCGCAATGATCACTGCCCAGTCTCCCTCTGGCCCCTCCTGCAACAAGCACTTGAGAGATTTTAATGGTCAAAGTCCACTTTACAATTATACTTCATCTGCTCCATACATTTCCATAGATTAAAGGTGAAGCAGAAACACTTAAGAGAGATGAACGTTGATCCCTAACTGCCTTTACTCCTCTCATTTCACTCTCCTATCGCCCTCACCCCCGATCGCTCCTTTTTTTCTTAACCCTCATCTTATTCTCCTCTTTGGTGTTGACAGTAAAAACAATTCAAAACACAATACTCACCAATGAAACATTACAGATATGAGCAATGCAGACTGTCAATTGTTCACCCTTGATGTAGGCTACAATGTTGCGCCAAGTGGGTATTTATATGGAAAAATGTAGGACAATATTAACAGTGTATTATATGTACAGCACATCTTTTCACACACTGTATGGATAAAGAACAAGAGACATCTGTGTATGCTAACCATATGTAAAACACAGTCAAAGGACATGCGGTGTGAACGTTTGGAGCCCAGCACAGATTGACACTGATTGTCATGCTATTACAGGCAAATAGCAACACTTACTCGGCAGCCGATAGGGCGTAATCACGTGTGACTAACAGCGATGAGAGAGCGCTACAAAGGGAAGGCGAGATGGTGGAGGTGCAGGCTCTTTGTCTCCCCTGCCATCTTACTCCATCTCTGAGTAGCCTGGAGGGGCGAACAGAACGGGAGATGATAAAAAGATGGAAGCCACTCAAAGTTCAAGGCAGAGATGCCCCTTTCATCTATTTCAAGACAATCATGTTGGGTTCTACATGTACATTACTGCAAACTACCAATCTCTGCCTCCTACAGAAAGAGCAAAAGGCACAAAGGAGTGAAGAGGTGGTGGCAGTAGCACAACTAACTCCTGCATAACACTTTTCACTTGATACAGTGGTGGTTCTTTCTGTGGAAAAACAAGTCAAATGTAAGGCAAAGGGCACATTGCTGTTGAGTCATTTCAACCTTGTCACGTTTATTTTTATACTGCAACAGTGAATACACTGACAGAAACATAATGCCACAGGAGTTTTGTTTTTCATCACCATGAGTAAACTCAATTTTAAATGAACAAATCTGCCAAGGCAATTTTGCTTAATGAAGATATCTGAAAAGATCACAGATCACACATCACACATTTCATTTGTTTTCCTCACAATTTATACTTGCAGCTAAAGCATTAATACACTCCTTTATGGTTATGTTTAGGCACACATTTGTTAAGGAATGATTATGGTCCTGGTAATACTGAGTCAAAAGTGACTTAATGTAAGCATGGGGCAGGATGTGTTTACTTTATTTAAATATAACAGAAGCCATGATGTCATCCTAATCTCAGCCCAAAGTGCTTTTGTAGAATAAACCCGAGGGGGTAAGCCAGCCTCCACTGAGCGTAGTTCCTATGGCCCCATTTAGCTACCTAGCACTAACCCGCCGTTAGCATTCCATTGACTGCCATTCCTTTTGATTTCACTTTGACAGCAAATAACTTTACATCTGAAGTGTTACTTGTCCATTGTTTATTTCTTAAGAAATACAAAAATGTATAAAAGCTTTTATTACCTTGTATCTCTAAGTTAGGGCTCTGTAGCAGGCGTTTTTGTAAGAATAGGCTAACGATTGTGTCATAACCAAACAACTTGCTGTCGTATAGTAGAGGAATTACCGAACAGTACAGGATAAGCTTACAGGTAATTTCGATTTACATTAGCTGTTTAGGTTTAATTACTCACGTTAGTTAGCATTTTAGTAAGCAACAATTAGCCTATGCTTATGTTATCTCGTTACATACCTAAGCTCTCTGACTCAGCAAGAGTCGGAATAATTTTTCTTGGCACAGCTGCAAGAAGACTTACAACTTTCAGACAGGTTTCTCATGTCACATGTACATCTTCAAGCTCAGTTGGAGGCTGTGCAGTAACGCTTAGCCCTCACCGGAAGTGCTCCGTTAAAAATATAGACAGTTAAAGAAGTGGACCAACAGATGTTGGTCCACGTTGGTCCTCCGTTGTTCTGGACGGAGACCAGCGAGGGAAAATAAAAGCACTTTTCCAGTGATGGCTAGGCGTTACAGCGCAGTCTCCAACTGAGCTTGACAATGTAGATGTGACGTGGGAAATGTGTCTGAAAGTTGTAAGTCTTCTGGTAGCTGTGCCAAGAGAAATCTCATTCATTCCCAATCAGCAGAGACAGAGAGTGTAGGTATATGTTAGTAGATAACATAGACACAGGCTAATTACTGCTAACTAACATGCTAGTTAACATTAGTAATTAAACCTAAACAGCTGATGTAAGTCAAAACTTGCTTCTCTTGATAATACGGTGATTTGTCGACTATGCAACAGCAAGTCGCGTTGTTATGACACAATTGTTAGCCTATTTTTACAAAATCTTCTGCAACAGAGCCATAACGTGATATACAAGGTAATGGAGCCTTTTATACATTGTCGTGTTTCTTTAGAAATAAACAATGTACAAATAGAGTCTTGAAAGGTTTCAGATGTAAATTCACTGTCAAAGTGGAGCCAAAATGATTGGAAGTGAATGGGATGCTAACTGCAGGTGATGGCTTCGTAGCATTAAAATAGCGCCATGGGAGCTACGGTTAGAAAGGAGAGGCTTACCTCCTCGGTTAGAAACAATGGCATCATACTGTCCATTTTTTATGCTGTCTATGCATAAACCACACGGAAAACTCGGCATGCAAACCCTGGACTCTGGTAATGAAACGGCTAACTTGTACAGTAGGTGAAATTGATTGAACTATCATTTCACCTATAAATTTGATTTGCAGTATCTTTAGAAGTTAGGCATGGTGACTTGCACACTTTTGATAGCTTCCTTTGTATTTTTGTACTATATAAATGTGCATAGATGTCATATGTCTGAATATGTCTATGCTGTGTATAACTTATTGGACATCTTAATTTCCTTCTGGATAAATAAAGTATCTCTATTCAGGACCTACAGGGGCAGATTTCACAATGTCTGTGTATTTTGTGTACAAAATACCTTGTGTACGTATCACATATCTCAAGTCTAGCACCGTACTCTAGCACCACCATACCTCAAAAGTAGAGAAAGGAAGCAGTGATGAATCAGCAAGATGGATGAGTCAGATCGACCACGAGTCAGTCAGACATCAGGAGAGTCAGGGAGCCACAGCCTATGGAGTAATTGTCTTGACTTTCAGCATTTCCTATACATTTCCTCAGCAGTGGTGGGCCACCGCAGCCAGAAAATTACCAGTGCTAAGCCTAATTTCCTCTCATACAGCAAGTAAGTACAGGGCCAATGGTAAGAACTGTTTTGATGCTGCTACATGCACCAGAACCACAACTGGAACTGATGGACAATTAACCTTAACTGTAATTAACCCCAGCCAGCACTGATTGTTACTGGAGAAGCATTGTTTGTCTTGAGGTACTCATTCTGCTGAAGGCCTTCAAGACGCTATTTTAAACCCCAAAAAGACGTCTTATTTTTGTTAAGACTAAGATTTCTTTTGATCTTTCGGTCAGCCACACCAGGCTCATCAGATAATCAGTCACAAGGTAAGCAAGGAGTCAGCTGGTGCAGCAGGCAGCCAATCAGACAGGTCGCAGGTTAAAGTACAAAACTGTTCCTGCCACGCAGTCTGATAACGTATGCATTACGGCCTTACAGTGGAGCAGCAGCCCGCCGTTTAATGAACGTAACCCGAGCTCCCTGTTAAACAAACAGGCCGAACCTGTGAAGAAAACCTCCACATCACCCTTTCATCTCTCATTAAAAATCGCTTGGACCCACAGAACGAGCCAGACTTAATGGCCGCCTTCCATTTCTTTAATCTTTCAATTATAGTTACTGTTGCTATTCTGCATATTTTCATAAGGAAACATTAGAGGTTGCTGCTGATGGGTTTTTTCCCTGTGTAAGGATGTGAAAGAATGACCTAATTGATTCACCATGGCACCAATACGGAAGGGAAAGACTGTCTACTAAATGTGCATTTTTTCACTTGATGGCCGTTGCCTCGTCCTTTTTTTTTTTTACAGCTTTTAAAATACAGTGAAATATTTTAAATTGCAGCTTCAATACTACAGCCAAAATTGGTTATTGGTGTATTGGTTTGCCACTCCAGTCTTCACACAGGTAGATAGAAAGTAGTTACTAGTCAGTATTTGAGAGTCAAGTTGGAAATCCAAAACACATATCCAAGAGCATGTTCACCTTCCTAGCACCCTGACAGTTTGCAGTTGACTTTATACTATTTTTCAGGAAAAAGGGGAGGGATGCAGGAATATATAGGAGGCATATAAGATATACACAGAGGAAAAAAAAAAGCTCCATGCAGAAATAATTAATTCATATTAAATGTTTAGCGAACAAAAGGAAAGAAGAGTGGCCTGTAATGGGCCCCCTTTACGGCGTGCTTCGCCACAGCTGCCCATCAAAAAGTAATATCCTCACATTTGACGCTAGTGTTGTCCTTTGAAATTAGAAAGAATCTGTGTCTAATGCAATAAGCCAAACCTGGCTCTTGTGAACTCTAACCTCGTTCTTCTGATATCCATCTCCCCCCTCCATCCTGCTCCCCAGCAACTCCGTTTCCAGTCTGTGCTGCTAAGACCGAGAGGGAGAACCCGAATTTAGGGACCTGCAGTCCAAACCCTTTCTCCTCCCCTCCCTTTTCCCTCCTGCCATCCATCTCCCCCCCCCCCCCCCCCCCCCCCCCCCCCCCCACCCGATCCTCCCGTTTCGATCTCCAGTCATTTTTAAATACAGTAACACAATCTTAGGGAAAGCTGATATAATCTTTTCTAAACTATAAAAGTCAGTCACCCAGAGAAACATCTGCACGGTCAAATTTAAAACAAACTGTCAGGGAGTCCGGTGTCCCTATAAAGAGGGAGCAGAGTGGGAGGAGAGGTGGGAAGAGAGGAGAGAGGGGTGAACTGTGGAAAAAAGAGAGAGGGAATGATTTTTAGCTGGGAGTTTTAGTGCTTTCCACTTGGCCTTAACTTAAACACAAGCCTCCCTGAGGCCATCCGGATGCTTGCAGGGTAAAGCTAACCCACCAGCAATGCTACCAGTTTTTTTTATGGCTGTTAGAATTACAAAGTGATTGTCACTGTTTTACTGTCTGTTGACACCGGAGAAGCCTTCATGTTTAACATCTTAATAGGCTCACATTAGTGCAAATTCATGTTTAGATTTGGCTGTGTAGTGGTCACTGTCAAAAAGAATGTAGCCCCATCACCTAAACAGCTGTGCAGTATCCCAGCAAGAATATTTTTCAGTTTAATTTTTAACAATGACCTACATTTGATTGGTTCATCATGTGTTTTGCATGTTAAATCAGAAACTGCAAAGAAACTGGCAACTATTGTTGTCAAATAAATACTGTGTAGTAGAAAGTACAATATAGGCTAGAGTAGAAGTAATTGGAAAAACGCAAGTAAAGATTTAAATTCAGAGAACAGATACAAAGTGCAGATCAATCAAGTAATTGATATTATCATGGAAATTACAAGTACAATGGACTTACTTAAAAATTGTTGGGGTTGCGGGCAGGGGATGAATAATAAAAAAATTTGACTTGGTTCCATTTTTTATAGCTGAATAATTCCAAGACATAAATATGGGCACAATCGAGCAAAATCTCTTTCTTGTCTACGGTACGGACCAAGCAGGGAGACACAAGATGCAAGTCTTTGGATTTAAAAAACAAAAGGAGGGGGGGGGGGGGGTATTTTCCCTAATAATGACAAAGACCAAAGCAAAAATGCTAACTAAATTGCCATCTAAAAGAGGTCTGAAAAACAGAACTGAACTCAAAATATAGCTAATAACTTATTGACTTAAACTGACTTCCCTAAATGACAAACGGGGGGACATAAATACTGGCTGGCCAAATTCCTTTAAGAGAGGAGTGGTGGACAAAACACAGTAACTACAAAAACAAAAAAACACTCGACAGGCAGTTTGATACTAACTCAATATTAACTATAGAGTGTGGCCAGGATAGCTCTCCTGGTAGAACAGGCGCACATATATAGAGGTTTACTCCTCAACTCAGCAGCTGTGGTTTGACTCCGACCTGCGGCCCTTTGCTGTAGGTCATTCCCCCCCTCTCTCCCCTTTCACGTCTTCATCTGTCCTGTGAAAATAAAGGCCTAGAAATGCCCCCAAAAATTAATCTTTCAAAAACAATTATTAACTATATAAATATTAACACAATGTCTCTTAACTAAGCCTTTCTGTGACATTTAGTACAGTCCAGGATGCAGGTGGTTTTCTAGCTCTCAGTATGCACATCCTCTGGTATGCAGTATTGCTCCAAAGTGTTGTCTTTGCTCTCCAACACTTTAGTGGGCGCTGTGGACCAATCTACATTAAGCACACAAGTAAAACTTGCTGTAGAAGAAGAAAGCAGGCAAGGCTACCGTGACAGTTCTTGAACAGTGGCTGCTGTGCCGTTGTACAGCATGTGTGTTGTTTTCTACTTGCTTTCTCATTCGTCTTCATACAAACGTCGGTTATGTGGTTAGAGCTTTGTCTTAAAAGGAGGCAGAAGATGAAGTGATTGGGTTGTGATTTCCACCGACCAACAAGACAATCCTCTACACGGAGCAGTGCTGGGTCCAATTCGCTGATCAAAATTAGGCAATTGCCCAGGTTTGTAGGGTGCTAAACGTCTATCCATTACCCTCATTAAATAAAGCTGTATTTTGTATAAGTTTCATCTTAGCCTTATTTCTATCACTTGACATTGTAGATAGGTACACAACTAATTATTTTGATAAAAACATGTCAGTAAAGAACAGGAGAGTCATAGTTTAAACCAGATAGTAAGAAACTGTGTTCTGTCAGGAGATATCTACGTATGTCACTCGTGCTCCAAATAATCGGGATGGATATACAACTGTAGAAAAAAAAAAATCAGAATGGACATATTGTTATTCATCTCAAGGCCTCAAACGTAAGCGGGCCTCTACAGAAGGCATTATCCTGGAGTGAGTATAGCTAAACAATCCAACACACTTCAGTCCAATTCCCATGGGTTTTAGGTTAGAATGCCACTGAAGTACACGTTGAACAGGGGGGCACAGTGCCTGCTCTACTTTGCCCCGTCTGTTTTGAGCCGAGTGTTGGATTGCTTTAATTGATTTAATGGGAGAGCACAGAGTCACAGTGGGAGATGGGGAACACAGGATGCTTTAGGGATGTCAAGTGTGTCGCTCTACCTCAACTCAATCTTAGACAGCCCATGTCAGCTGGCAGACACAGCCAATAGTGATGATACATATAGGCAAACACAGGCAAGTACACACAAGCAGAAAGCGCCATGAAATTCTCTCTGACATACAAACACACAAATTCACACACACTTGTTCCCAGCTTAGAACACCATGCTCCCTGCTAATGGTTTGAATAACACCCAGAGTGCCGTGATGAAGCCTTAGCGTGATGCGTGTGTGTGTATTCACACTGTGCGAGGGACACAGTGGCAGCAGCATGTGCTAATGCCAGCGTGAATGGTGTGTCTAATTACTTGGCCCGGAGATAGCTTTTAGCTAAATCACCCCGCCTTCTGAAGAGCCTGTATCAACAGTGACAAGGGCCTAGACAATTACATTAGCCCTCTCCCCATCCACCAGGTCCAGCACTAACAATCAGTGTGATTTGCAGCCGCTTCATTGTTGTCATCCCTCTCTCCATGACAATGATGTTTTCCCTGCTGGAGAGACAGAGAGAGAAGGATGGAGAGTCAGTGAGAGAGAGAAAGAGAGAGAGGGGGACAGAACAAGGGTGAGATTGCAAACAAGAAAAAAGCAAAGAGAGAATGTGGAGAAGAGGGCAATATGAGAAGAGAGAAATAGAGAGGGAGAGAGTTGTCAGTAGAGGGCTTACTTATGTTAATGTTTTCCCTGCTGGTGTGTTGGCTGCAGAAGAGAGCTGGGTAAATCTGGGTGACAGCAGCAAGTGGAGTTAGCTGGTGACTGATACTGGAGAGGCCAGCCCACAATGCCAAACACACACACACACACACACACACAGAGTACAGTAGCAACCCACAAATGCACATACAAGCCAAAGCTCCAAATCACATTAGAGCCAAAGCAGAAATTATATTCAGCCCTACTTAGTACTTCTTACGTTTGCCAACTATAACGTAAGTAAACGCAGAATAAGACTCCCAAAGTGGCCCTTTACCTCAGATTGCTGTGACCATTCCTTCTTTTTATTTTCCCTCTATCTCACTGCCAGTCCTTCTCACTTACACATGAGGCGCACACAAACACACAAAATAAAGCAAACATAAGAGCCGCCAGGGAGTAACTTCACGGTGTCTAAAAAAGAGGTCTGATGGAGCACAGGAAGACACAAAGTTAGAAGATCCAGGGTCACAAGATGACCTTTGACCTCCCAGCCATGTCTCCAGTACCAAGGGCTGTGGGGAATGCCGCAATACCTCTGAGAGACACTAAACATCGGCAGGAAGTTTAAAGAAATGAGAGGAGAGGAAGGAGTTACTATTAATGGAAGGGAAAGCAGAAGACTTTAAAGATGTAATCCTTAAGTCCTAAGAAGGCTGGTCCTTCTTGCTACATTACCCCCTATATACTTAGTATCACATCATATATGGGCCTATGGTATATGATATTTCAAACTGAAGCATTAAAAAAGAGGTAAATACTGAATCTAAGTAAATTGAATGGCTATTGCTGGATAAATCCAGACCTTAAATAGTATCTAAAACAGGGTTTGATTTCATAAACACCTTATATAACACCGTTTATAACTTAACAAAACTTAACAGTGTCTGAATGCGGGTGCTGAATTTGCAGGGAATGAAAGATGCGTGTGTAATGTAAAAAAAAAAAGTGCAATAGCTTAGAGCTAGCTTTCTGCTTCATTCAAGTGATGTTTGCATTTGAGATAATAGTGTATAATTGTGCAAAAGTTAGTAATCTATACCTCCTGGTCAGTTATATATGTCATGTTGCTGAAGTGATGAAGGATCACCGAGACACAGCGGAACAAATGGGGGAGATGTTATAATGATCTCATGCCGATAAAGCGTCTTGGAAAGAATTGAAAGTGAATTAAGAAGGAGCGTCGGAGGAATGAGAAAAACCCTGAGTGGGATACGGACACTATGTGGAGCAGAGTGGTGCCAAGTGGGGTTGGATCACTCAGCAACAGCCTGTCCCCCCCTATTACCCTCCAAACCTCCCCACCACCACAACCGTTTCCCCCTGCTCTGTGGGCCAACACCACCAGTCACACCACAACCAACCATCACTGGCTCTTACTGGGGGAATGAAAAGAAAGAGAGAGAGAGAGAGGGGTGGGGGGTGGGGGGTGCTCTTCACATGGAGGGTTTTGCAATCACTGGGCATATTGTATGGGTGCATAGTGTCATTGTAGCAGAGGTCTGTGGGTGTCTATCACTAATGGGATTGCAAAATATCCATCAGAGGTAAAACATGTTTATGAGATGTCGCACGGCATGTCTTGCACTGCTTCCACTTTTCTCCTTCCAGAGGATAATTGGCCAAATGATTGGCAAGGTAACACTATGCTCCAGCACAGGAGAAGTGGAGTTTGTAGCGGGAACATTTTCAGCTCTCTAAAAATCATGTGCAAACATTAGGTTTCAGTGTCTGGCCATGAGGATCAATAGTGAGAGCCTCTTTAATAGAAAGTCTATTTCGTACTGGTATTCAACAATCATACTGTAGTAGTAGATGCAGCCGTATCTGCCGTAGGAAACACCAATTTCAGTGTCATTGAGTAGTAACCTCAATATACCAGAATGCAATGCATACTACTCACTTTTATTGAAAGCACCATGTAGGAAATGTAGGAAATCACAAACTAAAAAACAGGAAATATAAAAGAGAGACACTGACAGGGAATGGGGACCAAATCACCAACATAAAAAAACCAAGTCATTGATATGGGCTGGAATCGAGGTGGGGTCAGAGTGTTTTTGGGGGGCTAAGAGAACAGGAGAAAGAAGTGAAAAGTGGAGCGCTTTTAGAGCCACCTCGGCTCTCCTGATGTTAAGGAGGTGCTCCTAGAGGTCAGAGACAACCAGTCAACAACAGGAGCTGGCCTGCATCTTTTTCATCTCTCTCTCCCCCTCTCTGTGTCTCCCTCTCTTGGCCTCAGTGCCTCTTCTCCGTGCCACACAAAAGGCTGGTTTTGGGGGGGGGGGGGTTTGGCATTTTAATGGTGGTGGAGAGAGCGAGAGGAGGTAGTGGGGTTGGATGGAGTGAGGACCAACCCCTCGTCTCTCTCTCTCTCTCACACATACACATACACACACACACACACACACACACACAAAAATACTTACACAAACGCACATGCACAAGCAAGCGCGGCAGAATCATTGTAGGGGGCTTTTTATCTGAATGATTGCCCTCAATTAGATCCCTGCTCCGAGTAGGTGAGAACAGACAGCTATCTGGAGAGTGGAGGGCTGGGGGGTTCAAACCAGTAGAAGGCAAGGGGGAGTCAGACAGTCAGGGAAACTCTTTCTCCTTGAGTGATGGAAGAGAACAGGTAGAAAGAAATCCAATGTGTGACAATGAGAAAATGTAAAAAAGAAAAAAAGAAAGAAAAGAAAAATTGCAGTTTTACAACAGAGTCGTACTGGAGAGATTGCACAGAGAGAAAGCTGAGTGACGAGTGAGCACACGTAGAACTAAAAACAAACAACAAAGCTATCACGATGATGCCCAATTAAACAACCATGTGTCCTTAAAATTATGTTTGAATACATCAAGTTTTAATGGCAAATGTGTTTTTTCGTAAACCTACCTGCCAACTCCACGAAACGGTCGGGGCTACAAAGAACACAAGCACTGAGATTGGTCAGCGTTGGCTGCTTGTGTTTTCTCCAACACGTTTCAGGTGGCGATGGAAATTGTTGAGATTGTAACCACTGCCACGACCCGTGCATAAACTAAAAAATCCAGCTTAAAACGAACATCGCAGAGGTCTACTAATTATTGATTTGTGCATGCTTGATGTATTCTTTTTTGATGCTTACTTTATTTTAGCCACTTCCCCAAAACTGCCTCATCTACTTCAGCTTCAATTGCCAAATTCCTGAGAGTCTCAAAAGTTTCAACTGCCCTCATAATTTTCCTTCGTAGCTATGACCATAATAAACGCAGTGTTGGAAGAAGTACTCATATTTGTTATTTAAGTAAAAGCAGCAATAACACACTGTACCAATTACTCTATTACAAATAAAAGTCCTGTAGTCATACTTTTACTTCAGTAAAAGAAAAAAATATTAGCATCAAAGCATTCTCAAAAGTACTAAAAGCAAAAAGTATTAATTGTGCAGAATAGCCAATATCAAAATAATAATAATAATAATTTATTAAAATATTGGATTAGAATTAATGATGCATTAATTTGCACATCACTTTAATGTTGCAGCTGCTTAAGGCGGGGCTAATTTGAACTACTATACATTGCTAGCTTGTAAAACACAAAAACAAATACTGCCTACTCAAATAATTTATTATCCACGATCTGTCTCTGAAATGTGATAGGCCAACGTAACTTAGACACTGTTATATGTTGCAGTTCTTTTTTATATAGAAAACAAATTATTTAGGTTTTCAATGGTTTAGCACAAGTAGGTATGTCAGAGATGATCTTTTCAAAACAAGAACAGCTAAACAACGGGATTAATGAATAATAAGGCACCGATTTCAACAGTATTCAAATGTTTTAGGAGGGTCTTTTGTTTAAAATGGATGGCAAGCTCAGTCTGACTATATGCTTTTTAAATGTATTATCTGTGTATGAACTTTGAGGACTAATACTCTGAAAATAATAAAAAAGCAGATTAAAATAATAATCTTCTTAAAGGCCCGTTGTCGCAACTTCAGTAGGTGAGTTGGCTGCCACACACACACACACCCACACCCACACCCACACCCACACCCACACCCACACACACACCCACACACACACACACACACACACACACACACACACACACACACACACACACACACACACACACACACACACACACACACACACAAAATGCAGGACATCCAGCCATTCCCACCGCTGCCCACTGAAGCCCAGTGTTTACTCTGGTTTGTTTTTAAATCACAGCAAGCCTGAACTCTAGATGTAATTTTCCTCTCTGAATCCACCTAAACACAAACACAGACACATAGAAAGATACACATACACATTCACACACTCACACATACAGTAGGTTACACTCAGCTCTACAATTACCCCTCAATTACAGATAATAACATGACCACTTCCTGACCAATCACCTGCAGCCTTACTATGACTCACATAGTGTTGCTCTACAATCACACGCACACACACACAGGGTCAGATGGTTTATAAAGTTAGTGGTGGCCGTAGAAATCATCGCTTATTTTGTCTGACTGCTGTGCTTTGTGATGTTTTTTCTCTCTGTATCAGGCAGGTGGAGCTAAACTTTCCCCTCATTTTATGGAGATAAATGTTAGCTTTCTGTGGTTTTCCTGTATATGCTTAGTGCTTTCAAGACACACACACACACACACACACACTTCCAAGGCAAACTGAAATAGTCTTCTCCCACCCTATGGCTGAAGCCACTGCAGGCATACATGCACTTAAGTCCTCATTTTCCTCCAGTTTGCATTCTCCTGCCTTTTATTTTCCCAAGCCTCTACCTCAGAATGTAGAGGCTGCTACCTGGAGGACATAAATTGGTATTTAATAGCTAACCGTATTCCCACTGCAGCCATTTTAAACTTAAGTCATCCTTAGGCTAGGAAACCTGAGGCAGAAGTAAAACCGACATTACAGCTGAAAATCTCACATAGATTTACCAGTTACTGAATTATCTAGCAATGCTGGAAGCAGTAAACCACTTGTTTCTACAGTAAAATGTCAATGTTTTCAGTGGGGAATTTGTAAAATGCTAGATATTTGTCCATTTTATGACGTAAAGCATACATTTTGGTTCAAAGGTTGGACTTTACCTGGTGATATGGTGAATGGGACGCGTACCATGTAGCCACAATGGGCCTGGCGATCATTTTGTTGTACAATGTTGTGCAATGACAATAAAGGAATTATATTCTATTTCAATATTTTAGGTCAAAACATCTCTGAAGAGAACACTGCAAGATAACTAAAGCTTAATTTGAAGAAGAAGAGTGCATCAAAACTTGAAATTTAACCTGGGTTTAAGATAAAATTATGGGCTACAGCTGCCTAGACATTAAACAACTATTAATCATCTCACTTGGCTAAGACCTGGCACAGTGCTTGTATGACATGTTGACATGTTATACTGAAACTTTCACATCACAATATATCACATCTCCCACGTAAACAGCAACTAAAGTCTGCCACTGCTAGTACAGAAGGTAGGCCACTTGATTCGCAGGCAGGTTATTAGCTGCTAACTCTAATTTTATAGAAAGGTCATGTACAGGCAAAAATAAATCAAGATATCTGAAAATAATACACACACGCATACACACACACACAATATCCCACCAACCAAACACAAGTAAATGTCTGCCATGTGACACAATAATGAAACAAATCCTCATAGGATCATATAGTCCTCCGATGTAAAACATTAGCGGATTGACACTATCGCACCAGCTATCCGGCAGAGACCCTTTCACACTTAATTACAGGCTCTCATTTCCCCCACCGAGGGAACAGGTGCAGGGGGAGAGGGAGAATAGTTCAGGCCCACTGTCTCCTTGGGCTTAGGGCCTTTTCCTGGCTCTGAGAGGCCAGTATTGACAGAGACAGGGGGGACGCCAGCGGCGATAAATCACTGCAAACGTGTAAATGCCACTGCACCGCATTCCGCTAAAGAACAGGAGGCCAAACGGCTACAAGTTCCTTTCTCTTTCTTTTTCTGTTGTTTTAAGGCCTGCCCCCTCCTCCCACCCTCACACACACTATCCCCCCCATCTCTCTCTCTTTCAGTCTCCCTCGCTTCGCTCCCCCAAGCAGCTAATAGCATAATTTGAGGAAGAATGTTCCCGGAGTTTCCTGTGAATTCAACCATTAGTCATCCGAATGACCTCTCTGTTCCTCCCCTTTCCCTTCCGTGTCACTAGCAGAGAGCTGCTATGGAGCAAAGGCTGCCTAGGGAAGAGAGAGGTAAATAGGAACCAGAGCTCTGTGTGTGCGTGTGTGTGTGTGAGTGTGTTAAAGCTTGTCTGTATGTAGGTGCATTTTGTTTTCTTACTGCACATCTACTGTGTGTGTGAAAGAGAGAGACAGAGAGAGAGAGAGAGAGAGAGAGAGAGAGAGAGAGAAGCTCCCCCACTCAGCGGGTACAGAGGTAGGGCCCCAGTACTTACCCCCTGACATTGGGCTGTTAACTGGGAAAAGTAGAAAAGGAGATGTGCATTGGGTGGAGTGGGTGAAGGGTGTATGTGTGCATCATGGCGGGTGGGCAAGAAGACCTGTATCGTGAAGAGGAGGCTAAGACGAAAGAATGTAATAGCTGAAATTACTTGTTTATGTTCCTTTCAACTATGATAAGCAAATCAATTATTTGCTTTCACAGTGGAGTTACTACTTTGGCTGTGTGTCCACATAAGATTTATTTGAATTGATAAGACAACAAGACAGAGAGAACGGGGCCGCTATGCTGTGCACTTACGACAATTACATATACATAAACATAATTGTCTGGGATAAGTTGGCCTTTGCTGTGGGGAGCGTGCAATTAGCTTTGGGGGAGTGAAAGCAAGGGTTGTATTCAAAAGGAAAACAGACTTCAGCAAATTTAACTCCAGATGATGCAACATTAGTTGGATCTGGAAATAGATTTTGGAATCTGAAACCAATTATTTACAAAAAGGAGTTTTGGAGAGATTGAGAGTTAGCTTTATAACAGATGTTTTTGTAACTCATGATTGACTCAGGATAGGATTATTATTAGCAGCTCCACTCAGGTTTTTCCAGCATAATCCTCTGCAGAACAGGTAATTGGCAGACCTTGTTCTATTACTCCAAAACATTTATGTTGAAATCATCGGTTCATTGGTTTCATCATGTACCAGACTGTAAGAATGTAGAGACTCGACCCAACACAGGTGAGTAAATAGATAGAAATGAGAATTTTTCAAAAAATGCATGAAGATGAAAACCTAAACATTTCAGACATGTAAACCAGCATCTCACATCACAACTGTAACAACCATATACTGTACGCTAGAACCACCGGGCCCCTCAGTGGCCCTAATCTGGGTCTACCTATCCATACACTGCCCGCGTTCTCCATCCCAACACCCTGAGCCTCTGCACCCCCCCCCACCCCCCCACATCAAAGGCCATCAATCTCCCACAGTACAGGGGGAAAGGCAAATATTTAGAGAAGGACTGAGCCCCCATAAATCTGTAGTAGGAGAGAGTAAGAGAGAGAGACAGAGAGAAAGAGAGAGAGAGAGAGAGAGAACATGATACCTACCCTACTCCTCCAAACCTTCACCCCCACCACCATCATCATCCCAGTCCCTCAGCAGTTCTACATCTTGACGGCTAGAGGAAGCCTTGGGAGGCCACAGGAACCGGAGAGGAAGAGAGAAAAAGGTCTGCGGCAACACCAGCGAGAAAGACGATGGAGATTAAAGAAGAAAAAAAATGAAACACCCTCCCACACTCAGTAGCAACATGCACAGTCATTCAGTCAAACAAAAACACACTCTTACACAAAAAAAGCTCTCTCTCTCTCTCTCTCTCTCTCACACACACACACACACACACACACACACACACACACACACACACACACACACACACACACACACACACACACACACACACACACACACACACACACACACACACACACACACACACACACACACACACACACACACACACACACACACACAGAGAGAGCATAGACACAGTGGTGGGACTCCTCTTCTTGGCCTTTGATTTACTACAACTCTGCGTTCCACTTGAGTGAGACTAGAATATTAGCGAGTATTTATACGGCTTTCAGTAATAAAGAAAGGAACGCTGCACTGACAGGTCAGGGTTGGGAGGTCACTGGGAGAGTAAATTGGGGGCAGATGAGATCCTGAACAAAGCTAGGCTAGGTCCTACAAAAACTGCCCGGGTAGAGAATGGAGGCTGTTGCTGCGGAACAGCTTGAAGGGAGGCTATGCATACAGAGAGACGAGGGTTTCCACAAGAGAATAAATAGCAATAAACGACTTCAAGCATTAGAAGCACTTATCTCTTTTTCTAAATGCCTTTGGTTCTAAAAGAAAATCCTGTTATGTAAACCAGTTTATGTTGTAAAATCAGATGTGGTAATAAACATTAGGAAGTACAGAAGCACATCCAAAACAGATGCACACATACCCAATACACTGACTACATTTACATTCCAATACCACAATATTACGAATTTGATACAGGTCATGTATATGGAACATTCCGCTTGGATATTCCAAAATTAGGCCTTTTCCAAATGTTTTCGATTTAGACGTGGGACATGCTGGTATTATTCAGGTTGCAGAGGCACTCTTTGGACATGTATACGGCACATTCAGAATATGAGTCTCAATCGGGGGGTTTTCCAACAGTTTACAGCCAGTTAACGGCCTCTTGCCCATTTACGGCTTACAGTCAGCTCTGTGCGTTGCTATGGTTACTGTACACGAACTAACAGGCCAACAGTTTGCAAGGCTGCGATCGAGATGCATGGTCAAAAGAAAAGAAGGAGAAAGATACTTTTAAAGATTATCAAAGGCTTGGATATTAACAGGTTTTGGTATATGCGCAGACATCGTAAAGTCGACCTTTTGTAGTTGAATGAATGAAAGAGGGATGAAAGAGGGAGGCTGGGGTTTGCACAGTCAAACAAGTCTGCCACAGGTGGAAAACGCTGAAAGGTTACATTAAACTTCTTATAAGTTGAATATTCACCTTCAAAACAGCTTAATCAGAATGTTGCCTTTTTTAAATAAAGGCAAAAAACTGAATATTATGTTACTGTTACAAATACACAAATGCTCACACACTTTCAACACACTGCATTTACTCACATAAATGTAGACAAGACATCAGTAAATAGGGAAAAAAATCATAACGTAACGTATTTTGCTTAAAAGGTCCAAAGAGACACCTGCGCACACATAGTACAGAAAGTATACTGACTAACACACACACACACACACACACACACACACACACAAAGAGGTGTCCCCCGCAGTCAGCTGTCAGAGCAGTGCAAGGGATTTAAGGAGCTTTACAAGGCTCTGGGTGCACCCACTGACTAAGCGAGAGTCCCAGGGGTGAAGGGCATTGATCCCTGGGCAGTGTGTGTCCTGCTCCCCTGACAGACTAGTTGATTGACTTTTTAGCCCCAGTGGGAGCCAGCACAGGCAGATAGAGACACATGAATGCCTTAACACCAGTGGGCTTGATACAGTAATACATGCCAGTAAGGGAAGCAGACGTGTGAGGACATGCATAATTTGTTGGGTAAGTCATATGGACACACAAGCAAACAAATGCAGAAAGGTACATTATATGCATGCATCACACACACCTACTAACACCCTCACAGCTGCCATATTCATGAGTAGGATCTGCGCTGAGCTGCATTATCATGGCCCAGATCCTTGCTTTGTTCTCGCCTTTGTTGGCTTTTCAGCCTGCCGCTGCCTTCGTCAAATGTCACGTCTCTGCAGACTCTGTATTTTGGGCCTCAATGTCAATAATTAGACATACAACATTTTGGGAGCCTCTGGACCCTTTGCTCAAGACACATTGATACATTTTTTTATGTGTGTAGTTTTGTAAAATTTTTTGTACCATCTCCTCTACAAGTGCCGAAACACAACTATCATATAACTACATCTAAATCAGTTTTTTTTACAGTAAATGGCCGTTTTTCTTTAAAAGAATTATTTAGATTTTGTGGTTGTTGTAGATTTCTAATTTATTTTAAAAAAAATCTCCCTGTCTTGCACTTCTTTTGTTGACCAGCTTCTTCGCTTCATGTTCCTCCACTATTTTCTTCTCGCTGTTCTCCCTTTTTTTACGCAGTTGTGCTAAAAAAAAATAGATCAAATGCTAAATAATGCACTAGCCGTGTTGTTAGCACTAGGTTACAAAAGGATTGATTTGACGGCCATACAGTTGTATATTATTACAACACTGAAATAATTTTCTAACAATTCTGTTTTAAAGCAATCAAGTCTGCTCAGGTCACCTGTCCATTCGGGGTTTCTTGTCTGCACTGTTCGCCTTGGTCATTGCTTTTCCCTTTTCTTTCCTATTTGTCCTACTCCCTCTCACACACTCACTCTCTCTCACACACACAGACACACACACACACACACACAAGCCTGGGGGAGGATAAGGGTTAGAGATGTGCTGGGAATGGGCACCTAATTGCTTCTTACTGATCCAAATAGCACATCAGAGGCAACGGCACTTCAGTGGACCTCCGAAGAGATCCGCTAGGTTGGGCCTGTTCATTACCCTGCTGACCCCCCAGCTCAACCCCTTATACGTACACATATTACACACACACCTCCACCCCTTCACCTACCCCGGCTCATTGTCTCTGGGGTTTAATTGGAGCGATGTTCTCCATTGTGAGCAGGCTCAATGGCAGTGGAGGGCTCCATTGTGGGGCTGAATGAGGGCAGGAGTGTTCATTAGGTGAGTCTCTGAATAAGGTCTTCTGGAGGTAGGGTACTGAGAGCCGAGGGCTGCCCGAGACCTCCGGGGTGGGTGAAACTGCATGCTCTTCTCTTCTCTCCTCTCTGTCCTCCAAGCTCCCCTGCTCCTCTCCTGTTGTCTCCTTTCCTCAACAGCCTGACGCTTGGCCCTGAAAGGCAGCGGCTGCGTTTGTTGGAAGGGCAGTCTTTGTCTGCGCCAGGAGGGTGAAACGTAGGAAAAGAAGAGAGGCGAGGATCAAAGACGGACTACAGAAAAAGCAAGGACCACCTCCTCTGATGGAGAGAGAAGAAGAACCAATGAGCCTTGGCCTGAGAGAAGTTTCATCATTCCTCGGTCTGCATTTGGACCCCGTCCCTCACTGGTGGTCCCAACCAAAACACTTGATGAAACACTACTGTAAAAGTGATACTTCATTGATGCCTGATGGGAATATAATTTACACTTGCCTTTACCCGTGGAGGTCAGAGCACTGGGCCAGCCTGCAAATACTATAAAAGCAGGCGGCTTGTGCAGAAACCTGGCAGTGAAGAGAAAAGATGTCTGGGCTGTGATGTAAATGACAGGAAATAGAACAAGGAAAAGTTTTCTTCCCCAAAAATCGATACACATGCAAAATGAGCACTTATCACATCGGTGTCTGGTATTAAACGGGTGGGATTGTCTCACTGCAGAAATTGGCAAAAATCACACTTGCCTTTATCACACTGCCACATGCATGCTACTCTACAGACACAACTACGTTGCAGATTACAGGGATTTACCACGCCATATTTCTGTTTACTTTACGGAGTGGGTTTGCTTGAAATTAGAGATGGTCCGATAGTGATACCAGCATTGGCACAGCCCCCGATACTGCCTAAAACGCTGTTATCGGGAAGTACTGGAGTTTATCCACCGATCCGATACCACATAATAAAGCCCAAGAAGAAAATCTAACTTAAAGTTATAAAGGTTGTTTTTCCGTTTAAACTGACTGTCAAACTGGATAATAAAAGAAAGTTCTACAGCGTTTATTGTCTGTGTTTCTTCATGTTTCACAAAGAGTTTAACCCTGAGCCAGACCGACAACAAATCACATCCATACAGGGACAGGAGTATACAGTTGTTAAAAAAATAGTAAAATATATGACACCCCAGTAGGGGATCGGTACTCAGAATTGGCCGATACGCAATTGGTGTCGTGAAGCAATAAATGGTATTGGACCATCTCTACTTTAAATTAAACTTGTTCAAAATCTACTTAAAAAATCCCAAAACAAAAAAAAATCTACTTAAAAGAGATCATTCTAATCAAAACAATTCTTGGCGACTTTAAAATGTTCAATTGACCAGAGAAAAGTACACACCATTTACTTTCAGTATGGCCATGAGGTTGAGATGGAAACCTTTTAATGTAGAAATTCAATGCCAGCATGTGCTGCGACTGTTACTTTTCCCTTTCCAGACTGCTACGCTGAAACATTTAAGCTGCCACATGCGCTGACGGGCTTTGGCAGACCCCCGTCAGCCAGTCCTCAAGCCGGTGCCAGTGGCTGAGTGCTCTGTTGCGAGCGTGGCGTGCAGTCGGACTACGTCTGTGTGACAGACTCGACTTTCACACTGACCAGAGCCACTTCATCCGCTCCCTGCCCAGCCGCTGATGTCATCATGCCTCCGCCACACACACATGCATACACACAAACACATGCATGAAACGTCTGTGCTCTTCCACTCTCCCTTAGCCACTACCTTCCGCTGTTTACATTTCTCTTACTGCCCAAAAAACAATACCAGACATTTTGTTCGCCACACAGAATACCCACACATTCACACACACATAAACACAGGCCCGAGCTCACGCTTAATGCTAATCTGACATCATCAGAGAGGTGTGTAGGGTTACACAGACTTATGTGTAGACACAGAGCCAAGTCTTGGAACTGTGTTATTGCTGCCACACACAAATACATTTTACTGCTCCTTAACAAGGGTGCGTTCAGGTTTCTGAAACAGGATGGTTCATCTGTCTCTCAGCTTCACTCTGCAGCTCCCTGACTTCAAACAGATGCGCTTTCCTCTCTTCTTCTCCTCTCACAGTATTTATTTTTCTGTCTGAACAGCTCACATAAAGCCCTGCATGGGTAGTGTAGCATCTGCCTGGGTTGACATGAGTATTACTCCGCTCCAGGTCCAGGCACACATCAACACTCAAACATGAACGCAGGTTCAAACGTACACATACTGCAAGTGTGAACACATATTCATTCACAGCAGCATGCTGGCTAACACATTTGCCACCCACAGTGCTCTGGCCTATATGTGGTCACTTATAGGTGTTTGGCTTACGGTAATGTTTGTGGTATTCATTTAAACGAGCAATGGCAAACTTGATCCACACTGAGAGGGCCTGTTGATGTGGCTCTGAATTTTGGGTTCCCCAGTGACGGTCTCCTGTCCCTTCCTGTTTAGCCTGGGCGTCTGCCGCACATAAACACTCTGGGGCCTCCTCTGCTCCAGGATATGTGGATGTATGGTGATCGGGGAGGGGCAAGAGTCATGGTTTCAATCCCCCTGGAAAGCCACCTGAGAGAAGGCCAGTGTACAGACTGATTGGAGGAGACACTGTGGAGGGATGATCCTTAACCTAAACTCAAGCCAAAACTAAACCCCCATTTTCCCTGTGGAATCTCCTTATAAACAAACACAGTTACAGTATGTTTACAGTCAGTGTCTCTCACCAATCACATTGTTTGCATCCTTGAGAATCAAAGGACATTCTATATTTTATAGCTTTACTGCACCTCTATTGTTGACCAACAACGTTACTTCATAACGATGAACATGGGCACTGTAGTTGATTTTTGAGTAAAATCTAAATTTTGCCATAAATATTCACAAGCTAACCAAATTGGAACCTGAAAATAGTCCCCAACAATAGAAAAATGCAGTCCTGTTTCAGTGACATTTGCATGAATCTACAATGGTAAGCTGTTTTTATTATTATTAGGTTTTTTAGTAGTATAAGTAGTAGTATAACTATATAGTAAAGTATAAATCTGTGACAATGTGTCTTTAGTATATGACTGAACGGACTTGGGGCTAAGGGCCAAAGAGGGTGGGAAAGTCAATAATATATTGAGACGGACTAACATGGTGGGTTTTGGTATTTTCACAGGATTTGTTAAAAACAACATTTCAAGGAATACATGAAATGTTATCAGACATACAGTATTCTTAAACAAATGTGTTGAATGCATTTTTCTCCTTTTTTGATATTATTTAAACTTAACAGGTAGCAATTTTGTATGTGTGTTGGGCGTGCATGAGGACACCACAGATTGCCAGTCCCTCAAGGATGTCGCGATTGAAACAACTCTCACTGTGAATTCGGTGTTACTAGCGATTTTGACCAATCACCAGAGTTTCTAATAGGAAGACGGGACATGTCTGACTCAAGCATCTCATATTTACCCACAAAAAAAGAAAAAAAGAAAAACAGACCAAGCAAAACATGTCAGATTGTCCTGCCAACCTGTATACATTTTATCATCAATGTACACTGTAACGTAAAAGTTGCTAAAAGCTGCTGCTGTTTCAATCTTGTCGGCTCTCTGCAGTGGGCGCCAGTTCAACACGTCCCCTAAACGGTCATAGAGAGATTATGTCAGTCAGTCTGTGTCACTCTGCTTGTCTCTCTGTCCGTCTGTGTGCCTGAACGCCTGTCTCACTGGGGACAGCCGAGAAGTCAAGACGGCCAAAATCACCACAAACCTGGGTGTTTTATTTTGAAATCTGTTTTATTTTCTAAACTATCCGGCACCGCTGCAGACTTCCTGTATGGGGCTACCTACCTGGATTGGCGTGGCTTTGTTTGCGGCTGGCGCAGACGTCGAAACAATCGCACAGGTTGAAGAGGCCAAGAGCCTGGGTATCCGTCTAACGTGTTTTCTGTTCCCTATTTCATCATGTTCAGCAGAGACACCATCAACAAACTTCACATTGCCAGACCTTGCTCCACAGCGCTGCGGAGGAGGGTCTGGCGTGTCCACACAGCATTCAGCCACTTGTTTGGTTGGAACATTCAAAAGTTGGTTTAGTTGTGCTACAGAAAAGTTAGATTGGACAGATAGACTAGCTAACTGTCTGGATTGACCCTGCAGAGATATAAGGAGCACAGTCCTCACAAATCGACCAGAGTTTAAAATGTCAACACAAAGAAAACGGAAGGTACCGGGGAAATCAGGAATTTCTGGCGGTAACAGAGTAATCCCACAAGTGGAACATGGACATAGACTGGATATACAGCAATCAGTCGGATGATCCGTTTTTGGCATAACACCAGTAGCCGGTGAACCGCAATCAATGAGCCTTGTAACATAGCAACTTCTCGCCCCAACTGCTGTAGTGTGCATGTGTGGGTGCTGTACACATTTGTTAGGACAACAGAGATTTTTTTTCAATTCATAGATAGATCAACAGATAGAGTGACTTCCCCGTCTTGTTCCGCCACCATCCTGACTCCTGCTCTGATCACAGGGACGGATTTGCTCAGAGATAATTAATTCAAGAGCACAAACCCAGTGTCGCCGCACCCACTTCCTTCTCATCTCTGACATGGAGGGGAACCACTATGACACCATCTGCAGGGTGACAGAGAGGGACCACACAGTCGGAGCTCAACCATTCATCAGTGTGAACATCTAGTTATGGTCTGAGAATGATAAGATGTTATGGTAAACTGTGCACTACGGGCTGTCTGTCCCCAGTATGATTGTGATTAAAGTCCCCCTCTTACTGCACGTAGTGCTGCAAAGACAAAGTGTCTTCAAATTGTATTGTTTGCCATTCTGTCAGGGTTTGAATCCAACCACAAAAATATTATGTTCCAATCGTCACTGTTCACTCTTTGTGAAGTTTTAAATATTTACGGTCAGACAATCTATAAAACCAAAAAAAGGTTGCCACGGGCACTTTAATTCTACCACAGTGATTAAGTGATGCATGACAAGAGACTTATACCATAAACTGCTGTGTACAGCAGTTATGTCACATATTCTGCAAGGAACACAAGCTATGGTATGTGTGTGTGAATCCATGAACATATGCTTTCATGTGTATGTGCTTGAATTACAGCTGAGGGAACTTGGCAACACTTGTCGCCTGTAGCACTGAGAATGTTTCGCAGGCTGTTGCGTAAAATTCTCCAGTTTGTTTGTTTGCTCTGCTTTGGTACCATAAAAGCTCAGGGACGGGCAACTGGCACCGCCCTGTTTACATGCCGAGGCTGCGACTCCAGAGAGATGAAGCAGAGTAGGTCTGGGGAACAAATGTTTCCCCACGCTACCTCACCGCAGAGGGGTGGGTCATAGAGAGTCAAGGGATCCCAGGCATCACTGAGGGTCTGTTGCATAACAACTTAGCTTCATCGTTCATCTTTTCTCCTCCTCCTTTAGTCCATCTGTGTTTTTTTGGGAAGCTGAATCCTGACTTAAGCCACATCACATGGCCACCATACATTGTGACAAGAGAATAAGTGAATAAGACAGGGAGGCAAGGAAGGGGAAAATAAAAAGGAAAAGGATACTAAACACATCCCCCAGCAGTGAATATCCTGCCTGAAGGAGTGCCATCTGGGGCTGAACGTTTAAAGGGAGAGAGGAGAACAGAGAGAGGTGAGCTGGAGTTGGGGTCCATAAGAGAGGGAAGGTGGGAGTCCAGCTGGGTCCCATTAGGGCTGGACCACATGTGCCTGCGGGGGGTGGGGGGTGGGGGGTAGTAGCGGACCGAGGGGGCAGGAGGGAGCAAAGAGGGCAGCGGGGAGGAAGTGCTGAGAGCGATGGGCCTAGACCCTGTGAAGCTTTATTAGGCCTGTCGTCTGCTCTTCTCAACGGGGCTGCCCACACCCCCCTGCAACACCCGCCGCCCTACCTTAACCCCCTCCTCCCCGCACTCCCCTGCCCTCGGGCACCGCCAGGGCAGAACAGTATAAAACTAGGAGAAAGAGGGAGACGGGACTAGACCACCCAGACACATACACACACACCCATAATGGCTACCAGGAGGAGGCCCCAGCGTGAGCGCTGCAGCAGGAAAGGGAGAGGGACATCCACACACATGCTCACAAATAGTGACACAAAGTACACACACTGAAGTGGGGTGCATTTACAACAGGGACCATTCAATGTTTCATTCAAATGTCAGACACATGTGCAGCAGTTCATTTCCTTAATTTTATCTATTTTATTAGGACACACAACTGTGGCATTTGCATCTATATTAATGTCTGTGCATAAATATGTTTCTGCCATAACCACCTGTGGCTCATCCTTCCATTGCGGTTGAGGTAGGTGCAGATGTCCGAGGCGCCATGTGTTTGAGGGTGAGGGGGTGAGAGAGAGAGAGAGAGAGAGTGAGAGAGAGAAAGCGAGACAACGTGCAAAAAAGAGTGAAAGAGCGAGCGAGAGAAAGAGTGACGAGGACAGTCAAGAGATTGTTCTCATGCATAGGCTGTGCATGCCTTTATTTGTGTATGTGCTTACACTTCACAGTGCTGGCATATCTGGCATGCCTACAGGCTCATTTGCCTTTGGCCATACTACCACCAATCCCTCCATCGCCCCCCGGGGGACGGGTGAGAGAAGCCTGCCTAGAATCTGAGCCCTTCCTGAAATGCCGACCGTCCCTGGGAATGAATGTGTCTGCTTTGTTGGAGTAATAATGATCATCCTACATGGTAGCAGACGGGTAATGAGCTTTATGACGGAGAGCTGTCGGTCTGGTATGTTAGCATTAGCATACTGAGTTCAAAGTGTCTGAGTGTTGGAGGAAATCCGGGGTTTGACTGTCTGTGATCAGAGAACCTGGTGGTGCCTCACAGTGGCGGTGCCTCAAAGCTCCTCTTACTGCTATGAAGCCGATAATGAATTACTGATACTTGATACATTCAAACTTCAGAAAGATATTTTTTTTTTTTACGACTTGTAATAGATAAGTAATGCCGAACAAAATTTAAAAAAAAATCCGACAAAAAATCCGACAAAAGAGTATAAAAATCTATTTAAAAATCTATGTCTTCTGTCAGGAAAATGCCAGATTGGCAAGGTATCGAAACTTTTATATTAGACGGATAAAAAGCTAAATAAAAAAGGGTCAAAAGGTGTTTAAAAAAACAAAAACAAATTTAATAGAGCTTTTTTTTTTACCTGAATATATATTTTGTTGTGTTTAAAAGGATTCAAAAGTTTTCATTCAGAACTAATTATTAAAGTGCAATTTCCACTCCAACATAAAGATTTACTGAGGAAACTCCTCTGCCAAGGTAAGTGGAAGGGGTGTGTGTTAATATATGTGCTTGTTGAGATGTGTGTGTGTGTGTGTGTGTATTCATCCTATCAAACTGCTCTGCCAGGACTTGTCCCCCCCCCCGCGTTTGGGTCAGGACCCCACAGCCAAGGTTTAATACTTCAGCTATTCAATCATTAAGGCGTTTTATGCAGCCTGTCCCCGGACTTCTCTCGCTTGTAAAAAAAATAATATTTGTCTTTCCAACTGCACTGTGGGCCACAAAGTCCTCATGTTTTATTTTAGTCACAGCAGTAAAACCCCGTTCTTCCTCCTGCCAACCGACTTCCACCATTAGCTGTTGTTCTAGTTCTTGTTCTGTACATGAGTGTGTGTCTGTGTGTGTGTGTGTGTGTGTGTGTGTGTGTCACATGTTAAATACATATTTGGAAATTGTAGTTTTAAAATTGTTCTGTGAAAAGCACGACAAGATAGCAAAAGGCTGATTTTGTTTAATTAAAGCAGTGATGAAAAATTTGGCTAAATTAATGAACAAAAAAAAAAATGTGTTTGGATATTCAGTTTTTCATTTTGTGTGTTGGTGTAATAGACAGCATGTCCGGATTGAATACCTTTGGAGTTTAAGGAGGGGAACAGAGGACCTGTCATTGAACCAGCAGTGAATGGAGACTCCTGTAGAGACTCCTGTAGTACAGAGAGCTCGCCCTTCACTAACGGAGCCTACAGCGGACATTAGCTCAGGGAAGAGAGAAAGGGGCCTCCTATCGCAGATAATCGCTGCTTTGAGCGAGACGCCGCTGAGTTGAGTGACCCCACTGCTAAAGCCTTGTTATTTTTTTGTTACTCCCACCTGTGTAAATACAGTGTGTATTCTTTGCACTGTAGTGACACTTAATATGACAAACTGGTTACAAGCAGTACAATAACAGTTACACGCTGTTGTGACATTAGATTTTTTTATAACTTAAATGTTTTAAGAATTTATTATCAAAAACGAATTTGGAAATTTAGACACTGGTTTCATTCCAAAAGCTTTCCTCAATTATTTTGTTACTTCCTTGCTTACTTATGCGTTTTCCTAACATACCTGATAATGCCTAAATAAACAAAATTTCCAAAAAACAAACTAGCTTTTCCCCAGCTGCCTCTGAGTATTTAATGCACGACTCCAAATCATTAGGCACAAGTGCATGTGTAACGCCGCCTCATTAGCTAATCGAACCAGAGCCTCAGACATCTCATTAGGCAGAGGGGGACATGGGAAGACGAAGGAAGAGCCATCTTGGGGATTCTCTTAAACTGGTGTGCAGTTATGTCTCTCTCTCCATGCCACAACACAAACTCGAGCTCAATGAGTGATCAGGATCCTCATTTATAAAAGTCTCTCGTGCGCAAATTTGCTCAAGGTCAAAGTTCTGATTTATGAGTGATTTACAAAAGCGCTAATGTCTAAATCAGTGGTTTGCATTCATTATTTTTCCAACACTTAAACAGAAAGCTGTCGACCTTGCTTTAAATTGATTGACCACAAGTAAAACCGGCTCAAAATCACTTGCAATCGCAGCAATGCCACATCATCTTTGGGAGTTTTCATTTATGTGTTAATTAGTTTGAATAGTACTGATGACTATAGGACACTGTTATCGTTATTAAAGTCTGAGGGGACGAAAAAACAGGGACAGGTTGAGGAAGTATGTCAGGGTCCGGCTTTGTTATGGGTATGTATTTGAGAGGGCTAGTGCACATTAGTGACCAATGTTTTATCCACTTGTGTGTGCCGAAGCATAAAAGTAGTCACATAATGGAGGGGCTCGAGTGTTTGGATCGGATTTTTAGATATTACATGATTCATAACATTTTTTTTTTTTTTTTAATAAGAGTTGCTGTATATTAGGAGAGCAGGGCTATTTTGGGGTGCAACTAAGCCTGCATTCCCACTGCCAGCGTCGGCCGCCAGACGGTGCAGCGAAAACACCCGTGTGCCTGTTCATTTTGAATGGGGGTGGTGCGTTTAGGCTGCAGGACACGGTAAACACCTCAACGCTGACTGTTTCCTGCAACAACAAAGCACAGTTGCTCTGTCTCGATCCTTTATCTCTTTCTCCGTCAAATGAAGCTGCCTTCAAGTGCGGTCGGAAACGTCGAGATCTATAAACGATCTGATAGGAAGTGTGAAAATATGAAGTCT
>NC_048415.1:16511068-16517351 GCF_013103735.1 Etheostoma cragini | reverse complement strand
ACAGCACGACGTTGCAGCGACCCTCCCAACGCCACACAACCCTGCGGCAAATTGTCGGATCGCTGTTTCCTGGTCTGAATTTGTACTGAACAGTATTGATTATTTTACCATTTAGACTGGGAGAACAGTTAGAGCTCATTGCGAGAAATGTAAATATTTGTGCTGTGTGTACGGTAGTTTCACTGTGTATACATCATATACAATGATGAGGAAATCTGTACAAAACAGCACGTCTTGCTTTTTTCTATTAAACATTAACTCGTGTCCCCAGATCTTTGCTTTTATCACCCAGCTTTGAAAGCACTAAATTCCCCTTGACTGACTTTTCTCTTCTGTCATTCCCTCTACCCTCCTCAATACACCCTCCCTCCCTTCTTCTGACTTCCTCTTGCTATCCCTCTTTTTATCCCCTTTACTTCAACTCATTTCTTTTTCACTTTCTTCTCCATCCCTGTTATTGTCCTCCACTGTTCCATTCTCCAACTTCCATCTGTCTTGTCTCGCTCCTTGCATCCACTCACATAAGGTCATGTAGAACTCATTGCACACACGTTACACAAACATATCCAACCATGATATGAAGCGTTATATTTCACACCTTATCAGCGTTTGATACTGCAAACAACAGCAATCTGCAGCTACTGCAGAAAAAGATGCCACGCCTCGCTGCCTCTTATCAGCTATTTACAGTACCAGTAAACATAAATGATTGACATTTTCACCTTCACAACCATCACCATCATCACTATCAGTCATCAAAACCCATTGCTATATCAAACAGTGGGAAGGTGTCAAACAGGGCGGTCCGGGCTGAGTGTCGGTGACAAAACAGCGCCCACTGCAGCCGGTTAGAATGCACTTTCTTCCATTTCAAGGGTGATATTTTGTCGCTCTACTCCATCGTGCTGCCTTTAAATTATACACCCTAAGGTCGTCTGGTGAATTTCTGTTGGTGTCATAGCGATGTGCCCACCTGTCTCCATTCCCTCTGAGGGACAATCATTCTGGGTGGAGGACAGGAATGAGGAGCATCGGATGGGGTGGCTGTGGAGTCATCTTTCCCTTTCCAGTCACCAGGGTCCGAAATTAACACTTGCCACTCGCCAAATGCAAGTACATTTTCCGTTTGGCAACTAAATCTCAGAGGGCTTTCCACCACATGGTGAGGAGATGTAATAAATAGTTCTGTTTTTCAGACTTCATTTTGGCGCAGTTACTTCCTTCTGTTGCTCTGCTGTCTGCATGTTGGAGCTTTGCCGGGGCAGGCCAACAGACGCACACTCACAAACACTGGCGCACACACCAGACACCAGTCACCGCGTCACTTCTGTTTACTGATAGCTAATGAAATAGCTAGTGAGTGGCAGCCGGCTGGAAACACAGTTTCAGTTCACTTGTCCGGGAGGCTCCGACACATTTTCTGCACTCCGTGTCCGCGGACAGCTGTAGGCTTGTACCGGTTGATGTGTGTGCATTGTCGGACACATGCAGCCACTTTCCTGAAACCACTTGTGAGAGTGACGAGTCCACAGCAGCCTGTGGCGTTTATGTCCGAGCCTGTCTTCACCGCCTCCACCTGCAGGTTGTCAACTGCGTGTCTGCCAGGCGAGTGTAAAACCCAACTTGCTTGGTTCAAAGTTAAGACTAGCAAGTGAATTAGCTATTAACTATTTACATTTTTATCATGCAAAAGATGTTATTAAAACGTTAATATTAGGCTAATCGGTCAAAAATCCTATTGTCGTTTCACGGTTAATCATTAAAATCGACCCCTAACAGCAGGACTTGCAGCCCCCCAAAAAAATTTGCAATTGTATATTTTAGCCAGTAAAAGAAAAATGCTCTGGCCGATGGACTTTTATCATCTATCCACCAACTTGGCCGGTGAGTCCAAAATTTAATTTTGGACGCTGCCAGTCACACCAGAATGTCACATCCATCCGTTTGTCTCTTTGTCCTATATAATGACTTAGACAAAATGGGCACATTCTCTGAGCACTTTTTTTTTTCTTAGTTCAAATATTATGCTCTGAGTTATCATGATTCAAGGTTCCACAGCATTTCTTTTATGATGGCGCAAACTGCTGCGTAAAGCACAGTGACAGCAGACAGTGACAAAGAGAGAGAGACCATGACGAAGCAAGTATCATCACCAGAACCCCCTCATTTCATCATATAACCCCGGTTCTTCAGCAGCTCCATTGGCTTCCAGTTCAATTCAGAATACAATTTAAAATCCTTCTCCATACTTTCAAAGCCATCCATAACCTTGCTCCTCCTTATCTGTCTGAACTCCTTCACATCGCCGCCCCCTCCCGCTCCCTCAGATCTTCCTCCTCCCTCCACCTCACTGTCCCTCATTCTCGACTTATCACCGTGGGGAACAGAGCCTTCAGCCGCTCTGCTCCCCAGCTCTGGAACTCACTCCCACCTGACCTATTATTATTATTATAAGTAAAACAAACTTTTACCCTTTACAGTGGACTGAATTTTGCCATTTCTTTTCTTCTAGCTGAACACATCATTGTCAATAAAAACTGGAAACTTGAGACATGAGATGGGCAAATACAAAGAGAAACAAAAAAAACGGACAGAGAGTGAGGGGGAGACAGACAGCTAAGGAGGGGGTTGATGTTTGTGAAGGGGAACATGAAGTGGCAGACAGAGTATTCAGTGTCCGCGTTGGGTTAGGTTTCCAGCTTCAGCGTTGTCAACACTTTCACTCCTTTCGCCTGGCTCTGCGTCGCTCTGCGCCCCACCATGCATTGGGCAGGATGGGGTTCGCCCTCAGAACAGGAGCTGGCGTCGACACCCATGCCAAAACCACTCTGACTTTACAACACATGGAACCTGCGAACATGACACCGGCGCTCGGTGGAAAACAGCATGCAGGACCAAATCCGTCACGGCCCGCGCCATCTGAAATGAATGTTCTCGCCCCACATCGCTTGATCTTGTTGATCCATACTTTACTCGTGCCAGGTTTAGATTTCCCACCTCACAAACACATTTGGTTACACATGAGCCCTCCGGATCAAAGCCTTATACATTTACAATGCTTCACTTTTGACTGTGTTTAACTTGTGTAGTCTGACTTACCATGTGTGCATGTGACAGAGATTTCCACTTGAGAGACAGCACGAGAAGTAAAAGAATCAGAAGATCAAGGATCACAGGGTGTGGCCAGCATAAGAGAGAGAATGCTGGCAGTGAAGATATGAAAGAATATTTCTGAGAGTAATACTGAAGGAGCGAGAACATGTGTGCTTGCTAAATTTTGGTGTGGGAAACCAATGGGAGTGAAGTAACAGTGTAAGAAGGGCTAGGGTCTGTGGCTGCTATTGTTTAGGTTTAGCAGCATCTGATGACAGCTAGCTGTTCTTGAATGAGGCTTTAAGCTGCCCACGCTGCTGCTACATCCTGACCAAGAATTATCAAAGCATCAAAAGAACACTGCAGGAGCACTGTATGTTACAGCACGACTGACAACTGACTGGATAGATGATGAAAAATCTTTGCCGCCGCAGCAAAAGAACAACAGCAAAAAAATCACAAAGAACATTGGTAGTTACTGGATGTTACTGGACTGAACTTTAGTTAGAAGAGGGCCCATGATCACATTGGCAAGGTTTAGAAAAATGCATAAGACGTATATGATAATACATAATGTATCCTTTATTAGTCCCACAAGGGGATATTACAATTTACACTATGTTGTTGTTACACACGACCTGAATCCTCAGTACCTATACATGCACTGATGGAGAGATGTCAGAGGGAGGGGGCTGCCCATGGAAGGGCACACCGCGCAGTTGGGGGTTCAGTGCATTGCTCAAGAGCACCTTGGCACCACCGTACTTTGGTCCTTGTGTGGACTTGAACCAGCGACCCTCCGGTTCCCAACCCATTCAACCGTTCATATAAGACAGCCGTGTTCCTTTGGTGGCATCATCCCACATCTCTACGCTTAAATATAGCTCTCTGGTTGCTGCGTGTTTCTTAGCAAGAGCCTTTATGAAGTGAAACACTTAAGCTTTCAATGCTTGATGCCTTTTTTATTAAGCCCGGATATTTTATGGTCAAGAGGAATGAGTTATATTGGCTAAATGCAGTCTGTTGTTTTAGGGCCCGTGCGGCTACTCGATTAGAGTAGTCATTTTGGTCTACACCTCATTCTGCAGCCCATAAAGTGCAAAACCTCAGAGAATGTGCATGTGTAAGCTCTGCATGGAATAACAATGACACAAGCATAGCAGCAGTAGTCTGAGGGTAAGAAAACGGATTGAAAAATAAGAATAGGAAAAAAGGATCAAACAGCCTTGACGGAAATATGAGATGCTTTTGATTGTTCCCACAGTTGACTACTTAGCATACAGAACTCCTTTCGCTTTCTGACTCTTACATGCACACACAGCTATTAACACACACACACACACACACACACAGTTCACCAGTCATGCTGACCACCCAGCCAGTGGCCCCTGGCCCCCACCTTTCACCCCGCTCAGGGACGCTATAGCTGAGAAAAACTACACCACTGACTTCCTTCCTTCTCTCCGTGTTTCCTCCCTCCCTCGCTCAGTACTCCCATTCATGTTGTAACAACTCGTAAAGGAAGGCGACTTTGACCCCCTCAGTAAAAAGTTCCCAATCTCTTTTGTTCATCTGCTGTGTGTCGGAGGGTTGGGCAAGTTCAGACCAACTCTCCTGGAGAGGACGGCTGTGTACTGACTTCCTGTTCAAAGTTCCATCCTAAATGTCCAAGTTGCTCAAATTGCTCTTAAGAAAATAAACTGCAGAATTGTATTATAACACTTTGCAAATGCTTGGGACTTATTTTAAATGTCACGGCCATCCTTTTTCAGCATAGATAACCAACCAAAGTACCGCGCTCAACGGTAACTTTTTAAAGGCATCAGCTTTTGGTTGCCCAAATTGACAAAACGGTAGCCCTGTTTTAAACTGCCTATGTTTGGAGCAATTCATTTCTTATGTATCTATACCACACATTTTAATAATAAAACAATGAGAGAATGGCTTGTCATATAGTTTTCCAGCCCTCTCATACAGGGGTGCAATGGATCAGATCACGGTTTTGACTCACAGATCAGCTCAATAAAACGGGGGAATTTCAATAATTATTAAAAGTGTAATAATAACTTTTAACAATAATAACTTCTTCCACCAGTAAATTGCTGTAAAGAACAAAAATAGATCATAAAAGAGTATTTTACAAAAACTTTAAAAGCACCACAATGTTTACCAGTAAGCAGAGATGGGAAGTAACGAAGTACAAATACTTCGTTACTGTACTCAAGTAGATTTTTCTGATATTTGTACTTTACCTTACTATTTCTTTTTGTGGCGACTTTTTACTTCTACTCCTTACATTTTTACACAAATATCGGTACTTTCTACTCCTTACATTTTACAAAATTGGCTCGTTACTTTAGATTTTACAAGAGGTTGTCATGTCGGACAATAGCGCATACACGCGCCGCACACCGCGAGCGGGTGCGCGCGCCACACGGAGAAAAAAGTGAGAGAAATGAAAAAGAGACAAGCTGTCCGGAGGGTAATCAGCTGAGATTGTGTGTGAGAGTCTTTGAGAACTGTAAGTCGTATAACTTATGTTTTCAGTTCACTTAAGCCTATTTTTGGTCTATAGTTCTTCACATTTAAAGTAAGTTAGCTAGTCGTTTTGGTGTGTTCTTCACCTGTTAGCTAGGTTGCACCTTGGTGTTAATGAAGCATCAACACTTTCACTAGCTTTATTCGCATGAGTTCTTTTTTTTTTACCGAACCTTAGATGCAGTAGTTCAGTTGACAAGTGGATGGAAACTTAGCTAGAGAGAAATTGTCTCCGTCTGTTTTAACAGACACACCTGGGACCAAGTTGGACACCAGAATCAGGTTTAATCCAGTCCTAATCTAGTTCTCAACTTTCACATAATTTCACTGAAGTTATCCTTATTATTGTTTACGTCATCAATACCATATTCAATCTAAATGGATGGGAATACATCTACTCTACATTGCATTTGACGCACTACTAAGACAACTCAACAGATTCAGCATTCTGCATTAATTCACAGCAAATCATTGAGGCTTGATGGCACTAACCAACTAACGTTAGCACATAGTAGTATGGAGGGCGACATGATTGGAAATGGAGAAAACAGCAAGACATTCCCATCATCCTCAACCTTATCTGAGAGAGATGTTTGAGACAGGAGACATCAAGAAGGACTCCTGGCCAATGTGCTGGGGAACTTCTTCATTA
>NC_048415.1:16490068-16510968 GCF_013103735.1 Etheostoma cragini | reverse complement strand
TTTACCAGAGTATTTTTTAACACAAGTATCTGTACTTCTACTTAAGTATGGAAAGTGAGTACTTTTGCCATCTCTGCCAGTAAGCTTAACATTTTGTCCAGTTGTTTTTCAGACAACAGCAGTGCCCAGTGCTGGTTTGTGTCTTTTTGTATATAGAGAAGAAGGGTTTCCTTTTTTCAGTAAATAGCAATAATAAATATATATTTACGCTAAACTGTCACGGGTTTTACTGCCTCGTTACTACCTACAATAAGTTGAAGCTGCTACAATGTGGAAGTTTAGCCCGTTACAACGTGACATTTCTTTGGGGAGAGAGAGAGAGAGAGAGAGAGAGCGAGAGAGAGAGAGAGATATTACCACCTTGATAACAGTGCTGTTGCTGTGTTTCTTATTGCATACCTGATAGATGTGCAGACTGTTTAATAGTATTTGTGCAGCCCTGTGTTTATATTTATGTTGTGCTTGCTAGCAATGTGCAATCACCAGTAAACAGACTAGCCTGTGGCGCCACATGCTTAGCTATTAAAGGTGCATTACACTGTTTGCTCTGTTATGGATATGTGTGCTGTAATAGATATGGCTTAGTCTCAGTTTGTGTTCCTGCTACATTTATGTTAATTATTACAGAGAAATAAATGTCATTTTTTGCATTGTTTCTTGTTATATGCTAGGGGCTATAACATTCACTTTTGGTAAATAATGTTCACAGTGAGTCATATTAGTATTTGCTTATACTTCAGAACCACTTCCAACTTAACATGCAACGTCCAATACATCTTCAAAGTTCATGTTGTGGAGTTGTAAATAAATCTTCCTGGATCTCAAAGTCACACATCTCTGGTTCGAGTTCTTACCTGACACCCTACAGCGGGCCGGTGTTTCAGCAGCCAGTTAGGCCTATTAGTGCGTTTTGAACATACAGAACACACTTCTGGTGTGGTAAAAATACCATGATAATACCCAAAACCGTGATCATTTTGGCCGCTATAACCGCGAGGTTAAATCTTCCTACCATTACATCCCTAGTAGTAGTATCGGTTCTCGTGACATCCCTTGTTTTGGATGTCAATTATTTAGGGAAAAGAAATATCTTTCTTTTAGCTATTGAAGGCATTTGATGAACAGTCTTTATAAATATTGTAATACTATATAAACGAGTTTCCATATTTCATATACTGGATAGAAGTGGGGGCGTCATTAGTTGAGAACTAATAACTTTAGAACAAGTGTAACACTTTAAAAAGCATTTTATTTTGTAATTACCTGTAATTTAAATGGTCCAACATTTGAGAGTCAGCCAGACAGTGATTTAGTAAGGGCAGGCAGAGCCATATGTGGGAGCAGTAGCAGGGGAACCAAACAGGGGTCAGGGGTCAAATGGGATTTGGGTTTCCGGCTTCTAGACCCCAGTGGAGCTCAAACATGTTTCCCTCGCCTCAGAAAACCATCATCTCTGCCTGGATCTGTTCTGCTCTGTGTCCTCTACCACTAACACACCTGTGTTTCTCTGTTTTTATTTAAATATGATCCAGAGCAGCTACTGCACCATTTGTATCAGTAACACTTCCTAAATGTGGCTCGCTGCCCTGCCAGAGGAATTGTTTGTAATAAGGATGAGCCAAGGACACATTATTTAGCTGCAGTTGAGGTTATTTTTCCTCTGGTTATTTTTGCTGCCGTTGTCCCTGCTTGATATTACAGCGTTACAGCTTACAAATAAAATGGTAATTCAATTTCAATTTTGCTCGCGCAACTACTGCCCAACTTCACAACAGCGATGTATAAAAAGCATGTAAAATGTGACATTGTGAGCAGAACGCAAAATTGTATTTCTGTGCAGACGCTGCCACAAAGATGTGTTTTTCATGTAGGCCTTTGTTATTGCATGTGTGGTTTTCATGCATGTCATTGTTTGCATAACATATGTCTGTATACACATGTGTTTTTGTGTATCCTATGTGTAAACGTGTGTATGTGTGTGTGTGTGTTTATGTGGGGGCAACTCCCACTGCTGCACTCTTTATAAACACATCAGTTGGGCTGACAGTGCACAGCAGGAGGGAGAGAGAGCCTTGAGACAGCCTGGGACAGAGGCCTCATAAAAAATCACTTCTAATTTATTTCCCTGCAAATTGGAAAGTGCACGCTCACACCTGACTAAATCATCACACGTCAACTGGAGACGGCCCCCCACTGCAAGCGGACGAAACCTGATCCTAGTTTTGCAGCGCGGGCCCAAACCAAGCCTGGCAGAGAAAACACAGTGTCACACCGCATAAATAGACATTCCTTAATGGATTTTGCAGATGTGCTGCTCCCGATAGCCCCTTGAAAGCCCTATACTAAACCCTCCCTCCCACGCGCTCGATCTGGTCCCAGCTAGCTAGCAGGACGCTATCAAAATCTTTAACCCGTTTTTTTGTGGTCCACGTGGCCTCCACATGCCCTCTTGCTCTTTCCCATCAACTCACCCTCTTCTTTCCACCCTTTTGCTCTTCTTTCATAATCATTTCCCCATTTTTATTTCCACCCCACTTCTTGATCTGTTTTTCCCCCTCCCTTGTCTCATCCATCACTCCGCTGCAAGGCATGAGCTCAGCAAACCTTTGGAAAAACCTCCTTTATCTTTCCTTCTTTCTCGCTCTCTGTCCATTTCTCATTATATGCTCCCCAATATCTCTCATTATATTATCCAAGGTGGATCACCTTTTCTACATGGCAAGCAGGGGTAGCCGGTTGGACTAAAAGACACCAACAACAGGCGCGCGTGTGTGTGTGTGTGTGTAAGACATATGTTTCCGCATAAGGAAGTGCTACAGAGGCCACCACAACACAACAGTGAGGCAAAGGAGGTCTAAAGAGTAAAAAAAGAAAGAACAACCTTGCTAGACTGCATACAATAAAACACACTAACAGTTTTTACACAAGTTGGAAAAGTTAACATTCCAAAAAAGTGAAGATGTGATAATTGGGATTGAATGATGTAAATGAATGATGTCATGTTGCCAATTATCGTCAGATGCCTCCACCTAGGGCTGAAACGATTCCTTGCCCGAGTAATTCAATTTCTATCTGAAAATCTGGGATGCAAATTGTATAACGTTAACAATGGCCGCTGTTCTGACTTGGATGCCTGGGTCTGTTTCCCGACGGTTTAGTTAGCGTCCTTAGCGCCAAAGTTAAGTGCTGACTGGGATGGCTGCTAGCTGGCTGGGGGCTGACTGTGGATGTGTCCCCGGACTGGGGCTAAATTGATAGTGTTGTCAGCTCTCATCCTGACTGAAGCCCTGCAGCGCCCGGAGAGTGAGGCAGAAGACACGGGTGTGCTAGCTAGCTAAGTTACAATTAGATGAGTCGTCCATCTATGCAGTTAACGTTACTGATGAATTGCGCTAGCCCAGAACGATGGTAAAAACAAACAACAAAAAACATCATACTAAAAATAACTGAGCATGTTAAACAATGTCATAATCTTATGTTACCCACCAAGAATTAGCTAAAGTTATAGACCTAGTATTAGCTACTTGCTTGACAACCAGCACCTTTACAGTAGGCACCAAAGCACTTCTCCTTTTCGGACCCCTGACAGGTCGGATGCGGAATTGTCCATTACTGTTACCATTGCCATTATTGTAATGTCTCATTCGAAGACAACATTAAAGCTCGCTATCCGTTACTCACATTTTTGTGGTCAGACCAGCTGGCGTTAAAGCTGGAGACAGACACAGGCATATTTAGTCAAATGAAATAAGCTGGTTTGACCACAGAGATGCAAGACATAGTCCACACGGGACCTTCTTCCTGTAATTACCTTATTGCTGCCGCCCCAGACACATCTGACAAATAAGAGGAGTGAATGTTTTTGCCTGAGTTGCAATGATGCATTTTGGTCAATTTTTTAAATTTTTCCAGGTGTGAAACAAAACAGAACAAAAGGAAATGGCCCAAAATTTGAAAACTCATCAACAGATTAAGACCAAAACTAACAAACTATAGGAGTGAAAACGCCCTTCAAGGAGGTCTCGGAAAGGTTGTTTGGCCCGCTTTTGGTGCACATTCGAGTATGATTACTGCAGTCACACCTGCCCAAACGAACCCCACAGACAACAAACTCTAGTGCAATTCAACCAAACTAAACGAGGCAGGTGTGAAAGGCCCCTAAAACACAGTGGACTGAGTTTACACTAGAATGCTGGTGGCTTTTGAGTTTGTATCATAACGTAGCTACCATGAAAGTTCTCCTCTATAGAGTGAAATTATCACAACCTGCTAACAGAAATTTACCATTCCACTTAAACTCAGCCTTGTTTACTGGTACTTAAAATAACTAACATTGTTAAAGGAAAACAATAAAGCTATACATAAAAATAGATGGATAAACACACAATATTTCACTGTATTTAAAGCTAGAGAATCCTCTTCACTCAAAGCAATGTAAAGGGATGACATGTTTAACTTACTGTTCTGTTTCTGTCCTGGAGAGACGACTTGTGTCGGAGAGTAGCAGGTGACAGCAGGCTGAAATCTTCGTCAGAGGCACCCAAGGGCTTTTCTGGTCACGAATTGCGCTAACATCTCATCAGTCCAAAATGTGTCTTCATCACAGGACTTCTTCATCATTAGCCACCGTGGGGCCCCCTCTGAACTTAAATACTGTGTTGGATCCAAGCTCACACTCATTCTTGGTTCACTTTTCTAGTAGCCCCACAAGCTAACTTCTAGAAACTATTGTTAGCAGAATAGCTATGCGGTTAGCACATAGACTGTTAATAGTAATTGATAATATAGGCCTACAGTCTATGGGTTAGCATCGTTAATTCGGCTAGCATAGCGGCTAACAGCTAAGCATTTTTAGTAACATAGATTTTAAAAATACACACAGACGCACTAGCGTGCAGCCTACTTCAGTGAATTTAAGTAGGTAAAAGAGTGTTTCAGGTCTTTACACACTGCTAATATTTTATCTGTGTTTAACGACTTCTTCACGTTTTCTCTCACGCTCACTCCTTCCCTCCGTGCTCTGCGTCTGTGCCCGCCCCTCAGTTTCTCTTCCTCATCTCCAGCCAATCACAACAGCTATCACAGACTGACCAAAACAATGAAAAGAGTTGAAACTTAAAGTGAATTCTGTGTTTATATTTTAGTGAAGCCTATTAGCCTTTGATATTATTTTGAACTGAATTTCTGCTTATTCAATTTCATTCAGGGTACATGGGGCTTTACAATCTATACAACACGCCGTATTACACCCTCTATCTTCAGACCCTTTATGATTAGCTCCCTTTCTAAACTATGCATCTTGCATTCTTCTATATAAAATTACTTTTAGTTTTAGTGCCTCTCATAACTATGAGACTTATAACTACTATAAACTAACATAAAGCAGAAACTGACATCTAGTTTCTCCTCCAGAAAACATACAGCCGTTATTTTTTGCTGAATCATCAGAGTATGCATAGCTCAACACGGCTGACCGATCAGTCATGCGTGTGTATTCCAAACACTGTTTTGACCTTCACCTTCCCACCACAAATACTGTTCCCCTTCATTATCTAATGAAGACTGTGGCTGAGAAGTCACAAACCAAACACAACAACAGTTCCCAGCATGCCATGTAAAAACAAAGCGTGGAAAGAGCGAGACAGATGAACCGTGTCATGTGCGCTCCCACAAAAGTTCAGTAAATATCAGCCTGTTAAATAGTGCGAGGACTTACCAGTGTGCGTATTCACACGATATTCGGACAAACGCACAGGTCTCCCCACAACACAACTTCAACATAAAAATGAGGAAGTATAAATAGAGGCAGATAAACGAACAGCGGGATAACTTACTCTTGTGTTTTGGAAAGGGTTTCTCTCTCTGCTGAAGTGGACACTGTGAGGCCTGCTTGTTGGTCTTTGCTGGTGTGGTTTGTAGTTCCTCTGTTTGTGTTTTATTGCAGGTACAGGACAGACTGGTCAGATGTTCAGGTCACGAAACTGTTCACAAACTCACCCCAAGGCCTCAAGGTGGAGCAGAGGGCAGCATGCATGGGCCAGAAGGACGGGACAGAGGCACGCTTTTGTTTTTACAATGTCGTCCTGCTGTCCTTCTGTTTTCTATTTATTTTTCTCTGTGTCCCTCCTTTCACTCTCACCCTCCAATTTTGGGGTCTGTGTCATTTTTGTAGGGCCACTGAGGGATTTTTCATGAACACATGACAACAAAACAATGACATGAAACGCTATTACTTTATTGGGTTTGTTAATTATGATGTCACATCTGTTTGCCATATTACCATTTGAGGCAAAGACAAAAACAAAAGTGTGCACTTTATTTAGGTGCACAAAACATCATGGGGATAAATTATGTCAGTTGTGCCCAACAAAATAATAAACCCCACCAACGTTACTGATGGAAGTACTGTGGATGGCTTGTGAACACAGAAAAACTGTGTTAAAGCTTAAAATTAAAAAAAGCTGGGAATAAACTGGTAAGAAAGACCACTGTAAATAAAATGGCATTGCAGCAATCCTGCTGCAGGTGTTGAATGTGGACAGTAGGGGTGTAGTTTTACTCTCTCTCTGAGCGGTGGGCTAGCTCAGAGGTCAGAGGTCAGAGGGAGTTGGCACTAAGTGCAACATTCCAAGCTATTTTTCCTGCATTTTGCTTTTGCCGAGAATGGCGATGATGAATCTAATGAATTATCCTATGTTGTTTGAAAATCAGTTTCCTTAAAGCAGAAATGTGTGGTTGAATAATCCTTTATGGACTGAAATCCACAGTTTAAAATTGCCAATGCATGGGGGGGGGGGGAATGCCGACCAGTCAGGGCTGGAAGAACAATTTTGTGTGCCCTAGGCAACAAGACTCAAGACTCACTTTCTGCCTCTGTCCCTCTCTGCAGCTTCCTCTCCATCCCTCACAGTCAATTCTTTCAATTCTTTCCCTTTTGCATCTCCTTCTGTGGTCTTCTCCTGCGTTGACCCGCCTGGTCTCTCCAGTGCACTGCCTTCTCCTTCTTCATTTCCCTCCTCCTCTTCCTCCTGTGCACTACTCAGAATTTGAATACAAATCATCAATCTCAGCAAGCACTGTGTAGTGTGTTGTAACAAAACAAAACACCACCAAAACAAAAAGTTATCAAAGGGCGGAATGCTATTGGATATTGGATGTTCAACACTTTTGAAAAAATCTATTATGCAATTTGACCTTCCAATGTAAAACCAACTTTACCATGGTCTGCAACAACTTGTCCTCGCTCGGCGCGCAGGAAACTACAGCCACTGTTTTTGACGTGATTTAACAGAACTTTTTGATTGAATGGGTTGGAAAAATCTGCATATAATTGGGAAAGAGAGGTCTGAGTTTACAATGTGATCTAACATCATATTTGATGGAGCCCAGGGCCCCCTAGTCCCCCTTAGTCCTGTGCCCCTGGGCAAGTGACCAGTTGCCTTAATGGTGATCCAGTGACGGGTGCCTGCAATCGGAGCTCCTCATCCCTGAGTAACTGTAGCTAGGAAACAGTGTTTGACTTTGGTACTTTGTATTTTTCATTTGTCTAAAGCATTTAGCCATCTTAGGTAAAGTAGCCAAAAATGTTCAGTTGCATGCAAAATTGGTTACTGCAGCTGCACTGTAAACCAATTTTCTAAGTCAAACTTGAACATCTTATTGAATTTCTCTCGCTCACCAACTATCATGTATAAGTGAAATATTCACCGCCTTTGGTGTTGATTTGGTAGAACAATTCTTCAGAGAAATGCATGGCTTTTTGGCTTGCAACATGTTGTGAAGTGGACTGCCAGTGGGATTGACAATACTAGCTGCCCTAGGCCATAGACAGTTTGACATCCTTTTAAACACATGAATAATATGCAAACAATCTCCATCTGTCTACTCATCTCTCACATGCTCCTCTCTTGCTGTCAGGGATGAGTAACACAATCTCAGCAGTCTTTGTGACCAGATGTTCAACTCTGTACAACCCATGGCTGCATAATCCAGGCAGATCCCAGCCTGAGTCCCTGTTGGCTCTCTCTCCATTGGCACTGTCACATCCTCATTCAGGTAAAGTCAATACACTTTTAAATCAAATCCTCCTCTACATAAAGTTCCCAAAAGCGCGTTCATCCAATTGTTTTATCCAATGTTGGATGTTCAGTTTGTGATGTAGATCATGTTTTGCACTTTAGTTTTGTTTTGTTAAAGGCCTTCAGACCCATGGTGCACCCACACAGGTGTTTTCAATGATTTTGCTCAATTACACTTTTGGGCCCTAACAGTAATAATTCATGTTTAGTAGAGATTTAAACCCATTGTTTCAAATCCCACCTATAGGAGGAGACAATAACAGGTAATAGCAAGTTATGTTGGGAATGGAGCAACACTGATAGTTGTGAATAGGCCTTTTTCATTCTGAACATTTTGACATGTTACAGTAAGAAAAGCAGAGCTGTAAATAATCAAATTAATGATGGCTGAATGCCATTTAGCTGCTTCCGTTTTAGGGCTCTGGCATATTGCATTTGGCTCACTGCATGGCTTCCTGGGCCACTTGGATAGAACCGAGCCATGGTTAATGTGCTTTTCCTGTTAGGAGAATTCACAATGTCTGTTGCAAATAAGGCCTTTTTACTGTGATGTGACAATAAGAATAAGCACAGTAATTGAAGTGCCTTTATTGTGGGGAATAGACACTTGCATGGGGAGTTGTGGCTATAACAAACACAGCCACAAATCCCCATGCAAACATTTGCTACATTAAGCCATAGTAATGGTATGATTATTTGACTAAAGCCTTTTGTTGCAACAGGAACTTTAAGTAAACATTGCAAGATAAATGAACTTAGGTTTATTTGTGATGGTATTTTAGTATAAGTGTTCTCACATCTCGCAGCAACTACAGCAGGCAACTGTGCATACATTTGAACACTCTTCTGAAAACTGACAGCTGTTCACGATGTTATTTTTTAAATCGGAGAGGTTGAAATGCTGGCCACGTATAACCATAGCTCGAGAGATTGCAAGTACATTTTTATTCACAGCAAATGTTTTGATGTGTTTTAGCAGGAATAACACAGGTGTAACCAATACAATTGTCTTTGTTTGATTGTGGTGGACCAGTTAGCCATTCCAGTGAGCCAGCAGGTACAGTGATGGGCCGATCCTTAAATGTAAGTTGTAAAAAAAAGAAATAGACTTGGCAAAATATTTTAATGGTGACCAGTAACTGTATTAACTGAACTTGCACAATATGACACAATTCACCATTTTACAGCAGAGTTCATACGCATTGAAAACAAGGAGCATGTGAATAATTAATCTCTGTTTTGTGCATCAAATCAAATCTGTAGAGATGAAATGTACACATGGACACCCCAAAACTGGAATTGATGTAGATCCCCAGAGTTGTGACCCAGCAAACTACAGACCAACACCCTGTCCTCTCATGTCCTGGTGGGTGCACAGAGGCCACCGGCCACTGCCAGGGCAGGGCCGGTGAAGCCCTGAACTCCCATTACATAATGGCAGAGGAAGTCATCCGTCAGTGTTTTGGAGTAGGGTTGCGCTCAACTATGTCCCATTTTTTTCTCAGTGGGAGCTGCAGCTTCCAGAGTGTGAGGGTGACAGCACAGGGAGCCTGAAGTGTTTGTGTAAGCCTAAATCAGTTTGAGAGGAGTGGAAACAATCAAGGGAGCTCAGCGGTGTGTGTGTGTGTGTGTTTGTGTGTGTTTGTGTTTGTGTGTGTGTGTGTGTGTGTGTGTGTGTGTGTGTGTGTGTGTGTGTGTGTCCCTCCCTAATGATTTATTGCGACAAATGATCAGCCATAAACAAACAACAAGCAAGCCACCCGTCTGCCCACACAAACAAACAAACAAAGGAGACAGACAAACAGGGCATCAGGCAGAGTGACAACCACGTTTATGATGATCAATCTAAGTTAGGCCGTGATCAACGCATGCTTATTTAGTTGTGATCAACGATCAAGGGTGTATTGTTGTGTGTGCCTGCATATTGGTGCCTGCACGCTTGTCGGCACACCTGTGTTCACAATTGTGTGTGAACATGTTTTTGGTATGACTGTGTGTGTGTGTGTGTGTGTGGGTGTGTGTGGGTGTGTGTGTGTGTGTGTGTGTGTGCGTGTGCGTGTGTGCGTGTGTGTGCGTGTGTGTGTGCGCATGTCTATGCACGTGCACGCGTGATGTAACCCAAGCCAGAGCAGCACAACACAGCAGCATGTTCAAAGGCCCATTTGTATTATTACAGCTTGTCCAGCTGCTCAGGACAGACAAACAAGACTTAGAGCTCTGAGCTGCAAAACACAGACCTCCCACCCCATTGCAGAAACCCCTGTGGCCCGGCCCTGCCCTGCATCATGGCTCAGAAATGGACAAACAAACGCCTACAAATAGACAAACTGCCAGGCATGAGGGGAAGTTTTGTGCTCAAATGATGAATGCAAATTCAAATCATCATCAAAAGAAGCTTGTTCCCTTTATTTTTGTTCTTCCACTAACATCTGGGACATTTCTACTGAATCTTGACCAAATTCTGCTCCCTATTTTACAGTCAGCCTCCCCAACTCATAAATCATATTTGGTATAGATGAATGAATGAGGGAGTTTTCATGATGCTTTGTTTTGCAAGTTGATAATCTTCATTTATTTAAAATAGATATGGTATACTTGTGTCAACATTTGTACAGTGAGTGGCAGTAGCCCCCTCCCTGCCGTATTCTCTCCCCATGAACAGCATGGAAGTGCCTATACATTTCTACACCAGACTATAATGAGTAACGCTAGCTCCAGTCAAAATATTGAGTCTCCATTCCACATTTGCTTTTTAAATCTCACACACTGCACTGAGCAAGGATCCTTAAAACAAAATATTGCTCAATATACACAGCTTTCTACTGAGAAAGCTGATTAAAATGAATGCCTGTATTTCCAGTGCAGACTTTTTGCCGGCAATATTTCTTCTAGGTGTGTACTCAGTGTGCACTCTGTTGCCCTCTGAACAGCGCTCTCCTCTGGAGATCTCCCCAAATGGATCTGATCGTGGTGATTAAGATCAGAGTAAGCTAACACTCTCGCTCCCTCACACCTCTCGCTCTCCTACCTCCTCTACCATTCCATATTCTCTCCTTTAAATAGAAATTTCTCTTCACCTCAACTTGTGCCTTTTGCCCTCCCCTCCATTCTCGTCACTCCTTCTCCATTCCTCATCTATCCCGCTCTCCTCCTCCTCTTCTCTCCCAGTGCTCCTGCTCCCTTCTCCCTCTCTGAATCAGGGTCCCTGTGTGCCTGTATGTAACATCAGTAAAGCTGTCAGGCAGCCTGGCCAAGGTAAACAGCCCAGCACTAGGTTCAGGGGTGATGGGGGCTGAGATGTTTTTCCTCAGGAACCCAGGGACCCCTGGAGGCTTCTGGCTGGGGCCAGGGAGGGGCCAAGGGGGGAAGACGATCCCGTCAGTTGCCCCCCACGAGAACACACACCAGACGAATGGTTTCTATTTTTTTCCTCCCTCTATCTCCATCTTCTCCCTTTTGTCTCTTTACTCCTACTCACACTCTCTCTCTCTCTTTCTGCATCTGTGTACACATGTACATGTACACATGTACAATCATTCATCAGGACTCTCACACACTCCTACACTCAGATATACACATTTATACCTTTAAATATGTCCCATGTATATATTACAGTATGTATATGAGAGATCATAAATATAATTTTATTTCCTATTTTTAAAGGTAGACTTGGAATAGGATTTTGGCTTGGCGTGCTTCCAAAGCAATTCAGAAAATCCAGTGTTATACTTGAAGCAAAATGGAAGGAAAAAGAAGAGAAAGAAAGAGGAGGAATGTCTAAAGAAGAGAACGAGACAAGAAGGAAGAGAAAGAGGTATGGAGAGAGGGAGTTAAAAGATGAATAAGAAAAGGAAAGGTAGGAGATAGAGGGAGTTATACCCCTCACCCAGGCGTGACCCCTCTCAGCCTCAGTGAGCAGCTCCCTCTGAGGGAGGCAGACGGCCCGGAGAAGGAGAGCAAGGCGAGGTGCATCCAGAGGTTGCAAATCAAAGGCAGCACTCAAAACATAGTAACTGGGAGCAAGGGAGACAGAAAGAGGGGAGCGAAAAGAGACAGTGAATGCTGGGAATTGATGAAGAGAGCGTGAAGAGTCTAAAAATGAGTGAAAATGGATTTAATGAAGACAGCAAGGAGGTCAGAGAAGAAGTGACGGAGGTAGAGGGAAAAAATGTTGAATGGAGACGGGAGCCAGTCAAGCCAAGAAAAGCATGTAGAATTGAATTAGGGGAGGGAGAGCCACCGAGCAAAGCAACAACAGAGGAAAGCAGGGGTGCAAGGAGGAAGAGAAGGACCATTACCCTTCGTACATCAGCCGTCACATCCCTTGGCGGCTGTCGGGGTGGAAAAAAAGAGAGGAAACATCACAGAGTGGGTGGAAGGATTAGGATAATTGGAGAGGAGTAAGAAAGGGAGAGCAGATTCAGCGGAAAGAGAGGTTAAGACCAGACTTTATTTGCAAATACTGTTTGTTTGAAACTTCTTAGAGTAGCAGGTGGGTGGAGTTGGGAGTTCTGCTGGGGGATGGGGGGGAGGGGGACTCAGGGCCCAGAGTCCCTAGAACATGCCAGGGATTACAGATATTTATTGTGCCAGAACTTTTGAGCTACGACAGAGTGCCCACATTTTGTAATGGTGGGTGGTGTTTGTCACATAATCAATGTCAGAAGGTCACCTTAGTATTTCATATTTTCAAACATAATAATTCACATGACATCATCACAGTTGTGATGTTGTGGTATAAATATGTTTTTAATGGTATGACTTATTACTCTTTCTTTTCAGCCCACGACAGATTATATCCAGCCCGGTATTTCTCTTAGGCGGACCAGACGGGAAGAAAAAACCCTTAAATAGGAGCTTTACTGTAAAGGACACTTTGCTAGTAATTTCCTGATAACTCATGAAAAAAGAAGACAAGGGAGTGTGAGAAACCCTTCATTCAAGAGCACAGCAATTGTATCATTTTATCAATGTCCAGCAGACACTGATCCTTATTAAAGTGCTTGAAAGCTAAACAGGTTGACATTCCAGTCTACAGACAGCATCAACAATCTGTCCTGTTGTAATTCCCATTGGATTCTCGCAAAGCCTCACAATACCTCTCTTACGCAATTTTATTTTTTCTCACATAACTACCTGCAACTTGTCTTCCTCTTCTCTTCTCATCTCCTCCTCTTCCTGTTCCTGTTTCCCTGAAGCCATTAGTCACCCTGTTGCTGCTCCTCATCAATCCCACACAGCCACAATGGTCTGTGACAGCAGCACTAGCTGGCCCGGGGCAAGCATGCCACCCGGATGGCCTGTCCCAGCCAGCCAGCCCACAAAATGGGAGACGACAAACAGACAAGAGCATTTCCTGTGTCCCCCCTTAGCTTTTGGCCCAACCCTCTCTGTCTCTGAGGCACAGCCCCTGCCTGCGTACCTGGATCACATCCTCCTCATCTCACTGTAAATGCTACAGCATGCCTCGAGCTATGGCAATGTGGGTATGTCCGCCACTTTGTTCCAGAATGAAACAACTTAACTGCTGTTTGACGGATTCATTTAATTATGTACACATATTCATGTTCCCCAGAGGATAAAGCCTACTGACTTTAATAATCCTCTGACTTTTCCTCTAGCGCTGCCATGACGTTGATATTTGTGGTTTTGAATAAAAATTCTCTACAAATATTAGATGGATTGCCATGAGATTTGGTACTAACACATGTCACCCTCACAATCAGTTGTACTTTCTGTCAACTTTGATATTTGCATTGAAATCATTGATAAACAGCTCCTGTTAGCATGCTGAAATGCTAAGCTTTGATGCCAAATATGGCCACATTACCTCCTAAACATTTAAGCAGGGCTATTGTGAGCATGTTAGCAGCCTCACAAAGCCAATAGTGTGAATAGTGTCATTGCATCATTAGGTCTTATTCACCAAACAAACCTTCTCAAGAACAAATTGGTCCTTAAACCCCACGAACGCAGTTTTCCTGAAAATTCTGGCATTCACCAATGTTTTTTTGTTTGGGATTTCTTCTTAGGCAAGAACTGAATCTACACACACTTAAGAGAACTCTTACACACAATTAAGAGTTCTCATAAAGTCTAAATAGGCTTGAATAAGTAGTTATACTGTTTTAGTCCATTCTAAAATAACATTTAAATTTAGTTACTAATTATGTTCAATATATGTTTGTTTGTTTTATTAAATACACAATATGACACTATATTTGCAGTTCTGCTCATTTGTAACGCACTTTGAATTGCCATTTTGTATGAATTGTGCTAGGCCTATGTAAATAATCTTGTCTTGCTTCGCCTTCAATTCACATCAATTATAGTAACGGGAAACCTTGTCATCCAATAAAAAGGGATTGGTCACGTCATTTATACGCCCAAAGTATGCATATTTCTGCAGACTGGGAAACACAATGGTGTATTTATTTATTTTGCCTCAGATTTCAGATCAAACTATTTCTTTTCTACTTCATCAGTTCTGCGCCCTTCTCCAGATACAGAATTACTTACGTTTTTCTTTTTCTTGGAGTCGAGGCCTCCACTGTTTTTATCTTGTCTTTTTGACATTTCTCTTACTGTGTTTTCCTACTGCATGGTACCTGCTTGACTCGCCTCTACTCTACTTGCTTTTTTTGGTTTTCCATCACAAAAAAACGTACCTGGTACCTGCTAACAGGTACTTTTTTTGGTACCACCTCAGTCAAGGTTTTAAGAGAGAGGTTTAAGAGAGCAGACTACTGATTGGTCGGAGAGAATTGTCCATTTTCAATGCTTCATCATGTCTAGCGCCATAAGGGGGTGTCCGGAATAAACCTGCCGTGTTTAAGTAGTTTAGCCAGTTTTTTTTTTTTTTTGCTGTCTCCAGCTTCATTCTGGCAACGGCCACGTGCCGAGAATCAAAACAACACACCTTTGACATTCTGTGCGTGTGTCGCATTAGGTCACGGCAGTTTCCTCTCATGACGACCAGCCACGCTTCCTTCACACATGAGGCGATACCAATCTGCAATGGAAAAAGGAGGACGGGGCACCGTGGTCAAGTCGAGCTGAACCGAGTCGAGCAGGTACCATGTAATGGAAAATGCCATGAGTGTGCACATGGGCCTGCCATCTCTAACACTTTTATGGGAATTAACTAGGTGTTTACCAATGCTAAGTAGGAGCAACGGGCACAAATTACGAAGACATTGGGATTCATCATTTTAAGAACACCAATGAACAATTCTGTTGTTTGAGTACACATGAATCAGACGTAGACTTTTCTTAGGAACTTTCTTAAGAACAAATTTAAGAATAATCTTAGGAAGATATTGATGAATGAGGCCCCTGGTCCTTAGTGGCCACATGAAACTACAGTTCTTTTGACCAGGTTCCTTTTTAGATGTTGCCTTTCATAGTGTTGCATTGTTTCAACAGCCTACATTAGCTCAGTGGCAAGTGCTTATTACCACCGTTTTCTCGGGTGGAGTTGAATGATGTCTAAAAGTCCAATATCTTTGTTTCACAGTTCATACTGTACCAAGAGGTTTTTCTGCTGTTGGTTAACCTTATGTTTTCAGTGAAAGTTTGAATTATTTTGCCAAACCACAAACCAACCATGACGTTGTCATTCTAAGCATTGCTTTGACCTTGATTATGAGTTTATGTTTTCTGACTGAAGTTAAATTATTGCCTTTGAAAACATGACAGTGGCATTGCAAAATAGTGGTGTTGGTACAGAAGACTGTTTGTGTTGGAACATGTGTTCCCATACATTGTTTCTACTTTCATGTGTTCATTTTTGCGCCATAATCTAGTTGATTAAAGATGTATGGGACTGACTCAAACTAGGTTGACACTTAGCTGAACAAAACTCAACATATTGACTTCAGATTGATCTCAGAAAAGAAAAAATCCTTGTATGTGTCCTCATACCTGGCAAATCAAGCTGATTCTGATTCTGATTCTGATTCTGATTCTGAGAAAGCTTTAGATGCTTATAGCCAATTTCTTTTCCATTTTATTGCTGCCAGGTAAATCAAACACACACCAATACATCCACTAGAGAATGCAGATTGGCTTTTTACAGCTGCAGCTGGTCAGTGAACAGGGAAGGTTTACATATACAACAAGCTTGCTCATCGTCCACACACTCACTCGCTTCCACTGTTCTAAATGAGTGGATATGCAGTGTGAGCTGTCGATCCAGTGGTTGACGGCCCAAACACATCATTAGAGGTAGTGAGGAGCTAAAGAGCAGCAGCACCATCAGATGCTAAATGGTATAAAAAGTGCGGAATCTGTCACAAATACAATATTCACACTACAATTTTCTTGGTGGCGCTCCCTGAAATATAGCTTATCTGTATAACTCTGCTTTTCTCTCTCTCTCTCTTTCTCTCTCACACACACACACACAAACACACACACACACACACACACACACACACACACACACACACCAACACACACACACACTTGATCAGCTTAGATCTGCTACGTGTAACTGCCACTTAACCTCACTTTCTCTACTTACCCATTTGCTCGCCCCTTCAGCTTCCAATCCATCATCCAGCCGCGTCTCTAGCCCTTTGAAATGACTCTACTAGTCATGAACAACAATGCCTCTCCCCATCCAAATGCACACGCACACACACACACAAACACACACACACACACACACAAACACACAGACACACACACGCATACACGTACATATGTGATCAGATGCCCCTTTACTCAGGGTGCAATGTCAGGCTACTTCACCCCAGCATCAGCCTCTCGCTGTGGAGGCAATTGTTTCTCTGCTCTGCTTTCCTTTCTTCGTGTGTGACATTTCTCCTCTATAAGGAGCCACCGAGTGGCCTTATCATCTTTGGCCTTTTCAGTCACCTTGCCTTTGAACCTGGGCGTTCTATGCACTCGCGCATAAACTCACACACAAATTTAATCACAGATGTAAAAACGTGCGTGTTTGTGGTCGTGTGTCTGTTAATTTCATTTGAACTCTATTATGTTGTGTCTACCTGAACCTTTTGGTAACACTTTAACTACATAAAAGCTGGGCGAGTCACGCGTGAACTCAAATAAAACTATTTCAACCCTCCTGACACATTGACTTTTATACATCATGTGTATATATCTATATATTTATACAATGTGAGCAAGCATATGCTCAGACCATCAGCCTGGTGATTGTCTTTCATTGCACATGAAGAGAATAAATTATGTAGGTCTTTTGTACACCACTATCAGCCATACAAAGAATAAATATAAGAAGATAGTAATACCATAGTATGTTCTCGATCTCTCTTTATCCATCCTGTTTTTCCATCCGTCCCTCGACTCTTCCTGTACACTCTGCCTCTCCAGTGAAGTGGCTGCTCGCAGGATGTGATGCTGCTGACTCTTTAACTGCTGTTGTGGCTCCTCAGGGCTCTTATGTTCTGAAGAATCATATGGGCCCATATTGTTTGCAATTGTACAGGCACTTTTGGTCAATAACTTGCAGAGACAAAGGCGGCCATCTTGAAGACTGATGATCTTCATTGTCCAGCACTAACCAAGTTTGAGCAAAATAACTATCATTATACAATGTCAAGCCAAACAATTGTTTTTTTTTCATGAAGCACTAATGTTTGAATGGCAAAGAAAAAATTAGCAGCGACAATTACATGATGACATGAAATTAATTTTAACAAGTCATCAGCCAATGTTAGTTATCCTTAAAAACAATGTCATTTTGAAGCATAGGACCACTTCTCTTGGTCTATATGGAAAATCATGTCTACAAGCACCAAAATGTTACTTCTCATAGATCTCTGAGAAAATATTCCTAAAGAAACAAAGTTGCAGTGTGATCACTCGACAGAAGGTCCTGGGCCTACACACTTTCCTTTGTGTACACATGTGCCTTCCTCTGGGTATACTGTGTGCTCAGTGGGCATGCCTGTGGTCTGCAGAGCTGCCTGTGTTGCGGCCTTGTCCAGTCTGCAGCTCAGATCAACGTTGGTGGCGGGGTGTTAGCTGCCCCGAGGAAGAGAAAGTGAGGTGTTTTGGGGGGGGGGGACCCTGCTGAATGGTCAGAGAGGAGAGATGGTAAAGATAGAAATGGACGGCAAGGACACAAAGTCTAACGGCAGTTCCAGCTGAGAAAACAAAAATACCCAAAGAACACTAAAACCTGAGGGGTGAAAAATATGCGGGTCTGGCAAAAGGTCAGATTCCCCACCGTATCTAATTCAATTGTACAAACTGTAAGAAAACACGCTGCTGCTGCTCTCCAGGGACTGGGGACATGTGCTGTAAACATGTCCATTTCTACACTTTATAATGGAACTTTTTCTTTAAATTCATCAAAATGATGGGTGGGATAACGTCACTTCGTCCTGATGTGTTTTGCTTATTTGGGGAATTTACTAGGAGATATTTTTGAATTAAAGATGTGTAGCCTAAAAATATCTTTTTGATGTCAATACACAACATAGCAGCTCAGGACTCTAAAGATGAAAAATTTGATTTTTAAAGTTAACACTATTTTTCCAGTAACAGACAACCAGAAAGGAAGCTAAATATCACATCAGAAAATAATTAAGCTGCAAGTGGACAAAATAAGTGACATATTTTTTTGTTTTTGTTTTGTTAAATCTGGTCTGGTCAACATTTTACATTGCATTACATGTTTTATTAGAAAGGCATCTCCTCCCGAATGAAGGTAAACTTTGTTCCATTCACTTGCTTATGTTCAGCATGGTTTTAACGGTGGGTTAGCGACCCTTTATCTTGCACTGCATGCAGTCTTGCTGGTGGTCTGCTCTGGCCTGGTAAAGACATTAGTGAAGCATTCTGGGAGAACGGGGAGTCCCATAGACAGCGCTCACTTCTCTAAATAAACATTAGTCTTAAAAAGTTTGGCCCCACGACCTCAGCCTGATCGCATTTCACTCTGGATGGTAAACGTCAATTTTATCGCGAGGTTTTCCCCCTATGCTTTTCAAAAACACACTTTCACGCTGAAAAGGATTAGATCAACATAGTTTCATTTTCACCTCGAGGCTGCCGTGTCTTTGGTATTTCTTATATCTCACCCTGAGCTAACTTTTGTTTATCTTATTTTGATTTACCTAACCGTCCTAGGCTGTGATCATTACACAGTTAAAACCTGTTGGGAGGACGGGATACCGATGCGGATGGTGGTTGATAAAGCAAACACATTGTTGTTGTTTCATGGTGATTGCACTGAAACCACTTTTGTGTGCAATATTGTCTTTAAATAAAAGACAATATTTGTCCGTGGATGTTATTGGCGTATTAATTAGTCAAATTATAGGCTAAAATGTCTTAATTAGAAGAAACAAAGTGTGCAGTGGGCTATACTGTTTTTTTAAGCTTTTGATTTTATTTCAATTAGTTATTAAAGCTAATAGAAATACTGTGATTTAATGACAAATGTCGTTGTTTGGCCTGTGGGGAGAAAACGTAACAATGTCCCTGCATGGTGCATAGAAGAAAAAGACACGGGGAAAAACGTTTGAATCCTAAATCAGTAATCATGGGGTATAATAAATGGGTCGGGCCGCTGCCATCAGTCGCAGTGAGTCCTAGCTGTGAGTTTAATGCGTTGGCATCAAAGGTCAAATGGAAGAAGAAGCCAGTTAAAACGCCCGCATGACACCGCTGCTTGTGTGTGCGCGCGGCCAGCAGCAGCTGCGCCTCTCTATCAAAGCGATAAAAAGTGCTGCTCATTCGCTTTTCCTTTAGTGCGACCCAGTAAAGCCCAGCCGAGGAGAGGAGTTGATGGAGAGGAGGCATGATGCCCAAAATGAGGCCCGTGGAACACCAGAGGACGTTAAAAGGCACACAGTGGGGTTCACTCCTGCAGCTGAAATGTGTTAAAAAATGGAAATCTTATCAGAAATGGAATCAAACTCCTTGGCCTATGTGCACATAATAACTATTTAGAGAAGCCCAAAGAAAAACAATGCCGATCGAGCAGGTGATAAACCTGATGGCAGTTGAGATGAAGGGGGGGAAATCGCCATATTTTCTCCCATTCTCTATACGCTCCTGCTAAGCGGTCACAACGTGCACGCGTTATTGTTGTTGCAGGATCTCATCAGTTTTAAGTGTGCGTGTGGCTGTGCACGCCAGTGTGTCTGTTAACTCCCTATCTCCTGGCATTTGTTCACGGTTAATTGATGAAGACCTGCCTCGTTTGTGTGTGTAAGTTTGTGTGTATACGTTTGTAGCCTATTATGCCTTTTGTTTAATCCTGGAACATGCGCGTAATTTACTGTCTTATTTTTACTGTAATCATCTTGCGCAACTTGTGTGGACACTCAGAGTCTAAAACGTGCTAAAATGTTGTCATTGTCGCGTCATTGCAAAATCTGATCAAAAACTTAAAACAATAAATGGGAAACCAAGGTTGCAGAAGGCACCAGACTTTCCACACACACACGCCTCACCCTTCAGAAACAGGCCTGAATGACAGGTATCACCTGCTATGTGTGTGTGCGTGTCTGTTTATATGTGTGTTTGTCTGTGTGTGTGTGTGTGTGCGTGTGCGTGCGTGCGTGTGTGGGTACGTGTGCGTGTAGCCTATGTATTTGTAAGCGTGCGTGTGTATGTGTGTGTGTGTCTGTCTGTCTGTCTATCTGTATTGCATGTGTGTGTGTTTGTCTCTGTGTGTGTGTGTGTGTGTGTGCACGTGTGTCTTGCTGTGTGTCTGTCTGTCTGTCTGTATGTGTGTTTGTCTGTGTTTGTGTGTGTGTGTGTGTGTGTGTGTGCATGTCTGTGTGTGCGTGTGTGTTTGTGTGTGTGTGTGTGTGTGTG
>NC_048415.1:16465735-16488235 GCF_013103735.1 Etheostoma cragini | reverse complement strand
CAGAGTGCGTGTGCGTGCATGCTTGCGTGCGTGCGTGTGTGTGTGTGTCTGTGTGTTTACGCACGCCTTACGCTTTGTGTCCCGTGTTTTTTTTATTGGCCTAGTTTTCGTTCCTACCGTTATTTAAATGGTTTTTTAACCACCTCTGCAAACGCTTCATGTGGATTTTAATGGACTGATGTGGTGCGTAATGACTCCCTGTCAGAGCGAGTGTGCACAGAAAACTTCAATAGCCTGCTAATGTTTTTTTCCACCTCATTTACTCTGCAAATGTTATATGCAGCGATATCAATTAGCATCACGGACACAAATAAAAAATATATTTCCCTAATCCTTCTTCGATATTTATCAATTGTCTAATTTGCACCGAATAGAGAGGGGGAGAGAGAGAAAAGGGAAGAACACAAAGGCTGGGTCTGGATAAAGAAAGTATGTGTTGGTTTTCGTTTGAAAGACTTTCAGTGAGCTGTGCTGAGGGAAAACACAGGAGTCAGCCCTCCCACCCTTCATCCCTAATAATCATCTGTCAAAACACCCACAAACTAATTTAACCATTTGCACACAGATTTGGTAAATAAAAGAGGCTTAACACCCCCTTCTGTCTGGAAACATGTGCTCCAATAACTCTGAAAAAGACCAATAGGGCTGTTTTCTGTAGCCGGACAAGTCCCACTGCTTCTTTTCTATATGTAGTCCGAGACAACACGGATGACATGAAAGCGGAGCAGACCGAGGGCCTTTAGAGAAGATTGCTTTTCATGGGTCTAAATGTGTGTGGCTGGTCTCACAGGGGACCGCTCGCTGGGCGCGCATTCACTCCCTTGGGCCAGGGGTCCACACTGACAACATCAACAAACGGCCAAAAAGCCGCATTATGGTGGATTAGCAGCCTGATGAAAAATGCTGCTACAAATTAGCAACGAAAGCCCAAAAGACCGTGGGCATATCCTTGTTCACTTTCAATTACAGACCGCCGAGGCCTGCTAACGTCCCCATTCATTTAGGGCCTTTGTAACTTGCTAGAAAATGGTCCTTTACAAGCGAGCAGGAGCCACACAAGAGGAAGACTCGCCCACTGTTGCGTGGTGTTCATGACTGTTATAGGCTACACATCAAGTCGCGTTTGAAATGTTTTAACTGAAAATGCGTGCGTTTGTCACACTTAGAAAGAGTCTTAATCAACTGCATTACTAAGAAACTAGTCTATTTTATCTGATCACCTTGTTGTCATTGGTGAGTGTCTACACACGAATTAATTTGGCTATATTTAGAAGCTGAATGATAAGAACAAGAATGCATATTAAAATGCTACCTGAATGAGCAATTAGATACACACAGCCAAAAAAAATGAATTATTATAATCTTCTTTTGCTGACTTAAAACACATAATAATAGCCTAATAAAAGGAAACAAATAAAACTAGATTTAAAAATCAGAAAAAAAGAAAACTTTCATTTGTAAGTTATATTTTGTTTTGGTGCAAAAGCAGCATATACATTTAATTTAATTAAAGTCATCCAATTAGCTTATTTTATAGACCCTTCTTTTGTAAACGCTGAGCCATCAACTTCCCATGCAATAAAAGAAATTAACGATTTGTTTTTGTTTTTTTCAAATTCACAAACATTTATTATTCTTGTCATTACAACAACAAAAAATGACCTATGGACATTTAGGTGTCTCTGTCTATTGGCAACACATGACATACTGTTTGTTACTACAGAGTAAATTGTGAAATAGATAGGAACGAACAACAATTAAAAGGTTGAGAGAGGTAATGCGCTCTTTTATACCAAAGCCACATAGCATAGCTACGGGTCCACCAAGGATGTGAAATGATATTGTCACAATTCACCATGTAGAGGAGCCTCGGGGGAGGAAGGAGTGATAGTGGGAAATGGTTATGTGTGTGTCACAAACCCCCCTTTGTCTCCATGTGCTTTCTAAGTAAAACCTGAGTTTGCCGTCTGTCAGCCTATTTCAACAACAACAGTGCCATTATCTCACGATGCACAAAAGAAAAACAATAAAAAATCATGATAAAATTTGTAATTATATTTTAAAAAGTCGGAAAAAATCCCCGTAGCCATGGGTGACACATTTTAACTTAAGGTAAAGGAGCTTTTTCTCCCATTGACAAATGGAGGCCCCATGCCAGATTGCAGGTCAGCATTGTTTTTAAAAGATCCTTCTACGAGTTTCTCTTGCTTCTGTCTCTCAATAGTATACACATATTTACAAACCATAAATAAACCTTTGTCTCCTCTTACATTGTTAGGGAATCTGGAGAGCCAGAACACTCTTAGTTCGCAGAGAATGCGCAGCCTACCTTCACATAGGACGACGCCACAGTTGGCTATTTTAATATAAGATTTCTTTCTTGCTTTCTTGCTTTTTTTCTTTCCTTTTTTTAAATGTTTTTTTTTTTTTTTTTAGAAAGGACAAGTGTTTATATTCGGGGTTTTGCTGGAAAAAGTCTGGCCCTGTGGGCCTGGTTGTAATATGCCATCCTGTGATAGGTTCATATGATTGGAAGCAGAGGCCAGTGCTGGGGTCAGTATCGCCAGGATCTGAGCCTGGCTGCCCGGCTGCGCGCTGTAGGAAGAAGCGGTGGAGTTGGCCGCACCAATGATATTGTCAATGGAGAACGAAGGCCGACTCGGGGTGCTGGAGTCCGTCTTGAGAGGCGGCAGAGACGGGCTTAGTTGAGGGTAAAAAGGCTTTCGTAAATCGGCCCCTAAAAGGGAGGGAAGGTGGTGCGGCGCAGGAAATATGGAGGCTGATGAGGGCAAGGTGCAAGGGGAGTTAGGGAATGGGAATGAACCACCTGTGTGGTGTGGGTGATACGGGTTGTGGGCTGCGTGGAAGTTCTGCAGCTGAAGTCCATAGTTGTATCCATACGGGCCGTATCCAAACCCGGGTAGAAAGCCACCAGACTCCCTGAGGATTTCATTAGTTTGGTGCCTCTTGAAGCGCTTCCTCCTGCGCAAGAAGCTCCCGTTGTCGAACATGTCTGCGGAATCCGGGTCGAGGGTCCAGTAGTTGCCCTTTCCGGGGTTCCCAGGCTCTCGTGGGATTTTCACGAAGCAGTCGTTTAAGGAAAGATTGTGGCGAATAGAGTTTTGCCACGCGGGGAATTTCTCCCGGTAGTAAGGGAATCTGTTGCTGATGAACTCGCAGATCTCACTGAGAGTGAGACGTTTCTTGGGGCTCTGCAGGATGGACATGGTGATCAGAGCGATGTAAGAGTACGGTGGCTTCACAAGAGCATTTTTTCTGGATTTCTCCCCGATCACGGTCCCGACCTCTGCGGTGGACCCTATCTGGTCTGACGGGCAGTCGGAGCTGCTGAGCCCGGGAGAGGAACCCCTCTCCGCGGCGTTCTGGGAGTAATTATCGTCCGAGTCATTGTCCAAGTTAAAGTCGTGGTGAATGTACTTCCCATCCTTTCCAACGGATATGTCACCCCCAACCACATCGATGTCCACATCTTCGGACAATGCAGAGCTGTCGGACATATCCGTCCCTAAAGTCATCCTCGGAGACGCCGCTTCTCTTCCCCCTCTCTCCCAGAGTTCCTCCTCTTCTAGTCCGGTAAGGCTACTGAGCGAGAGCACACACTCTCCCTCTCCCCCTCACAACCACACCAGACTTTGCTGCAGTTTTATCTCCAACTACTGAATGCACACATAGCTAGAATCTATTGAAAAGATAAATAACTATTTGACCTGTGGATTCGGCGAGTCCTGGTCGTCTGAGGCGGGTCAAGCAGGGCCGTGCGAGGTTGTCATCGAGCAGAAAACGTCCGGTTTTTAGGCGTTAAAAAAAACTGTCAAAGGTGATCGATCTTGCGCCAATCTGGACTTGTGTTTTCTTGAGATGCGATTGTTTCCGTCTGTGCTCAGTTTATGGTGTAGCTCATTTTTTGGGATATCCAAGTATCTTTCCAAAATATCTTTTTACGCGCAGGGTTGGGTAGGTATCCAGCCAGACTGTCACACTATCCTCCTCAAAAGGTATTTATAGAAACACGCTGGTCACGTGGTATTTGAGTCACTGTTACCAGGAACTGGACGAAATTACAAGCCAATTTGGATCTGCTCTTTAATCTTCAAAACATATTTCGTTTAAAACAAAAACAAAGAACTAACCATAACATGTAACAGCTTTTATGATGGTAATATCAGTTTTTTCAATATACATATGTAGGCCTACTTATTTTTAATATACTTAAATATTTTCATTCAGCTCTTTTAGCCTATTTGGAGTTCTCCATCATTCTCTGCACTATCAATAGGCCTTCTATAGTGACAATTTATTAGGGAAAAATTAAAATGGATTAAAAAATGCTGAAAACAACGAAATGTCTCATTGAATCATTCAGCATGCGATTTTATTTAAATGGAATTCAATGGATGGTTTTGCAATGTAAGGCGAGAGGAGGATGGTGTGTTGCTGTGATGATTACAATCTTTATAAAATAGGCTACATTCACAAGAAAAGGGCATGTATTCATAATCGGACAATAATCAAAATGCATTTTTTTTAAATCAAAACAAATCTCCAATGTGCTTATACTATGGTTATAAGTAGCCAAGTTATACAAATGTCTGAAAAATGTTTTCATCAGAATGGTCATCAAAGAAAAAGATAATGAGTAAGAGGAAGGGCAAATCCTAAAAGAAAATCGTGTAACGTCCAGACAGGCCTGCATGTAAAAGTTCATATGCAAATAGTCAACGGTGCATTCGTCTATGGTTATTAAACATATTATAGATATTTATTTTATTATTATTAGTCAATTGGATTTCCGTTCCTTTTAATAGGCAATTTGTTAAATTCAGAAATGACAGGCTACAATTTGCGCCTATATTCTGACAAATAAAAAACAATTTGATAATAAATATTAAGATGTCACTTTAGGTCTATTACCATTATAGTCCCTTGGCATTCAAAATTATTATTTTACATGTTTGGTCTGACCTGAGACTTTTGATCTGTTACATCAGTTTGTATTGACGGTGTTAAATAAACAGCTTACATGCAAACGGAGCTCTTTATTGTGTCCCCTTCTAAATCGGCTGATTTGGGCCGTATTGAATCCCCCCCCTCAAAGGTTTTGGCCGGTCGCCTAATTCCCTGATCACTTCTCACGGGTTTTGTGTTTTCCTTGTCGAGAAGTCCCAACACTATCCATCTGCATTTTCTGCATAATTCACCCAGGAGGTACACAGGGGCACAGTCAGCTGCCCCCCGCGCCACTGTGTCCTCGTCAGGAGTGAAAGGCCAGCAGCAGATGACAATGTGTGATGTGTCTGTTATGTGTGCAGGGCGGACACTCCGCTTCATTACGCTGCAGAAGCACCCAGTTATTGTAAAGAATTTCTATCAGCCATGTATCAGTTATATCAGTCCTCTATTCATCTTAGAGAACTAACAGCAGATTGTCATAGTTTTTACGCTCATTAGGTAACAACTCATCTCGAAAACAATATATCTGTAGTCTATTGTTTTCTTTGCCTTTGTAAGTCTGCCTTAATGTTCTTTATTGAAAGAAAAGACTGTTCCACTGAGGAATCAAGTGCAGGTCAAGCATGCAGCTTGTTAAATATAATCTACAGTTCGCCCTGACTGAGCCGTGTGTCCTTTCGTCTGACCTGCCCGTCACACAAAAAATAAAAAAATTATAAATATATATATATATATATAATTTCTATTGGATTCACCGGTTTTTGGAGCCATGGGATGAAAACACTTTCCACCTTTTATTTACTTATTAATTTGACCTCTCACACTGCCTTCCACAACCCATGCCTGTTATATGTTTCTGTCTATAGACGGGTTTGTTCATAGCCAACAGTTTTGGAAAGATCTAATATCAATAAATAACCGATTACAAAAAAATATGTACACATATCAAAATATGTATTTTTTGTAATCTGTATGAATGTGTAAAAGTACAAGCCTCCTTTTATCTACAGCCCCTTTCCACAGCGTACTTGCACATCATTCATTTTGCTATTACATTTGTCCGAAAATGCATGATTTGATCGATTTGATCGAATTAGTTAGGCTACATTTAATACCAGAGGTGCGCTGTATATTTCAGGCTCCTCACGTTTCCTGAGGTTCAGTGGGTTGGTGATTCTAACGAGCCGAGTGGGGAGGGTTCTCATCATGACAGTTTGTGGGGTTGAAGCGCCCTCTGCTGTTGCTAAAAGTCATGATGACCACATTCTAACACGAATGGCTGTCAGTACACGTCAGGGACAAACTGAAGGCTGCTGAGATCTGAGCCTGTTGTGAGAGAAGTGCAAAGTCAACTAACAGTTACTTGTTAATGCATGGAGTAGCCCCATGTGAAATGGAAATAGTGTCTTAATTAAAAAAACAGAGTACAAACTAGGACTAATTGTGTGTATTCATGTAGCCTACATTACAATGCTTGAGGATATTTGCATTTGGCTGTCAGACAGATTATTTCAACAGCATTATTACAACAGGATGAGGTTTAATGAAACAAACTGTCCAATAAGGGTCTACTTGACTTCAAGTAGATGAGGAAGTACTCAGATCCTTTACTTAAGTAAAAGTACTAATACCACATTGCACAAATACTCTGACACAAGTAAAAGCCTGTTCACAATGCTAGTTGAGTAAAAATGAGTAACTCATCAGGAAAATGTACTTAAAGTATTAAAAGTTAAAGTATCCTCAACACAGACAAATGTCCCCATGTAAGATATATTATATCATAAGAATATTAATCTGCATGTAAACACAGACGTTTACTGTTTGGTGGAGCTCGTTTGAACTATTTTGTACCGTACTGCAGCTAATGATATTTTTTATCAGAGATTCATCTGCTGATTAGTTTCTCCATTAATCGATTGATTGCTTGTAATGGTTTAACAAAGGTATATTAAATTATTCAAAGGGAACGCAGCATGTCCTCACATTTTTGCCAAGCAACAATTATCCAAAAATATACATTAAAATGTTTTGTTTTCTGTCAATCAACTAACTGATTGTTTCAGCTGTCCGAAGCAAAACATCATATTCTATGAATTCATTGTGTGTTTTTAGTGCAAAACTTTGTGCAAATGTTTTTGGCAAATATTGTAGTGGAGTATAAAGTACAATATTTCTCTGGGAAATATGTAATGGAGTAGAAGTAGAAAGTGGCATGAAAAAACAAGACTCACGTACCAGGGTACCTCAAATTTGGACTGCTTGAGTAGGCTATATCCATTACATTCCACCACTGTAGGGAGCAGACTGAACTGCGTATTGAATTAAAACAGTGTCACGTTTAGATTTGGCAACTCATTTACTATAGTAAATAACATCATCTGAAACTAAAATCTGAAAGGCAACAAGTGACGACTGGAGCCAAAACTCCTGACATATGTGAAGCCAAGAATGGATACATAATCTACACAGGAGCAGCTGTATGTCTTGAGTTGCAGGGAGAAAACTTACTTTTTAAAAGTGATGAATGCATGCTTGACTTTCAGATATGACATCATAGAGAGATATGTCCAACACAGTAAGTCAAATGTAAATAACAATGTCCAGTTGTGAAGCCAGCCCCTCATAATTCTTGGTGACTGTATTGTCAATAAAATTTAAAAAAAAATAAGATTTTGCATGAGAAACAACAAGCTGATGTAGGACCAAACCTTCATCAGCGTCTTAATGACATCTCACATACTGTGCAAACTGCCTCTTTGTATCACTGTTGAATGGTCCGAAACACTTTCATCAGCATTTGGAACACAGGGAGTTATTATCTGATGCTCTAGCAGTGGTTTGATTGTTGACTGATGAGCAGATAAATCATAATCACAACAAACACGAATGAAAATCCTTGATGAAGAGAGGAAAAACGATTCCACATGCTGCACATCTGGCTTTTGCTTCCACCTAGTGGTGCAAACCTCTACCTCTCAACCTGTTTGATTCCTTCCCGTTTGTTTGTTCATTCGGACTGAACAAACAGTTGTTGTGTAACACACAAGTAATGAGGTTGTGAGCAGGCCTGCTCTTTGAATTTGACTATGCTGACAAACTGTCTTGAAATGTCAGTCATGCTCCCAGGGCCTGTGCTATGTGGATGTAGATTATTAAGACAATGGTGAGATAAGATGCTGTCCCATTCATCAAACCAAACAAACCAGCGTAGTTTGCACTTACAAGTTCTCCCTGCTTCATTGCATATGTTTGATCATCCTGTGTCATCATCATCATGTGTACGGTCAGATTGACCCAACTGGTGGCCCTGAGAACAACCATGTGCTGGGTTTACTGCAACAGGAGGAACAGGACAGCAGACTATGGGAGGTTGAACACATTACAATCCTAATTTTGGTACTAATTGTAATATTGGCCTCCACGGAAAGGATTGATACATCAATAGTTTGAGTGTAGTTTAGATGCGGTGTATCAGAACAGAAAGTATCACACAGACAAATGATTATAGCCATAATTGATAGCTTTATCAGAATCAGAATCAGAAATACATTATTGATCCCTGAAGGGAAACTCTGTGTTACAGTTGCACAAATAGTATAAATATCAGAGTAGAAATGTAAATAAAGAAATACAAGGAGGGTGGTGATTTACGGTATTTACATAGTTAAAGGAATTAAGCATCCATGCCTTAAGCATCTATCTTTCTATTCTGAAAATTGTCAAAGTTGACCATAAATAACTTTTCTGTCGCCAACACCAACTATTCCACTCTATTTCCACATTTCTATATGACCTTAAATGACTCTGGAAGCACTTTTTCAAATTCTGATAAATTGTTTACACTTTTCAACAAAGAAAACAAATTTAAATGCTAATTAAAACCAGAAAAACAACTACTTCTTCATGTTGTTGATGACGAGTGAACAATGGGTGGATTTGTTATTTTTCAAATACTAAAAAAAGATCAAAAAATATAGTTTGCAACATAAAACTGACAGATAAATATCTCACATCTAACAGTAATGCTCCGAGAAACTCCAGCACAAGCCTTATGTTTGTCAGCGTTGGGGTACCTACCTGCTCTGCTGTTTTATGTAACCTGATGTGTAGATTTACGTGTAGGGTATCTGAGTCAGAAAATGACATAATCCCTGTTTGGGCTAACCCTGTACGTAGTTCTGTCCCATTCTCTTCCAGACTGTGGAACCATTGGCGAACATGTCTGTGTATTTAACACTGAACATTGTGGAAGGCTTTGTTATTTTTTTGTATTTCTGTGTTTGTGTATGTTCTTATTGTGATATGGACCCCCCTGGGTCCTAAATAAAGTTAATACCAATAAAGCGTTTGCATTAAATTGATCATTAGTATAAAATGGAATTAAAGCTAAAGGGCTTTAGTATGAGAAAAAATAACCTGCAGGTGAAATTGTGATGACTTGTTCTCTAGAGTTGTTGAAGATGCAGAGACTCTAGACCAAAGTGTAAAAGTGTTTTTAGTTCTGTTTTTACTGTTTTATTAGCACACGTTTGAGTGGTTATGACTAGTTTAGTCAATATATTTGTTTAATTATTCTTTTTCATGCTTTCCTGAGATCTTTATTTATTTTTTAAAACAACTTTATACATTATGTGATGATAAGGACTAATCTGTTTCTTTTTACTCTAATTGTTTATTGTCATTGTGTCTAATGTGTAAGCTACTACATTTGTTCTTATTGTTTTTATCATTTAGGCTTTTAAATTAAATCAAACGTATGCTGCAAATGATATGTTCACTTGGTGAAAGATGAAGAACATAGGCCGATGTGGGGTTTTTAAAAAGGAAACGTAAACATGGCTCAGGTCTTACTTTTTGAAGCATTGTTAGCCGGTTTTGTCTTGAATATTAAAATAATAGCATAACATAACAATACGTGATACAATATTTTTTGTCAGTGAAGACACTCATGTTATCCTTTTGACTTTAATTAATAAATAATACAGTTTCAATGTTAAACTGTTAACAATTAAATGTTTTACACTGACAAAGAGAATTATCGAAAATAAAGACCACATTTATTTTTTACTGTAAAAATGAATTTATTTCAGGCGACCTGTCGTCAACACTGATAACACTCTTTTAATAAAGTTTTTATACATCAACAAACTATTTACATAAAAAGTCAAACTTGGATTCAAATATAGGCTACTAACGAACACATGTAAAATCTAAAACACAGGAAATGTGAATGAAATGTGGCACAATAAAATACAATAAACAATCATGGAATGTGTCAAACGGATCTAAATGGCTTTTATAATAGGAATGTTTCATCACGAGACTGCATGGCTCATCTTTGTCTGTTCCTGGCTAATATAAATCACCGAAATCCTTACAGGAACTTATTTTAATAAGTGACACAATGACGCCACTTACGACATTTTGAAATAGAGGCCTTATGTTTGGCTATAATATCCCAATAATACTATTTTATGTTATCATAGCCTACACTATATTGATCTCTTATGGATTCATTGAGGGCATACTCCTCTAATATGGGACTATGTATAGTGGCCTTTAATTAATTAGAATTTTTGTTGTTTGCAAATAATGCCTTACATGTACCGCTCTAATCCTGACGCAAAGTTGGCCTGTCTCATGTAGGTGTTGTTGTAGGAGTTCATTGGACTGGAGAGGCCCAGCAGCTGCTCCGTGTGCTCGGCGCACGAGCCCGGGCGCAGGGCCGGCAGGGACAGCCGGTTCCCGGAGCAGTACACTTGAGAGTTCCCCGGAGAGAAACCGGACTGGGTCATGGAGGGCAGGTTTGGAGGAGAGGCCGAGGAGGAGGAGTACGGGTATCCGGCGGCCAGGTTGGATGAGAGGTTTCCGCTGTTTCTGCTCAGCATGTTCCCCGAGGGGTTGCCAGTCTGGGTCTGGAAGCACGCAGACGGGTCGGTGCCGGTTACCGAGCAGCTGGAGGTCATGGAGCCCAGGTCACCTCCTCCCAGGCCCAGCCCCAAACCCAGCGCCTGGGAGTTAAGGTCTCCCCCCTGGCCGCTCTGCACTGTCTGCTGGTTGATGATGTTGTCGATGCTGAACATGCGCGGCTGTCCTTGGCCGGCCCCGGTGGAGGTCTGGTAGTGATGCAGCATGGCCGGATGAGGGGATGTGGCTGTCAGCTGGGAGCCATACCCGGAACCTATCCCAGCGTACAGGGTGTTCGGGTACGAGGGTCTGCCCATTGGGGTTGGGGTGAACGCGCTGGAGCTTTGCATGTAGCCGGGGTAGGTGCTCACATCTGTGCGCTTGAATCGTTTCCTCCTCCTCAGAAAGCTCCCGTTGTCAAACATGTCCTCTGCGGCGGGGTCTAAAGTCCAGTAGTTGCCTTTACCCGGTCTGCCGGGCTCCCGGGGGATCTTGACAAAACAGTCGTTGAGGGTGAGGTTGTGGCGGATGGAGTTTTGCCACTTCTTCGAGTTCTCCCTGTAGAAAGGAAAGCGCTCCATGATGAACTTATAAATGCCCCCCAGGGTGAGCTTTCTCTCAGGAGAGTTGGCAATGGCCATGGCGATGAGAGCGATGTAGCTGTAGGGGGGTTTCCCCCTCTGGACGGGCCTCTTCCTCCGGCGGCTCCCGGTCGGCAGGTGCTCCTCAGTCTGCCCTAGAGCGGCTCCATCCTCCGTGTTTGGACTGGTTCCCCGGGGCTCACACTTGATCAAAACATTGTCCTCTGACCGGGCCTGCAGCATCAGAGGCGGCGGAGCCAGCGGCGAGTCCAGGCTCAAATTCGGAGACATGACTTGTACAGGACTTGCCTCGGCAGGCGAGTGCTGCGTCTCAGCGGTCATGTTGCACATGCCAGAGAAGTATGAATAATTTGCCAGATTCATAAAAAAAACTATGTGATGGTCTTCTTTTTTTGTTGAAATGATCAGCTGGGGGAAATGCCCGTGAACGAAATTGTGTGCGTAGTTTAGCCAACTGATCGCCTGCTCTGGCCAAAAATAGCCCCTGTCCTGCTGTTTGGGGTGGTGTGAGTCAGTCCAGGTGAGAGGAAGGCGTTGCCAGTTTTATAAAGCGAGGCAGGAATGACGTCACTGATGGAGGCAGGAGGACAAACCCCAAAAGAACCGTTTGATATTCCTCTTACTCTGATGTAAGATCTCATGGAGTTTGAGGTATGTTTTCATGTTACACTCTTAGGATAATTAGTGTTCTAGATGGAAGCTTTCGAAAAAGAATTTTTGGATTTAGTTAAGCTACTAAAAAATGCTTTATTTTGAAAAGTCCTTTTGTCAACTCTATGTCCATGGTAAGATACGGCCCAGTTAGGTAGCCTAGATCAAAGGCCTATCACTTAGTGATATGTCTGGCATGATGTATGGTTGAACATTCCAGATGTATCACGAAATCCAGACCATTAGCAGATTCACTACAATTTCACACATAGGACATATTTCACCCCTGTAAAAATGCACCACATGGAAATAATTAACAGCCCTTTATGCATGTTCTGCCCAATTAAAGTTTAAGGTACATTCTTCAGATGTTCTGGGAGTGCTCTCCTGTTGGTCAGTTCTGGAACAATATTTCGTCCAAAATTTCCACCTTGATTAATGTTACTGTGCCTGTTACTGTCATTGTTTTGATTCTGAATGACCTGTCAGCTTTCCAGCTTTCCAAAGCTGTCTTGAAAACCATGCTGTGTTTGCTGGATTTACAGCTGCTAAGAGAATGATTGTAACCCGTTGGAAGCCACCGTGTGAATTGTCTGTTCGTGCATGGATCCTTTCTTTTTTGAATGTCACATAAATGGAACTCTCTACTGGCTTGTGTGGGTGGAGCCCCAGGGAAGACTTTGGAGACTTGGCACAGCATTGCTGAGTCCTTACGGTCAATGCTGTAGCCTTTTCTTTTGTTTGTGTGTGTGATTGGTCCCTTGTCTTGTGTCTGTCTGTGTGTGTCTGTTTCTGCATGTGTTGTTTTGTCTCCCTCCCTTTTTTCCTCTGTGATTCTGTGGCCCTGGGACATGTTCCTATGTCCTAGAGTGTTGTTTGTAACGTTTGTATATATATATATATATATATATATATATATATATATATATATATATATATATATATATATATATATAAATTGATCAAAATAAACCTTGGTGATTTGTCAAACACCACATTATTAGTGTTTGAGGCACTAACCGAGATTTACTGTTGACCCCTTCTATCTCTCTGTGTCCACTGTTCTCTAGCTGCTTTCACTGACAGCTCTGTGTATATCCAGCGCAGAAACAACACTCACAGAGCTGCTCTGTGCTACTCCAAACCCAACAGCCAATCCACCAATTGAAAAATAATAACAAGCCACTGAAAACAAGCAATTGAGCTATCAAAGCTTTTGGGGAAGAAAAGTAAATATCGCCTTATTTCATTTTCATTTTTGGAGAGTGATAATCAAACAGTCCCCCGGCCGGAGAGAAGTAGTGTTATCTTATGGATCTTTAAGTAAAAACACAGTTCATGCACACAACACCCTTTAAACACAAGCATGTGATTGTGCTTCTAATTGATTATTTAGGCAAATAGAGGGTTGAAGTTAATTACAAAAGGGAAGATACACAGGGAGGTGACCTGCTGCCATCACTCTTAACAGCATGGGGAGAGGTGCTGCAAACTGTTGTAAAATGATACGATATGATAGGCAGACCATGTCATCATCCTAAATGCACGTTTTAATAAACTGGATGGGGTGTGTACAGGTGGGAAACAAATTAAAGGCACACCTGAGTGGCATTCACAGAATTGGTTGAAAGGTATAAAAATGATGTGAATTATCTAACAATCACCTTCACAATCGCCATTTCTCAACTTAATGAAAGACTTTTGGGAGAGTTTGGACCAGGTAGTGCGACAATGTTTCCACCACCATCAACAAAACTCTGAATGTCTTTTGGAAGAATGGTTATAACATTAGTCAAACAACCTTATGATGGTTTTTCCTTTAACTTGTAACCCATGTGTACTGATACCCTTTACCATATTTAAGACAACATGGCTAATTGTCCATCTAACATGCATGATATAAGTAAATGTGGTGGTGGCAATAATCCCACCGAAGTCACTAATCATAACCACCCACTGCATTACTGGATGCCTGTTTCTTTGTCACCCTAGACCCACCAACACAAAGTAGCTGGCAAACCGTCCCCCCCCACAGATGATAGGACCCCTCCCGACCCAGCCGCAGCTCAGACAACACTAAGCCCAGCTAGCTACTCACAGCCAGTGGCTAACAGCTTCAGACAGGCGTGGGAGCGGGGCTGTATCCAAGCAGGATCTGCCCCCAGAGCTGCCAGGTCAGGCAGGACAAACAGGGGCTCAGGCCAGGAAACGGGCCCTCTGCCTCGGGGCCTGCGGCCTCTTGCTAATCCCCTCTCCTCCTAAACCCACTCCACCACCCCACCAGAGCCTCTGTACACCTCTCTGCACCTCTACGCTTCCTATACACTTGTCACAGAAACTATACATCCATTTACCAATGTGTTTTTTGGTATACAGGTAACACCTTGCTTCAGCTCCACCCTGTATTATAATAATTTCAAAATGGCTGACATTGTCATCATCATTGACCATGCTGATGCGGCTGACCTGCGACATTGGCAACAACATTAAGACCTATACATTCAAATAAAAGAGGATTGAAAATGCCATATTTCTGCCATTTCACCGCTGGTCCTGATTGGATATCCTCTTTTGCAACAGCTAAGAGAAAGCCTTACAATGCACTTTCTTTTTAATGTCGGATAAACAAAAGCGTGGTTACATGCAGTCTGAAGGTGGAGGATTCCCTGAAGATGAACGAGGCAGGAGCTGAGGCCCTGCTATTTCAGGTTCATATTGATGATAAGAACTGTATATGAAGGGATTTTGATTCCAAACAATTAAGTTTTTCTTTGCCTTTCTTGGAGGCAAAAGTTCCTGTTTTGTAATCGTAGCCCGAATCATACTGTTAACCTGGCCATAGAATCCACAATATTAATGTCATTTAAGACAATGCCCAAAACAAGTTAGCCCTAATATGTTGTTTTGGCATATTAGAACATTTAACAATTTGTTGTTGCTTTATACACCGAAACACAAATATGTACTGTATATAAAGATACCTTCTCAGAAATCCTGCTGATACATTGATTTGTCAGGTTCTATTCTGGTCAAAAACCCAGTAACACTGTCTCTACAGCACCTGTTCACTGGTTCCACTTATTATTACACTTATATAGTATTATTCATCATTCCCATTCTCACATCTCACTTATTATTTTTTTATTTATTCATCATTCTCATTTCCTGTTTCAGAACTGTTCATGTGTTCACACTGTTCATACTGTTCATACTGTTCATACTCTTCGTATTGTAATATAATAACATAATACTATTTATCCCGGTATCCTTTGGACGATGGTCCACAGTTAAATAATTTGATTGAACTCTTCATTGCACTCATGCCTCTATGTTGTTTCTGTTTAGAGTACGTATATTTTGTGTGTATATTCGTGTTTATATTTTTGAATTGGCTGTTTTGTATGTGTAAGCACAGTTTGAGTAACGATGCTCCAAAGAAAAATTCCTCGCATGTGTCCTCATACCTGGCAAATAAAGCTGATCCTGGGCACTGGGGGATCTGTATCTCTGTGGCATTTTGAAATCCATTGCAGATGTGATACAGCAATTTGGAATCCCAAGGTCTCAATTTTTTTGTTGTTGATATTTGCAATTGTTTCAGCCTTTATACACCAGAATGTTTAGATAAGGTGTTGTTGAAATATGGAAAAGATCCTAAGGCTTGAGGGTATTGTTCAATGCTTATCCAGAACCTGGGTGATGGAGCCTGGTCAGCCCTCAAAAAAACATGGGAAATGGATCGGAGTTTTACACTGAAGGATGAAGAGTGGGCCAGAATCTTTGGGAATATTTGAACTGTGTAATGCGATATGAGGATGCGCCTCATCCAGTTTAAGATTATGCATCGCGTCTATTGGACTTCCTCCAGATTGTTTAGACTTGGTTTAAAAGACACAGCAAATTGTTGGAAATGTACGACAGATGATGGCCATTTACTTCGTGTCCTATGCTCCTGTGATAAGGTCCAGGAATTTTGGACTGGGATAAATGATAAGCTTTGTCGGATTGCAGGGACCAAGGTTCCATTCATGCCAAGATTATTTGTTCTAGGTGTATCAATCTTAAAAATAATGTATTAGTCCCACATGTGGAAATTAAAATTTACACTCTGTTGTTACTACACACAGGCCTGAATTACACACACATACTCAACCTATACATGCACCAAATTGAGAGATATCAGAGTGAGGGAACTGCCCATGGAAAGTCACCCTGAGCAGTTGGGGGTTTGATGCCCTGATCAAGAACACCTTGGCAGTACCCAGGAGGTGAACTGGCACCTCTCCAGCTACCAATCCACCACCATACTTTGGTCCGTATGTGGACTTGAACCGGCGACTGTCCGGTTCCCAACTCTCTACAGACTGAGCTACTGCCAACCTCAACGGAATAGAAGGGTACATAAAAAGCTGGGTCTATACTAGTTTAATGATAGCCAGACAGATTATTTTAATGTGCTCATTATATGCTCATTTTCAGGGTCATAATTGTATTTAAAAAAAACACCATGTTGTGGTTGCATTTTACATCGCTGCAGCTCCTCTTTTCACCATGTCTTGAGCTCTCTGTTTAAGCTGCTGACTGAGGCATCTCACTTTTGTTCCATTTTTGTTGTAGACGCACATGTACAGTAGCTAGGTAAGCACTACTAGCCAGTCAGAAGCAGAGTATGAGGGCGTTCCACATTAGCAGCTAGGCGAGCATTATAACATGTGTTAAGAAGTGACGCACATTTGTCACAGAAGTACATGCTGGACTACAATAAAGCTATTTGGGGCAGTGTTTTCTGTGGGAGATGGTAAGTCCTTTTGGTGTGGACTTTGGGTTTTATTTCACTTTGTAAACCTATAACATGCACAACAAAGATACATAACACAACTAAGGAAAGGGAAAAAGCCAAAAAAGCTTAATATGAGCACTTTAAGAGGATAGAGGAATGAAGGGGTGCCTTTAAGATGGCTAGGGTGGCGGCGTTTGAAAAAATGTCACACAAACGGTTTGCCAGATTGGATGTCTACATTAGAAAATGTAAAATTTCTGGAAAGCTCCTAAGAAGCTTTGTGCTGGGGAGAGACATGTATGATGGGCTCAAGGTGTTGTCATTTATGCACGTTTATTTGGCTTATGGCTTATTGTCTTTTTTGTTATTGTTTTGTTGTATGGTTTTGGTTACTGTGTCGTCTTTTCTTGGGGTTTGTCTGGGTGTGTGGTAATGACGAAGGGTGGGGGGGATATGTTCATGTTGCAAATTATATGTTTTGTGTGTTAAATTTAAAAATGAAAAATTGTTATTCTTAAAAAACGTACAAAAGGTACATTTTATTCCTATGCATATTTCAATTTAGCAATTAGTTCAGGCATGCCGTCCCACCAGTCATTTAAAAAAATATGTCTAGAAATTGGTAACCAAAACAACAAACTCATAGTATTTCTAAGTTATTAGTAAGCTAGAACTGTGTTTTGTAAAGCCAAGGCAGGTTTTCCTCCTTCTTCACTTTGAAACAAACATTTCATTTTCACTTCTATGAGATTTAAACCCATTATTGCAGTGCTGTAAATGAGTATTGTGTCAAAATGTCCATGAAAGCATTAAAAAAAAGACAAAACAACTGTTGTGTTTGTGACAGAGGCTAATCATAGAATTTGTGATTTGTGTGTGTTTCCTTAAAGGCAGAATATGTTGAATACAGGTGCATTTGTAGTCACAATTGTAGGGATGAGCGGCCCCCAATTTCCAGTCAGCTGTACACAAAAACTCTCTGGTGGTCTTGGATGGTAGTTGGGCTGGAGGTTCTCCTCTTTTTGATGAAATCCAGAGAAATATGGCGGGACAGGTCACAGGCAGAGTTGCTGAGTAAACACTTGGTATCTATTCATTCGCAAAGTGGCTCCAGGGGACGGGGAGGAGGGGGGCATGAGAAAAAGAGGGGGAATAAAAAGGGTGAGAGGCAAAAAGAGGGAGACAGAAAGAGAGAGAGAGAGAAACAGATGAGAGAGTGCAACCTTTTCTTGCTCAAGCTCATCAAGTACGGGCCAGGGCTCCTGAAAATGCAGGGATTACCAGGGTACTGGGGCTGGACTGGCCTGGGCCGCATCTGCTCACTCCTGCACTGCACGCTACAATGCCCTGCTAAAGCACTGCAAATGGTTCACACACACACACACACACACACACACACACACACACACACACACACATATACACATATACACAAACACACAAACGCACACACGCACACACATATCAGTCATACTTGCTCTGTGGTGCTCATCTGTCATTAGCAAAAATTCACATAGATGCTTAACACATGAACGTTATGAAGTTATGTAACAAACACATATAGTATCTCTAATTTAATTGTTTGTGTTAAAAGTGCGTGTCTTTGCCTGAGTTTAACACTAGGCTATATTTTCCACAAATACAATTTCAACTGTAATTGCACATTTATTGGGGAGGATACACCTTTGACCTGTCATGATGTGATTAAAGATACACTGCATTATCTTCAAATTTCTGCCTGAATTAACACCCCAATGCCCCCAAGACACATGTAGTAAATCCGCCAGCCTCCAGCACTGCAGCTCAGGGATGCTGCAAGGTTTATCCACAAGAGTAAACACCAAGCTGAGGTCAAATTCTATGAAGATAAGCACTGCAATTAAACAATTAGGAAGTGAGCGACACCTGGATTAGGGTGGAAAACAAGGCTTTGTCATTTGATGGAGCCTGCGTGTTGCTTTGAGAGCATGCTTTTCATCATTACAAAACTGCAGACTACATTTTGGTAAAATCATTTGTCAGTTAAGTTCAAAGATACAGCCAAGAGGCTGTTAATTTAGACAAAGAGCAGAGGGAAACTGCTAGCCTGACTCTGTCCAAAGGGACAGGCCGTTTGAGGTGTTATTTTGTGTCTCCGTTGCTTCAACACACATACAAACTTGGAAAAAAAAACTCCATGCTGTTTTGACTGAGATGCAGGTTTCCAAAAGTCCTCTGCTTTCAGTCTCTGAGCGAGCTGTTCAAAATCTCCACGGCTTTCTACCTACTTAGCCAAAACGAGGTGGCTAACCGTAGCATACTAGCTTGTTCTCACTGGCAAACACTGCTACAACACAGTATTTCACCATAACCTACAAAAGAACTTCTTCCATGTCCCTGTTCTGCACGAGTGTGCCCTTGTTTAGAAGACGTCTCCCAGCTAATCCTGCCTTGTTGCTGATGCAAATCCCAACAAATGTAGTAAAGAAGTGAGATGTCTCACTATCTGTAGTTAAGACCTAAACACAGGGTGGAAACAGAATCTGCAGCAATATGCAGTACCACAAAATGTTTGTGTTTTTCCGAAAATGAAACCAGGTAAACCTATTCTGGTACGACCTCAAAATCTATAAACCTCAAAATGAGCATAATATGGGCGCACTAAAAATAAATCTACTAGCACCTCTAAATCTCACTTATTTAACGTTCCCATATACGATGGGCATTGTCAAGTTTATAGGCCTACTTGTATTTTGTTTTTTACCGTGATAAATCCAAAAATGACCCCAATGCTTCATCAGATATTAAGGAAATATGCTAAGTTGAAAAAATATTTTTTCTCAAAGCAATAATGCCAGTATTTTCTCCTTTTGAAATTTCCATTCCGTGACGGAATGTCTGTTTGTGTTTTGGCCTGTGTTGGAATTAACTGTACAGTTTTACAGCCAGTCCAGGTTGCCAGATTTCCCTGCGAAAATGTAAACCCAGCGAGCTACAGCTGTAACATTAGTACAGCCATGGAAACAGCAAACAAACAAATGGGATCAATGGAGATAGACTACCGACCTAAAAAAAACGGCATGTTTCAGTTGCTTGACCAGAGAAGTAACAAAGCCCGGGTAATTGGAGAAGTATTTAAAACATGGAGACACTAGAGCCCATGGAAGCAGAGTTGGCTAATTTCCTCCTGAACAGGTGAGCATTAGCTTGAGGCTAATTCATCACGGACCCTAGGGACTGGCATTTCAACATTTGCATAGTCACATTGAATCTTGTAGCTGGAGTACCCAAGTTAGTTACTCTCAAAAACAATTGAGACACAGCCAGTAAAGTGATCCCGACTGGTCCTGGCTAACGCCGTCATGCTAACCCTGTTAACTGCTAACGGTATCGGAGCAGCAGGTACTCGGGCCATGGCTGTTTACAACGTGTAGTCTATTCATGGACCACAGTCGACAACAATGAGTTATTTAAGCCAAAAAAGGGAGGTTGTAAATTGTGAAGAGAGGACCGTGAGTTTCCAGTGTATTAAGCGATTGTTGCCGGAATTCTAAGCCAATAGAGTATGTTCAGTCGGGTGGCAAGAATGGCAAGGTAGCTAAAATTAGTGTTATTTTTATGTGACACGGTATGTGACACAAATGTACGCGGCGGGTATAAACACAACATTACACACTAATTCAAAAGAATTGTTAAGTGTTGATTTTCAGTGAGAATAGTTGTTTCTGCATTCATGTCAAGTTCCGGTACCTATCATTAAGACATATACAACATGGTACGTCCAAAGTGTTTAATTTGTGGATTTTAAAAGGGATAAAATGACCAGCGGAGCCGCCCAGATAGTGTGAAGGTAAGAAGTAAACACTATCCTAATGCTCCACTGCTTACCATAGTTAGCCAACAGAGAGAAGCTTAAAACTACTTAATACTTGGAATCCCTGGCTGACTAGTTGGGTCCTTCCTTAGCTTCTTTCTACAAGGGCGACCAAGGCAAGAGCAAACAGTCTAAATCATACACCCGTCTTCTCAGGAGAGCTGAGGTAGCCAATGCTAAGGTTCTTAAATTCAATTCTTGAAAGCTGACTAAATCAATGCATACAGTATGTCCCACAAGCAAAAGCACTTTAATCTGTTTTAGTGTGTTAGCATGCGTTTGACTTCAGATGTCTAACTGAATGCTGCAAATCCAGACTTTGGCGAAATGGGTTTTACTGTATGAGGCACTGTGTATTTGAGGCATTCCTGGAAGCCTATGTGGACCAGACTGGCAGACAGAGCAGTGATGAGTAACAGCTTACTGCAAAGGGAAGACAGGCTGGTGTGTGGGCTGCATGGGTGGGTTGTCTCTGTGTGTGTAATCATATGTATATACATATGTTAGGAGAGCTGACAACAACTTTCCTTTCACTTCATTCATAAAATGAATTAAGTTGTTTCATCTTGAATTTGTATCGCCCTAAAAATGTCTTCAAATAGCAAAGCAGAGTATCAGTGAGGTCACAGTGACACACATAAACCCTTTATTAGACGTCAGAGTTTCGAAGCAGAGAGAACGGCAAAAGAGGTGGGCTAAGAAAAGAGACAAGGACTTTCATTCAGCGACTGCATGTGCCCTCATGGTGCTGTCTTTCACCATGCACTTCTCACTTTTTTAGCTACTCAGCCTTGGAATGGATCTTATCCTTCATTCAGGAGAAAAGTAACAGAAAATACACTTTACCAATACAACTTTTATATTATTAAATCCCAAGTTGTATTGGTTGAATCTAAAAGAGTCCATACACTGCACCTATCACCATAATCAAATGCACTTGTTTTCCACCTCAGAAGCAGCTATTGGTTCTGACATTGCTTGGTGGTGATAGATGGACAGCCAGCATGCAGACACACAGCCTCAAGGGTTTATTACTCTGAAAGAGAGAGAGAGAGACAGAGAGAGAGAGAGAGAGAGAGAGAGAGAGAGAGAGAGAGAGAGAGAGAGAGAGCAATGATAAGACCCGGCATTTACAAAGACTGAAAGAGTAGGAGACACACACACACACACACACACACACACAAATACACCCATTTATTTGTGAGATATTTGTTTTAGTGCCAAGCCCAAATGTTCAACCTTTATCGTTAAAATTAATTAAAGCAGAAAGGTCAGAATAAAACTAGTTTCAATAACTGGATGTAATCCAGAACGCACACTTTATACAAATCTATTTCAATTACTGTTTAAAAAATGACATCTAAACAATATCTTAATACTATTATGTGATACTACTATACAATACAGAGTGAAATTCCCATAAAGCCAATTATTTAACTCACTGCTAAAAGTTTTTTGTGACCTCCTACAAGCCAACAGTCTCTCTGTCTCTAGCCCTGGTGGTTTATCCACCCATGTATGGGGATGTGAATTAGTACAGAAGTGGCTGGCCAGTGTTTACCGCCCAGTCCCACACCTACCCTCCTCACATTGTCCTTCCTGTTGTCCAAGACCAGCTCAAGACAGGTGGGATCAACACCCATTATGTTCTCTAAGACTTGTGCACACAAAACAACCAGTAAACTGCAGGTAAGATAACTTGCTAAGCAGATACACACACACACACACACACA
>NC_048415.1:16443271-16465725 GCF_013103735.1 Etheostoma cragini | reverse complement strand
CACACACACACACACACACACACCGGATGAAGAAGCACACATGCAAGCAGAAGCATGGCAAATCAGCAAAATAGCAACAACAAAGAAGTTTGCATGTTCTCTGGTGTGACTATATGGATTACCTCTGGGTGCTCCAGCGTAATGTGTTTTACAGATAATGCAATTTAGGTGAACTAGATTCATTTCTGTTATCCCTGAGATGGTCTAGTTACATGTTCAATGTTTACACAACCGTCAGCCATGCAGTGTTGGCTGGGATTGGCTGCACCCACCTCATGACATGGACAAGGGACTAAATGGTAAACTATATAAATAGATACATAAAAATATCTTGATTTTCAGTCACTGCACAAAAGGGAGACATAATTGTTGTAATCTGTACAGACTGAAAGTATATTTAACTTGAAAGGATTGTCACTGATTGTGTTTACACTGACAGCGAATGCAGACCCTTACACCCATCTGGTGGTTACTAAAACAACTGTAATTGTTGGTGTCACCTGCCACTAATGTCAGTGCAGATGCTGCATTCTTTCTCCAGCAGAGGATTTTGACTGGTGCCCCTAAAGAGTTTGTACACAATAATATGAATACCTGTACAAATTAATGCAATAATCCATTATATATCAATCAGCCCCTCTCTGTTGCAGTCCCAGCAAAAAGGACAAGATTTCTAATAAAATCTTTATGTCCCTCGTTTACCTCAATAACAGAAATATTAACTGGAGGAGAGCCAGGATGAGGAGGATAGAGGAGGAGGGGATATATATATATATATATATATACGGTAAAAATAGTTTTAAATATCTTACAATTGTGGACCTGGCTTTCCTCTTCCATTGTTGTTGCTGCAGTGATCTGTCTAAATGTGGGACCAGAGGGGTCTGTCTAAATGTGGGGCCAGAGGGGTCTGTCTAAATGTGGGACCAGAGGGGTCTGTCTAAATGTGGAACCAGAGTGGTCTGTGAGCTGACTGACTGACCGGCTCGCAAGAGTCATTTCCGGCTGGCAAGGTTGCTATGCCCGCCGGGGATTGTGGAGTTTTCCAACTCCAAAGGCTTTTTTAATTCACCATCAATTTCCGTTGAACTGCCTATATTCAAAATCTACACAGCTGATTTCTCGCCTTAAAACATCCTAAAAATGAATTTATTGATTTAATAATAGACGTAAATTGTGGAAATCTGTGTACCGGAAACCATACACACTTTACACCCGAATTGAATGCTGGGATACCGGCCCGGCCAAGTTCCCACAAGTCACCATCCGATGTATCCTCGGTAAAATTGCCGTGTCGAGATCACATCCGGGGATTTTAACTGTTCTTGGCAAAATGCTAATTTGTTTATTGGGTCAGTACTTTGACCACCAAACATGACGTTTCACAAGAACACTAGAACACAAGTCCATAGAAGAACACAGATTGAGAGGGGGAGGCAAGATGGCGGACTGAGCAGTTGCGGTTTTCCGAGCTCTTTACAAGTAGTCCCAAAATATGGATAAAAGTTGTTGAATGTACACTCTGAAGTCTGGAAAGGGATTCGAAACGTGTTATTAAATCTGCAACACTTAAAATGGATCCCTAAGAAAGAAATCCTCGCCTAACGTCGAAAAAACTGAAAACGTGCGTGAAGAGGAGCATGACTATGCTATGGATTTGCTATGCTAAATAAAAGGGACCGCTCTGGTATTGATTCTGCGCCGTCAACACCTACCAAGCAACCCATGGAAAAGAAGACCAAGTCCACTGAAGTCGTTGAGAGTGATAAGGATTCTAACAAGATTATTTTGGAGGCTTGCCCTGGAAAAGAGAGTTGAAGTGCAGCTTGCCGACTTAAGTGAGCGAACGAAACAAAGCAGTGCCATGATTGCTAGCTTAGCGAAGACAGTTCAGTTCAACACGGAGGTACTGACTGAATGTAAAAAGAAAGTTGAAGATTTGGAGAAAGAAAATGTCCACCTCCGCAAAGAGAACAATGAGCTTAAAGAGGGAGTCAAAGAACAAGAAAGGTACAGGATGAGGTGATGCCTCCAAATTAATGGTTTGGAAGAGAATAAAGACGAAGATATCCGTACGAAGGTCACCCAAATCCTGGTCATGATTGACCCAGATGTGGAGTCGAAGCTGGAAGAAGCAGTGGACATTGTCCACAGAGTCGGAAGAAAGATTGACAACAAGATTAGGCATATTATGGTTCTATTTACTAAAAGATGGGTGAAGGAAGAAATCTGGCGGGGGACAAAGATCTCACCGGTCTGCAAAGAGAAAGGCATTCGTTTTGCCGAGTTTCTGCCACGGCAGGATTGGGAAGAAAGACGGAGGCTGTGGCCTCTAATTGAACAAGCAAGGCGGTCCGGGAAACTTGCTTTCTTCCGGGGGCCACACGGATACATCGACGGACGGCGAACTGAAGACGACAGGTGAAGTTAATGGGACACGGTCTGTTCATGGTTATAAAGCAGTGGAAAATGTTGGAGGGACGAATCTTTCCCTAAAGCCTACAGTTTTTTTCTTAGTCTGAGTGGGTTAACAACTTTTGTATTAATAGTTTTATTTTAGTTTTCTTCTTTTTGGTGTTCATGGTTAATAAGAAAATCTTTTTTGGTTCTTTGAATGTTAGGGGCTTGAAAGACAATGTTAAAAGAAAAGCACTTTTCCTGTTTTGTAAAGGGCAAAAATCTCAGTTTGTTTTTACAAGAGACTCATTCTTCTGAAGCTGATGCAGCCTTTTGGTCTAATCAATGCGGAGACAACATTTTATTTAGTCATGGTTCTAACCACTCTGGAGGCGTGGTGGTATGCTTCAACAAGTTCCCTGGTGAAATATTGACTCATCGAGTTGACGGAAATGGACATTACTTATCATTATCATAATGGTGGTTATGAAGATGGAAAATGTACTCTTTATAATAACCAATGTTTATGGGTATACTAATGATGGTCAAAACAAATTACTGATGGATAATATCACAAATGTGATTTCAGAGTTAAAAGTACTGTACCCTACTGATTACGTCTTGGTAGGAGGTGACTGGAACATGGCTCCAGATGAATGGGAAGATAGATTGCCTCCTAGATTAAGGAAAGCAAAGCAGAATGACATCATAGCAAGTTTTATAACGGACAACAATTTGAATGACGCTTGGAGAATTCTCAATCCTGGGATTAAAACATTTTCATGGTTTAGGCCGAATGGAGAAAGTAAATCTAGGATTGATTATTGGCTGGTTAGTGATAACGTTATGGCATATGTTAAACAAACTCAAATTTCTAAAGCGCCACTTTCTGATCATTGTTTCATAGATCTAGTTTTGGAACCCACAGTGAGGGTAACCAGAAACAAAGGATATTGGAAGTTTAATTCTAAGATGTTACAAAATGAGGAATATTGCATGAAGGTCAGGGAAATTATAAGAGATGTTGAAAAAGATGTCTTAATTGAAGGCTATATTGGTAGGTGGGAATTTACTAAATATAAGATTAGAGAGTTCTCAATAAACTATTGTAAGAATCTAAATAGGAAAAAGAGACAATATGAAATTAATTTGTTGAGGGAAATTAGTCAGTGTTGTAGTAATTTGGACCTACATTATCAAGAGAAAAACCAATTAATGGAGTTACAAGTCAAGTTAGACGAGCTATATATTGAAAGAGCACAGGGGGCCTTTGTAAGGTCTAGAGCCAAATGGATCGAGGCAGGTGAAAAGAACCCTTCATGTTTTAGTAGTTTGGAAAAAAACAGACAGCAACGAAACTCAATTACTAGTTTGATGATAAATGGGATTGAAAACAAAGATTTTAGAAGTATAGAAAAAGAAGTTTTCTCTTTTTTCTCCAAATTGTACTCCTCAAATTATTCTGATACAGAAGCTGATTATTTGTTTGATAAAGTCAAGAATGTTATGCCATGCATTGATGATTCCTTTAAAGATATTTGCGAGTCAGAGCTGAGTATTGAGGAGTTGGATTTAATTATTCTCAAGATGAAGTTGAACAAATCTCCAGGGACAGATGGTCTCACAGCAAATTTCTATAAATGCTTTTGGAATGATGTGAGAAATTTGCTATTTAAAGCTTTACTGGAATGTATAGAGAAGAAAGAACTGACGTTCTCTATGAATCAAGGTCTTATCACTTTGATTCCCAAATCTGGTAAAGACAAGAGGGTTTTAGATCATTTGAGACCAACTACACTGTTGAATACTGATTACAAGTTACTAGCTGGACTTGTTGCTAATAGACTAAAGGAAGGTGTGTTGTCCATTATTGGTGAGACTCAGTCAGGCTTTTTGAAAGGAAGGTCAATTCACAACAACATAAGACTTGTTTTAGATTTACTGGAGTACAGTGACATGATTCATTTATTTTATTCTTTGACTTTTACAAAGCATTCGATTCTGTTGAACATCCCTTCATCCTGAAAACTTTGCATCATTTTGGATTTGGGGAAAATTTTAGAAATATAATTGGGATGCTATATAACGACATTAATAGTTCTGTAGCTTTAGGGCAGGGCACCTGTCCCCGATTTGAGATTAAGAAAGGAATTCGTCAGGGTTGCAGTAGCTCTCCACTTTTTTTCATAATGGTTGCAGAAATGTTATCCATTTTGATCCAGAATAGCTGCATTGAAGGGTTAGTTGTGAATGACAGACAGATTACCATTAGTCAATTGGCTGACGACACAACTTTATTTCTTAAAAATGAAAATCAAATTCCCATAGCCTTACAAATCATTGACCAGTTTTCAAGAGCTTCAGGCTTATAATTGAATTTAAATAAATGTGAAATTGTATCATTACATGATTATCCCTTGCAACCTTTGTTTAACATAGAAGTCCAGTCTCAAGTTAAATACTTGGGGATTGTTATTTCCAAGAATAATATAGTTTCAGACAAAATGAATATATGGAACAATATAGACAAGTGTAAATTGATCTTAAATAGGTGGCTGCAGAGAGATTTAACAATCTTTGGGAGAGTCTTATTATCCAAAATGGACAGCTTATCCAGACTTATTTACCCGGCCTTCACTTTACCCATCTCTTCAAATATGATCAAAGCCATGAACAAGGTCAACTTTAATTTCATATGGAGAAACAAATGTCAATACAAAAGAAAAATTGACATGGTTAAAAATTATGAAGATGGAGGTGTGAATGCTATTGATTTTGAAATAATGAATGGTGTCTTAAAATTGAAATGGTTAAAATCTTTTATCAATAACAAGCAATCCTTTTGGTTTAGTGTCTCCAATCTAATATTTTCCAAGATGGGAGGAATAGACTTTCTTCTGCGATGTGACTTTGAATGCAGTTCTCTACCAATCAAACTTTCCGCTTTCCATCAGCAGGTTCTTCTCTATTGGAAGTTGATCTATAAACATAATTTTACACCTCACAATACCCCAGTTTGGAATAATAGGTACATATTGGTTGGCAGAAAATCTGTGTACATGGAGGAGTGGAAGTCCTGAGGAATCTGGCCAACTGCTCATTTTATGGACAGCAATGGGGTCTTGTTACAGCACGAGGAGTTTTGTGAGAAGTATCAACTCCAATGCAATGCCAAGTGGTATGATAGATGGTTGAAAGCTATACCAATGTCTCTGAAATCAATGGTGAGAGAAGACATTAGGTATTAGGTACATTTTCTGTTAAGGGAATTCTATCCTAATCCGGTAAGAAGAAAATATATGTTGAAAGACTTTGGTGATGGAGAGGTTAGGAAAATAAGGAAAAGCTATATCTCATTCTCACTTCTTCCAAAGGTGAAAGAGGTCAAATTTAAGCTTTTAAATGGAATTTACCCTACAAACAAATTCTTAAGACTAAGATTCAATTTTGAAACAAATAACTGTGTTTTTTGTGAAAAGGAAATTGAGAATCTAGAACACGTTTTTTTTCTGTGTGAGTCAGTGCAACCCTTCTGGAAAGATCTGCAGAGCTGGTTACAGACCAGGGGAATTGTGATACCTCTGACAGTGATGAATATTAAGTTTGGTGTTTTTGTTGAAGACAAGAAGGTAGACTTTGTTCTCAGCAACTTGTTACTTTTAGGGAAACATTTTATACATAAATGTAGATATTCTAAGACCAAACCCTCCCTGAGCCACTGGAAGAATGAGCTAAACCTTTTGTATAAGTCTCTGAAACTGGTTAAGGTTGGAAAAGCCCTTGATTTGGTTTATCTACTTGAAACTTTTAATTTAATTTGAGATAGCCCCCTTTATTTATTTATTTGTTTGTTGTTTATTTTTTATTTTTTTCTCTCATTTATTTTTATTTTTTTCTTCTGAATTTTAATTTGATATGTACATACTTTTATGTTTTGACTTGTTCGACCCGAGGCAAATGTTGTTGTTTTTTTAAATTGGTTTGGTTTTTTCTACTGCCTTGTTTGTTTGTATATTTGTATTTTGAATGAAAAAAAAAAAAAAAAAAAAGCGCCAATCAGCCGCCAATCACCCCAGATTGAGAAACGCCCAAAGACACAGGTTTGGACTTCCTGTGCAGTAGGTGGCGGTATGCACCTGCAACTTGTTTGAAATCCGCCGTCAATCAAGGGAAGAAGAAAAAAATAATAACAAGCGGAACAAACGTAAGTCTTCTTGTTTCTGCCGGTTTCCAAAACTGGTGCACAGGCGGTTTACTCAAAACATTGTGACAATGGCGTCGAAAAGAACATCAACAGTGCCAAGCAGTTTTAAAAAAGCTTCCACCGAGGTTAAAAGGTAGTTCTCGTCGTATTGTTTCATTTCTTCTAATCGAGGGTCACGTCATTCATGTGTGGCAGGTTAACTTTTAGGAGAATATAATGTAGACAAGACCCAGTAAGGGTAAACTGTTTTAGTTAACTCCAACACCTTATAGTTTTAAGTTTATAATCTTTTATTTATCAGAAACCAAACTTCACCTTTTCACACCGCTGGACCAGGCATGTGGCTAATACGTAGCTAGGCCATACAAGCTAATACAAGTACACGCTTTTACGTTCTTATGAATTGTAACAACAAAGTGACATAGCTACTGTAAGCTAGCTAACACGATACGTTAGCTTAGCTGGCATTGCTCGCTTTCTAAATAAAGTCAACTTTTATTTAGTAGTTTGTCCTGTTATTTTGTCTTTGCATTATTAAATTTGCTGCTAAAACTGCTACTTTGTTTTTTAGCTCGAAAACCGGGGGCAATGTTAATAAAGCGAGCGTCAGTGGAACTGGGAAGAAAAGTGTTAAACGTAAGTATTCGCATATGTTCACGTAAGTTAATTAACGTTCAAACAAACTTTCGTTGATTCGAGTAATGAGTAGTGCTGTCATTTATCAGACATGACCAATATAGCTTATTTATTCTTGTGTCAAAAATTCCCATGAAGTCTAAAGTATCTTCAAAAGTTCCTCTACAAGAATTACACACACACTGCACAGTCACAGCAGAGAACATATAAACTTTTAAACCATTTCTTTATCAATTCTTTTCTCTCCACCATATATAAATATAAATACGTTCAAAAATTGCATAACTGAGTTAACTAATCTTAAATCAATTTATTAATTTGTTATTGTTAATGTCTTTTCATCCATTTTTAGCAAGTGGGACAATTGTCAAGTCTCGCTACATGCAGTCAGCTGAGAAGTCATCTCTTTCAAAGGTAGTGCTATTTTTTTAAATAACTTTTTTATTTTAGTTTTTGTGTAACATGTGTTTCACTCATGGTAATCCTACTGTTAGGTATTTTTACTTAGGATATGGACCTAAACTGCCAATTTCCTGTGACATTTTTAAATGATTAGTCTGTAATTCTGTCTCCCTTGTCTCTATGCAGTTCAGTAGTCTGTCTGTCGTCACATTTTGGATGTTACCCATTTGTATCTCATTGCACCCCAATAACCATTTACAGAGTAACTCACTGACAAATGAGTCTATTGCTGTGCCACTGAGGCCTTCCTCACCTAAACCCAGTGGTGTCAAACCGAGAGTGGACACTCCACCCAGACGTTCACTGGCCCCACAGGCTCTAACAACATGTAAGTACTTACTATGGTACTTCCTACTTCCTATTTGGACAGTTGTTCACGATAGATAACTACATTTCTCATGTTATTGAGAAATTAAATCAAAATCTTGTTGTAAAACCTGGCCGTGCAAAGACCTTTTTTAATTAATTCCCTCTGATTTATGATTGAGTCTATAACAGAACATTGTTACATTACTTTTAAATGTCATTTAGCTGACCCTTTTATCCAAAGTGACAAACAATTCATATATATCAGAGATTGCACGCCTCTGGAGCAACCAGGGGTTAAGTGTCTTGCTCCGGGACACATTAGTTAATGTATCGCCTTGGGAATCAAACCCAGATCTCCCACACCAAAGGCATGTGTCATATCTACTGCGCCATTACCACCCCATCTAATCTATGAGTCTTAATGAGAACTAAATGTAACTTTTGCATATGTCTATCCATGTTATCTTCCCTACAGCAATGATCTCAAATGAAACTGCCCCTTCACTGCTTGGTAAAAGTATTCTACAGTCCACTTTCTCAGACGGACACTACTTTCAACCAAATTTTGATATTTCAGTAATTAAAGGTAAACTGATTTAAACTTTTAAAATGCTAAAAGTTATTTACAAATGAATGTTTTGTTAACTGTTTTTTCATCTACCTCCCCCCCCCCCCCCCCCCCCCCCCCCCCAAAAAAAATGATTGAAAATGCAGTAGAGCCTGAAAGGAATCCAGAGATTGAGAAGAGGGACATTGAGATGCAAACATTCCTACTGGCCTACCTCACAGCAAAGGTGAGTAAGTCTGAACACATAAGTGTATCTGATATGCTGAAAGGTGCTTCCAATGCGTCGGCTTTGTTAAATCCGTTTACAGAGACATTTAAAATAATAAAACAGTATCATCTTTAGTAGTTTTGGGGGATTTGTCTACTAGCGCCCGGCCGGATTTTAAAGTCTGATTCAATATAAATATTTGGTTATTAAAAAATACAATATTCTGATTGGCCGATATATTTTTTTTTTTAAACAACGCGTAACAAAACATAAACAGATTTCCCTAACATTAGTTATTTGCATACATTTATGACTCTCCACTAAAATAATATAGTAAGAATTAGATTTATTGTCATAACAGGACAGAGGAACATAAAAATATATTAAAGTTCTGATAAATAAAATGTATTTTTGTATTTTGTGAAATACAAACTTAAGATATGAAACTTAAAGTCCTTCAAACAAAAACACATTAACAAAAAAATAATCAGTGTTGCCAGCAGGGACGTTGTAGAACGCCCTCTGGTGGACACACTATACAACGGCAACGCTCATAACATGGTTGACCGCATTGGCCATTATAAATGCCGATACACATTATTCGGTAAACGCCTAATATCGGCAAATATATTAGACAGGCTCTATTGTCCACTGTGATCTGTATGGAATAGACATCTTGTCCAAGTCCCATGCCATATAGTACCATGACTGATCTGGCTTCATCTTTGTTGTTTGACTTAAGATGGAGAGCAACACTGCGAAGCTCAAGGCTGAGGCTGAGGGAAGGATCATGCAGGAGATGCAGGAAGAAGAGGCGTTGCATAATGAGGTCCAGGACAAGAAACGTCAGTACCTCCTCATGGAGAAGGACAGCCTAGCGAATGAGCTGCTGGATTTACAGGTCAGGAAATTGCCTCGTTTTGTAATAACCTTTTTTAAAATGTAATCTGTCATAAAAAATTTTGTATTGCATGTTGAAATAGCCAAGTGAGAGAACATGCCTCTTTCTTTCCAGTGTCATTGCTCACGATTGTAGATGTAAATTTTACCTCCTTGTCAAGCATCATCAAACTTATAGCTCCAAAATGTTTATGTGATATTGCTTAAAATGGCATTCATTATTGGAGACACTTTGCTACTCTTGCATACTCGTACTGCATTGAGGCTTGTTGGGCCACCTCTGTGCTGATTGATATTAAGGTACGATCAAAACAGCTGGTGAATGGCTGGTTAACATGTTTTCTAGAATAGTATTTTTAAATATAAAAAAATGTGTGCATTAAGAGAAAGATGGCTCGAGTAAACAATTCTCATCCTACTAATATCATTATTTCCCATCAGATTGCGGCTCTGACTCCCTTGGCAGAAACTGCCAAGCAGTTCACAAAGGACTACAAGTCTTTCGCCACAGCTGTTGACACCACCCGGCATGAGCTGCCTGTCAAGAACTTCTACATTGACGGGGACAGAAAGGAATTCCTAGGTTGTTGCTATTATGTTTAAAAGTTACAAAAATAGTTGCACAAAACAACCTTGTTATGAAGTCGAATAGCACTCAAAACTCAGCTATTCAGCTTCATCAGGACTTTGTGTATATGTTTTGATCAGCTTGACCCTGACAACACAAGGTTTTACCAGATATTGGTGTGCTGTAGGACATTATTGGTTTTAGTAAGAAGTTAATTATCAGAATAAATTTTTAAACGATGTGTATTTTTTAATCATTTTATGCAACCTTACCTGTGTGTGCTCCTGTAAATGTCACATGAAATGGGTTTTTATGTATTTTGCAGGAACTTAATTGTTGTTATAACCAGACCCACCTGTATCTGCCCATTTTAGATAAAGCTGGGAATTGCCTGAAGGAGAGTGAGAAGTTGCTAATGGAGTGCACAGAGGGAGATCAGAAGGACAACAGCACTTCTCTAGAGTGCCTTCGGGACATTAAAACAACATCAAAGAACATCAGCCAGCAGCTGTCAGGGTACGCACATACAGTACATAAAGAACTTTTCTTTTTGAAAGTGGTGATACTGAATACATTTAATTCCCCTCTTGTTCCTTCCTGGAGGTTTTTGACATTGAGATTGTTACTTTTAAAGAATTGAATCCTGGCACACATTCAGTAGCACCTAAAAATGCATCCTGACTTTGACCATGCTGACTTTTATTCAAACATGGGGGTTTTCCATTTTCCTAGTACATTCTCAGAGCTGCTGGAGCTGTCATCGTTGGCCTGCCGCCACACAATCCATGTACAGCAGGCCACGGAGGAAGAAAAGCTCGGCACTGCAAGAATCCACCAGCTCTACTGCCCCAAAAAGTGAAGAATACCACACAGCATGAGATATGGAGTGTCCCCGTTTCCCCAGTTTACATATATTTGCACCATTTATGTCTTGCATGGTATGTATACTGTCTGATTTCTTTGTATTATATCTTGTAAATGTTGAATAATAATTTTTATAGATTGAAAATGTGTCATTACACAATAAAGATCTAAATTAACAAAGAAATGGGTATTCCGGTTTTATGATGTGTTAAATACAGTTGCAAATATAATATCTATCTATATAATATCTATCTAGGGGTGGCAGTAGCTCAGTCCATAGGGAGTAGGGTTGGGAACCGGAGGGTCACTGGTTCAAATCCCCGTATGGACCCAAAAAGTTGGGAGTGTGGATTGGTGGCTGGAGAGATGCCAGTTCACCTCCTGGGCACTGCCAGGTGCCCTTGAGCAAGGCACCGGTTCAGCTGGCAGCCCACTCACTCTGACATCTCTCCATGTATAGTGCATGTATAGGTCTGAGCATGTGTGTGTATTTCAGGCCTGTGTGTGAGTACTAACAAAAGTGTGTACACAGAGTGTAGTGCAGTAATTTCCCCATTGGGGACTAATAAACAAATTATCTATTATCTATCTAAACCTATATAGTGTCTTGCTTCTGGAGGGAAAAAGAGATGTAAGCAGAGTTATACGACTTAGGCTTGCAATTGAATCTAACTCGAGGCCCAAACTGAGGATTGTTTTACACGTTTAACAATAATGAAACAATACTACGGCACGTTTAATTTATACAAAGATGCTGCCTGCAACCATAGAAAGAGTAGCATCGAACGCTACTGCCAACTGGCACTGACGAGTCCTGGGGCCGCCATCTTGGACCGGTCACCCGCTCCACTCAGTGCAATGTGTTTGGCAGGTGCATGAGCTGTCAGCGCGTTTAATTAGTCACCCTCACTCAATACCAAACTAATTTTCACGCGTTTTTTTGCTGCAAAGGTCATACATGCATCTATGATACAGGACACATGGTTAGGCGTATTTTAATATTCATAGTGTGCTTAACAGCAAAAGAATATTCTGATTTGATATAAAGTTACCAGACGTCCGAGATTTTTTGTTACATTTTTGTAAACATTTTTGTAAACATTTTTGTAAACATTTTTGTAAACATTTTTGTTATTGCCACTCTTCATTCTAACCCCAACCGGCCCGTCAGACACCACCGACCAAGAGCCTGGGTCTGACCGAGGTTTCTGCCTAAAAGGAAGTTTTTCCTCGCCACTGTCGCACTGTTGCTTGCTCTGGAGGAAACTACTAGACCTGTTGGGTCCATCTGTATAGTGTCTTGAGATAACTCTTGTTATGAATTGATACTATAAATAAAATTGAATTGAATTGAGATCAAAACTGGGAACATAATCCCCAAAGAGGAAGAGCAACGGGGACATTTCCAGTTTGAGTATCAATCTGATTGAAAAACCTAATGTGTCTTTAAACAGAACAGGGACAGATCTAGTTGTTCCTGTATTTAGCTAGGGACAGACAACCAAAAACAGCGACTGTCCCCTGAATCCGAAGACGTCTGGTCACCCTAGACCCTGGACACTAGACCAGACGTCCCCGGCGTATTTGCAAAATACCCCTACATTACATATGTGATGTAGGCTATAATAGGAATTCCGCCATCGGAGGATGTGACGTTACGTCTACGCAACAATTTTTATTGGCTGATTCTGGATAGTGACGACCAGTCTGTAAAGGACCAATGAACCGCCGGAGAGCGCCTCGTCGTATGTGAGTACATGGGTTTTATTCCAAATAAATATGAAGCATTTCGTTGAAAATTGCATCCAAAACAAAGTTTTTTTTACTATGTTGACCGGTTGCTTCTTTTAGCTAACATAATGCTCGATAGTAGAAACGCCATTCACTCGATATGTGTTGTTAGAAGCTAAGTTGGCTAGCTAACTGTCGAAGCTAATTGACTAGTGTTAACTGGTAGTATAACGTTAGTCACCAGTAGGCACAACCAGTACGTTATCAGCGACTAATTGGTAAAACGTTGCTGTTGTGTCCTTTGTTGTATCATAGTAGTGAACACTAAGACGTCAGACAGAGCTAACGTGACATTACGATTGAAAAAACAAAATGCAGCTCACTTAACGCTAGCTAACTCAAAGATTGAAATGCAGTAGTACACGCATAAACTGTACTTAAAATAACTTCTGTTGATGTGCCGATTCATGGCATAACGCTATAAAGTTAGCTAAAGAATAAGCGAGTAAGAAAAAGTAAGTTAGCATGCTGCACTCCCAGTACTGTAAGATAAAAGTAACGTTTAAATCGGTTTTGTGTTACACAAAGAAATATAAAACTACAGAAAAGGGGTAGCCATACCCAGTCGGAGCAGAATGATGTGTGAGTGGGTGCAGGCTGTCGTTGTAACTAGGGGAGACGCAGTCTTTGTTTGTATGCTTATTCTATCCGGTGGACTACATTTTCAGCCAACCTGTTTCCCCTCAAGCAGCTCTCTCTCTCAGAGGAGGGGTGCACCAGCAGGAGGAGAATGGAGACAGAGGAAAGGAGAACAGTGGCGAGGCCAAGGCAAAACCCAGGCGAGAGAGGTGGTGGAGGAGGATGAGAGTTGTGAACAGCATGGAAAAGAAGCCGTGCCCATGGGGACCTGCCAGACCATGTGCCCTGCTCGTGAGCTGCAGGACCGTGAGGTGCAGAACCGCCTTCACCGTTTTGAGATGTTGGCAGGCACAGAAAGAGATCGACGGCCCAGGGGAGACCCTTCGCGGGCTGTCAAAGAGTATTCCAGACCTGCAGCTGGAAAAGACTCAACAAACCCCACTGACCTCCGTCCACCTGCTGTGTTGCTGAAGACGGTGTGTTACCTTATTGATGACATTGCTGCGTCGCCTCACCTGCACCCATGGACTGAGGCAAGTAGCGTTTCCCCAGTCTCTGATTTTAGACCTTGTTAGACCTTGGGAAACTATGATATTAACATCATACACACACTTGATGAAGTTTTACTTTACTGTAACACACAGTTAGCCAGCACAGCTTCATGTAACCATCAATCAAAACAACATGCACGTCCAGCAACCTATTCTTTAGAGCGGGGGTCTTCAACTTTTTTTTAAGCCAAGGACTCCTGAACTGAAAGAGAGACGGTGCAGGGACATCCCCCCCCCCCTCCCCCCACTACATTATATTGAAATTGTTTATCTTATTGGGAGGCGTTTGGTGATTCCCACCCCTAATATCCATCCATCTTCAGCCGCTTATCTGGCAATAAGTAAATATTTGGCTTTTGGACACACAGTATAAAGTTTTTTTTTTTTTTACATCGCACAAGCAATATGTAAAGATATCTACAAACTTTGTAGACATATTTATATACAGCTTGAACAATGTAAAAATTATTCAGTGACCAGTGGCCATAGAATTTACGTTTTAATGTCTTGCAATGTGAAGCATTAGTATATAAGAAATAAGGCTGGTAAATTTGATTTGTAAAATGGCTAATTTGTTACAAGCCCGGTATGAACACTTAAATATTGTAGTTGCGATAATAAATCCGAGAAAAATAACTCTTCACAACACAGAGTATATCAACGAAATGCAACTTATCTTCCAGGTGTACAGCTTTGTCTTTGATCGGCTGCGTGGCGTGAAGCAGGACATGATCATCCAGAGGGTTTCTGGGTTGAACTGTGTGGCCATTTTAGAGCGGACGGTGCGTTTCCTTATCTATACCTCTTATCGGCTTTGCGGGGAGCCCCTGCGGCTCTACGACCCACGCATTAACGACACACACCTACAGGAGAGTCTGAGCTGGCTGTTGGATTGCTACTCAACTGAAACCGGACCGCACCCCAACCAGGAAGAGTTCCAAGCTCTTGGTCTGCTGTACAACTTGGGTTGGTCACTGTTTTTTTTTTAAATTTCTTAGTACAACGTTTAGCTTTGGTGTATTTATATCCATGTTCGAACATCATATAAATAAGCAGGCTATTGATGCAAAGGTGTGATGAAAAGGTTTAAGCAGTCCTTCCCTGAATAATTTACCATTGGCAACATAGTGTAACCCCAGTCAGTGGTTTTCATACAGGAAGAAGAGATTTTGTAAACCTCATACTCAACAGCAGGCATGCTAGAGCCTGCATAATATCTGTAGCTCTTTCTGTTCTCCGCAGATACAAAACTCCTGCTTTTTGAAAGATATTTTAAAAACTTGTCACCTGAAAGGCGTTCTTTCGACATATGGATCATTTCTTCTGCATGCTCCCCCCCCCCCCCCCCCCCCCCCCCCCCCCCCCCCCCCCCCCCCGGTCTCCCCCAGGTTCAACGCGTGCCACGCAGCACATCATGGAGCTCTCTGAACGGCTCCGCAGATCTCCGGCCATCACCCTCGCTCTTTCCATCAACCGAGCTTTTCTGGAGCGAAACCCTGTGCGTATGCTCCGATTGGCTCGGCGGTTGAACTTCATACAGGGCTTTGCTCTGCACCGTCACCTGGTGACGTGTCGAAGAGATCTGCTGCTAATATACAGCCACGGATACTGCAGCCGCAACTGTCGCTTTCCTCTTGACCGACTGGCTCAGCTCTTGTCCTTAGACACGCCACTTGCAGCCCGACTCTGCCAGACGTACGGAATGGAGATTGATCAGGGCAACCAATTGGTTTTCTCCAAGGCTGCTTTCACTGAGCCGGAGAAGGGGAAACTGCATTGTAAAATGTATCACAACATAGTGGCAGAGAAACAGAGAGAACTCAGTATTGGGAACATCATTCACGGTTGCACTTGACAAATAAAAAGAATAAATGAGTAAAACAAGCAATGCTTGGTACCCGTAGGGTTTGCTCCTATTCCACCACAGGGAACTAGTTTAATAACCCTTCTAGAACTAGTTTAATAACACTTCTGCATGGGTTTCATTTTAGCTCATTGGAGTTGAGCCTTGGGGCGTCTTTCTAGCACACATGTTCAACATAAGGGTCAGGGATTGAATGCTGTGCCATGCTCCACCTGAGAGAGGCTGAACTCGGAGAAACGTCCCCTCTTGGTTCTGGAGGTGCTTTTTAATTCTGATCATGGTCACTTGGTGCCTGGTTTCCATTAAGATGTGAATTTCTTTTATATTGTTACTAGTCATTTTACTGATTAAATGTTATCTTAATGTCATAGTGTTATTTTTTCAAAATTTCATGAAATCTGCTGTGCAACGATGTTTCATTTTATTCTTAATAATGCAGTACCTCAGATGTATTTAAATAAATATTTTGTTACCTAAAAAAAAAATGTCTTGGTCCTTCTTTGAAATCAGAGACTTAATGGCCTCTAAGCTCTATTACCACTTGAGGGCAGTAGATATCTGTAGAGGGCATCAACCTACTTTACTCCACATTTGAATGGAAACACGCATTTTATAACCCAACCATAAATGATTTGCTAGATTACATTACATAAACATGATCGGAAAGGAGCTGGATAACGACTTATTCTGCCAGTCTCAGATGAGACAACAACGGAAATAGACAAGAGTGTCGGTCCGTTAACAGCCACTTTTACAGAGGGAGAAACAAAAAGAGTCAAGTACAAAAAGAAGTGATTAAAACGTAGGTGATCCTACAAGTGTTGTGTTGTTTCTCCTAACAGTTTTTTTTAGTGATTTTTTTCCAACGCAAAAGGAACCAGTTGTAGCCGGTCTTCATCTTTTGAGAGGTCAACTGAACCGAACCAGTTGTAGCCGGTCTTCATCTTCTGAGATGTCAGCTGGAGCAGAAGTATGCGCAGTGTGCAGGTAATTTATCGCTCCGAGCGGCGGCGATGGGCTCCGGGCCGCTGCGCACACTGGGGTTAGTCATGCTCTCGCAGCACAGAAGTGAGAGGAGCTATTGAAGTGAATGAAGTGCAGCCAGCCGCAGACCGCCTCCTGGTTCACTGCTGTAGGAGCAGGGAAACCATAAAAAAACAAACATCCACCGACTTAAATGAGATCACCAAGCACGATCTGGGAAACAAAAGTGGCACGGATTCTACAAACGTTTATTTACAGGGACGTTTTCTTGTCGCTGGAGTGGGAGGACGCTTCCAATTTGTAATGCTGAAATATGAGAGAACGGAACCGGGGCGGGTGAAGGCACATGGGAGAGGACTGTGCGTGTACTCGGGGCACTAAGAGGAAGAAAAAAAAAAAAAACTTGCTTGGAACTGGATTTGGCGAAGTGGGATGATTACAAAAAGTTGATCTTTGGTTCCGGACGAAGCATTGCACAGAGCTACCATGCCAACCAACCTCAATGGATAGAGAGACCGAGAGAGTAGACGCAGACTGTTAGGTTTTCATTTAACTTCTCATTAGAGTTGGAAGACCCCAAAGTCCTTCAGAGGGGAGAGCTGATATCCAGCAAATCTGGGTTACCGAGGCCAACATGTTGCGGTGGTCTCTGACAGCTTTGAGTCTTTCATGGACTTTGTTCATCTGCAACGTGAGCAGAAGTTCTGCACAAGAAAGACCGTAAGTTGCATGTGTTGTCTTTGAAATGTGGTGCTTTTGCTTGAAACTCACTACAAGCACTTCCGATGCTCTCAATCGGGAATTGTAATTTAAAAAAACTTTTAAACTTTAAATAAAATGGTAAAGTGGGGTCACAGAAATCTTTAGCATTTATATGCTGCAAACCTCCTTTTCATTGTTTGCAATACTGAATGCATAATCAACATGTTGTAATCTGCGAGATTGTCATATTGTTTGGAAATATGTAAGGATTTCATGTTTTTAACGATTAGGACTTTATACGATCACAACACCTTGCCATTCTTGTTTTCTTCCGTTTTTCATTCTCTGCTGTGTTATTGGACCTGAGAGCATTCACACAGTGATATTGAGAGGTAGTCTGCTCTGCTGAGTTTTATTTTGTGATGCCCGGAATATGCATCTTTCGGAGAAGGTTTCTCATCCTTATTGAGATAAAGACAAATATTCAAGTAGTAGCAGTATCCCGGTTTGTTCTGTTTATCCCTCCAGACCCATGAGGCAGAACAGGCCAAATAGACTTTTGTCCTTTTGGTGTCATTAGTCATGCGGTTGTAGCTGCTTGGGAGCTCAATGCTGACCTTGAGAGTTGTGTTAATGGTACTGCGTTGTAAGTAATTCTTCCAAGGTAGTCCAGGGGGGAGGGGTTGAGTGCACATTTACTGACAAATGCAGGCTTGATTTACACAAGACAGCTTAAATCTTTCTCAAATTATACAACTCAGCTGAGGCTGGTAGTTGGGCAAAAAGCAAAAAAGCTTAGGACATAAAACCATGTGACTGAACTGAAAAGAACTGGCTGTTTAAAGACCATCCTTCTCACAAATCCTTCTCAGGCACTGACCAGCTCAAGAATGAGAACTGAGTACATCAAGCCATGTGATTGAAATAAGCATGGTCTCCACCACCTGATCCGGGCTCCTCCGAGAGCTGGTTAAACTCACTTTAGATCAAACGCCCAGAGTCAATTTCCTCGTATTATCTTCCTTCTCTAGAAGCCTTATTTTCCAGGGGATTTTCTCATGACTCTCTCTCTCTCTCAGGAACTGCTGCCTCCGGCTGTAATGTTGTGGTGCTGTAATGCCAACCACCTGATCTTTCTCTCAGGCGTGCAATTGGGTTTGGGCTCAAAGCTTTGCTCACTCCTAATTTGTTTGATCTTCAGCTAAATTTTCTGGGAATATTGGCCTATTTGCCTTCAAAATTAGAGTTTGTGCTACATGGTCAGGACTGAAACAAACAGAGATTAATTCAGTATATATTGTTTCAGGTACATAGGCTCCCACGTGTGGGTGGCATCCTTTATTTGGGATTGGGTCTTTTCTCAAGTTAAGTAACTTTTTGAAACTCAACACATCATTTGGTGGATGCTTTTATCAGTTGCTCCACACGCCCTTACATAACCCTGAACAGACCACACTGCTAATTTAGTTAAAAAGGACCACACTAACAAGAGCACCTAAAGCTGGAGCTTCGGGTCTAGAAAGTGCTTTACAAATAAAATGTCATATGATATTTGTGTTACCGGATGGCTATAGTTCCTCAGCGCCAGATGGCATATTCTTTCATCCAAATAAAACTTAAATTGGACTTTTTTTTTCTTAATTCGGACTGTTGATAAGCTTCAAAGAATAACCTTTGCTCTGTGGACTCAGTGACAAGTCTTCTTCCCTCAATTAAATGTCAGAGTGACTGTGTGGAATCTCCATCATTTTTTTTCTTTCTAAACACACGCCAAGGTTCTGTCACAGGTGCCAGACCACCCAAAGAGAACACTAGAGCAGAATGCTCAAGGGCCAACAGGTACTGTGTCCCTGGTAAACATTGCAATCAAACCTGATCTTGCTGCACAAATCCATAAGGAATGTCCCTGTTTATAATCGTTTGTGTGTTTTGTTAGGCATGTGAGCGTGTGTGTATTCGGGTCAGGGAGAAAGCGAGAAACAGCAAGACAGAAATGGGAATTTATGCTCAGTTCACATGTTTGACTTCTTGCAAGATAAGACTATAATTACATACACTTAAAGTGGTAAGTGGTACAATAAGAGGTGCAATTCATATTTCATCATATGCAGCATATATTTAGCTCTGTCCTCCTCATGTCTCGTTATTCTCTGACCTCTACTTCATCTCCTGCCCACATTTCTCCCTCTGTTTTGCCCCTTCTACTTTTTTTTATCCTCCTCTGTGTACTCTCATGTCATCTGCTCTCCTTCCATCTCTCCTTCCCCTTGCTCTTCTCACAGGGGTTATTTGGTTGCTGCACCCTCGGTGTTTCGAGCAGGCGTAGAGGAGAGCGTGAGCGTAACCATCTTTAACGCGAAAGCAGAAACGCGCGTCCAGGTGCAGCTGACAGTGAAGGGACAGATGGTCGCCCACAGCCACGGCTCAGTGCTCGGTGAGAACAGCGCTGAGGTTACACTGGCACAAGGCATCACTTTTAGAGAGAAAACATGAACCAACAAGTTGAGCTATGAGACACCTATTTTCTGGGATTTATTTAAAGTATGTAGCAGACATGCTTGCAAAAAAATAGACATATATTGAAGAGCACACACAACGTGAGCCCGATTGACCTTTCCCCTCACTGTGTGCTCCTGCCCAGCTACGCTGTTCGTAGACATTATCTTCGATTGGGGGCATCAGTTCAGCCCATCCCACCAGCCACTTAGTGTATACAGTGTGTGATTTGTTTGACAGCACCATTAATAGATGGTGCTTGCTCGACCTCAGAGTGGCATAGAGACAGGCTGCAGCTGGATTTCCTGCTAACCCACGGTGAACACCTCCAGGCAAACTCAACCACAGTGTAGTAGCTCTCATAACCACTGGTTTTAATGGTATTATTTACAAATGAACTTAGATAAAAGTATATGAAAATCCTCTCATTAAAATATCTCTTTGTTTCCATTTTAGACAAAGGCACCATCAAACTAAAGGTGAGTCTGTTCAACTTGGTTCTCATTTGTCTTCCTCAGCAGTGGCCTATAGTAATATGCATGCTGCTTTCCAGAGAGGTCTAAAAGGCACGGCGCTGTTTAGCAGTGACAGCTGCACAGTAGTGAGAGCCCCTTGTCCGTTGTGTGCACATTCCTCAGGCAAGATGCAAATCAACACTAACATTACTTGTAATGCAACATCTGTCTCTGCTCATTCATTGAGAATAAGGTAACAGCCTCAATATAATGTGCAACAGCTGTTGACGTGCATGTATGATCCGCCGCCCCCGAAGGCTGTAATAGATCAACCTAGTATACACAACTCGATTCTCCCCTTCTGTCTCTCTCTCTCTCTCTCTCTATCTCTATCTATCTATCTCTCTATCTCCTCCCTGTAACCTCCACCCTCATTCTCGTGAAATACAGTAATGTGTAGTGGGCTGTGTTATAGCTTGGCATCTTCCTCTGGTGGTAAAATGTAGTTTTTGTTGTTATGCTGTAGCTTTACTTCTATAAAAGTTGTATAAAGAATGTTAAAACAAGGTCAATTGTGTACAGCAGCCTAGAGTAAACATTTCAAATTGACCTAATTTACTTTTTTAGTTAAATCCAGCCCTGATCCTTGTGATTGTGTGTGTGTGTGTGTGTGTGTGTCCAGGTTCCCTCAGGGTTAAGAGGCCAGGCCCATCTGAAAGTGTGGGGGAACCGTCACCTCACAGAGGAAGGCTACATCTTCCACAACTACACCACCGTCACAGTGGAGAGCAAGGGCACAACTGTCTTCGTCCAGACTGACAAGCCCGTCTACAAACCCAAACATAAAGGTTCCCTCATAGTGCACCTGGTAGTTAATCACTGCACAGAAATGCAGATAACCAAGGCTAATATTTTTGTCATAGAATCAAATTTGGTTTAAGAAAATCAGTCAAAAGAGGCCATCATGTTGATGCTGGATTCAAACTGAAGCTCAAAGATGAAAATAAGCGCTGTGATTATGTGATCCTGATAGGTGTTATGGTGTACTCTGATTGGAATGTAGCATTTTAATCCATTAAATTAATTCAGACAGTTAAATGGGTCAGGCAACAAGATTTTTGAACTTGGTCACATTCATTGATCCATACAGAAATACTAGTAAATGTACTTATACATGAAGGTGGTAATTTTAAAATAATGCAAACCTGCTGTATTTTACAGTATTGTTTCTTTTTCTGCCTTTAGTGTCCATCAATGTCTACACTGTCACCCCCGACCTGAGGCCAGTAAATGACAAGGTAATTTTGTTTCCAAATCTGTGTTGACGTTATAAAATTATGACATTCCCCTTTTTACTATATGACTTTGGCAATAGAATGACAAAATATTTAGCATGAACATACTTTTCCATCTGTAATTGCTGGAATTAAAGAGGAGAAACCCGCTGAGCTAAGCTAGAGTCCTTCCTCCCTTGGAATGTTAGCAAAGGCTCCAAATATACTGTGCAACTGTGCAGACAGAAGGTTTATTGATGTTTGCAGCTATAAAGGCCTGCTGCTGGTACACCGCAATACTCACTTTCACAGATGGATGGTTGTTGGATAAGGAACGAGTGGGAGAAACGTTGGGAAGAGGCTAACGATCCTCTCTCGGCTTCACAGGTTGTATCTAATTGATAATGTTTTGCTCTTGTCTTTCTCTTTTTTCATTTTTATTTTGCAGATTGAGGCGTATGTTTTGGTGAGTGGAAGCTGGCAGGACCACCCAGGGGACAGTGGCAATTTTAAATTCCCAGTCTGGTCGAAGATTACAGAGCAGAAGTCAGGGCAGCTCACCTAGATAACAGGGTGCTCTTTGGAACAGTACAAGGATAAACAGCATGAAAGAAACCTCTTCCCTTCTTGGCTCTTGGTTTT
>NC_048415.1:16395508-16443261 GCF_013103735.1 Etheostoma cragini | reverse complement strand
CCCCCCCCCTACACAACTCCACACACACACACACTCTGTCTCCCTCTCTCATCATTACTTCCCTTGTTCAATTATTGTCTCTGTATCTTTCCAGGTCTTAAGTTGTTTTTAGGGCAAATAACAAGCCGCTGTTTCATAGGAGCCTCGGGAAGCCCGTGCTTGACTTATAGCTAGCAACATAGATGTTTTTGTTCACTACCCTCTTACCTTAAAGTACTTTGACGGTGGTACGACAGGAGCCAGGCCTCTGGGTCAGGTTCAGTACAAGGACTGTTAGACCTGACTCAACATTTATCACTGTGTAATGACAATATGCAAATGAATTACTAACATACACACATGTGTAAGGAGTCATCTTAAGCCTGGTTTCTGAATGTCTAATCTCTCAGGATCCAAGAGGATCCAGGATGGTCCAGTGGAAAAGTCTAAAATCTGTCTGCTGTGGTGAGCCACCTCTTCTATAACGTATTTGCACCATGCTTGTGCAGCTGGTGGATTACATTTTTTATTGCAGTGTTTCTCTAGGTCATATTTTCACTGAAGTGATGAATTTTACTCATATCATGATGCATGTATGTGGTGGTACGTGTATGGTTACTCACTATCGAGCATACAAGCATTGAAGGGGTTAACTAAATTTCTTTGTCCTACAGGCGTTGTGAACATGAGTTTCCCTCTGTCTGACCAGCCTGTGCTTGGACAGTGGTTTATCTTTGTGGAGGTGCAGGGCCACACCTATAACAAGTCGTTTGAGGTGCAGAAATATGGTGAGCCATGCACGCGCAAGAGAGTTGCACACAACAGTTAATCACATTGTTTATCAAGAGTACTTAGTGGAGTATATTCCCCAGTAGTTCTTTCTTGTGTTTCTATTTCTAGTGGTAAAATACTGATATTCCGTTTGTGTAGCAAATTAAACTTTAAATTAGATGAATTAAGTGCTTCAGAAATTATAGACTTCTTTAGAGACAAGAGGTCACTCCTGCAATGAGTGCTGTTGTAGAATTACATTAGTTTCAGGCAGAAAGCCACAAGACATAATACAACGAGAAAAATACACCAAACGATTGGATTTGGAACTGAAGTAATACTCTTGTCACCTTTCTCACAGTGATGCCCAAGTTTGAGTTGATGATTGATCCACCGTCCTACATCCGTGATCTGAGCTCATGCGAGCAAGCTACTGTCAGAGCCAAGTAAGTCACTTCAAATTCATCGTCATAGAATATATTAAACAAAAGTGGTCTTTGTCTTTTGTGAGGGTGACCTTTGTTGGCTCATAATCCATAAAATTGTGGTACATTTAGTTACTCTGTTTTAATACACTTATCATGCTTTTTAAGTGTTTCTCGATTCACTGACCATGGCTGCCTTGTAGATGTAGAGGTCTTTGACATGTCAATATTGTACAGGTATACGTTTGGGAAACCAGTGACAGGGAAGTTGACAGTGAACATGACAGTGAATGGCGTGGGCTACTACCATCATGAGATGGGTCATCCCGTGATTAAAACCATGGAGGTCAGTTTCTTTATTCCCTGGTCAGGTATCCTGATACTTCGTTTATGAATTTAGCAAATTCAAGGCTGGTGTTTTTTGGGGCTTAACTTTGTTCATGCTATTATTATCATACATACATTGAACATAATTATTATTATTATGGGTGATCCTAAACCCAGCCCCTAGAATTATGTTCCTCAGATTCAAAACACCATATCACTCCTCCTCTGTTTTTCATAGATCAAAGGCTTTGCAAACTTTAGCCTGTGTGTAAAAGAAATGATGCCCTTGGATGTAGCCGATCACTTCAGGGGCACTGTGAGCATTTGGGCGTCAGTGACGAGCATAGATGGGAGCAGGCAAACCACATTTGACGATTCAACACCCGTCCATAAACAGCTCATTGACATCAAGTATTCCAAGGACACGCGCAAACAGTTTAAGCCTGGTCTGCCTTACAAAGGGAAGGTGAGACAGCAAAATGTTTGTCAGCTCTAACAGCTGACACACTATTACTGGTTAATATTTGTCCTGTGGTCTGCTTTTATGTATTTTCCCACCTATGCTTTAACTCTCTTTTGTAGATTGAGGTGACCTACCCTGATGGTAGCCCAGCTGATGGGGTGAGGGTCCGTGTCAAGGCCGAGCTGACCCCCAAGGACAACGTCTACACCAGCGAGCTGATCTCCAAAGACGGCCAGGCCACCTTTGAGATCCCCTCCATCCCTACTGCTGCCCAGTATGTCTGGCTAGAGGTCAGTGGCTGTAGTAGCAGCACTTTGTAGTGTTAGGTGATATGAACAGGGTGAGGTGAGAAGCTAACTGTATGGCAATGAGGAGAAAAGGAGTTTTGGTGGAAAAAGAGGGATTTTTCTTCACCCAAAAATACTAAACAATATACCGTTAAACCAAGAACTTAACATCTAGGCCTATAAAAGAGGTCAACAAAATAGAACTTTACTCAAAAATAGCAACAACGAAACAACGTATGAACTAAACAAACTGACCTAACCGAATGAGACAAAAGGGGACATACTGTAAATATACTATACTTGGCCATACCAAATTACACACAAGGGGAAAACCAAGATAGACTTAGCAAAACCTTTCTTTTATTTGTCACTTGTTATAGACCAAGGTTACTTCCATCAACGGCAAGACAGTTGGAGACCAGTACCTGCCCAGCTACCTGTCTATCAGTAGCTGGTACTCTCCCAGCAGGTGTCACATCCAGATTCAGAGCCCCAGCACCCCACTCAAGGTCTGTGCTGACGTTTTTTTTGTCTAAATCCCCTGTGAACATGGATTGTTGTAGCTTTGGGTTCAAACCTCATTACCATCACACTGCTACATAGGTCGGCCAAGAAGCAGAAGTTGCTTTTAAATCCACCTGTCCCTGTAACTTCACCCTACACTACGAGGTGGCATCCAGGGGGAACATCATCCTATCAGGCCAACAACCCGCCAACCTGACGGCCTCGCACCGAGGAAAAAGGGCGACAGTCACCTTTGAAAAGAACATTCACACCACTCAGCTGCCTCCCTCCGCCTCTGGTAAGTATGTTTTTATTCCTTGGATTTTAATTGACTAAGATTTACACGTTACACGTTAGGAGGTCTGTTGTGTTTTTTTTTCTCACAGCGGCTTGTGCTGGAAGTCAAACTATCTGACCATTAACCTTAAAGAGGATTTCTTAATTAGTTTTATTGTAGTAGCAGTCAGCAAGCAAGCACTTTATTAAAGCATCACGCTGTTTTTTTGATTGTGTGTGATACAGTGTCCCAGCATCTTCATCAACAATGTCTTTAACGTCAGAATACCAGGTAGTCTTTATAAAAACGGTGTCCTTTTTGCGGTCACTCTGCCAGATGTTGCAGACTCCTCCTCCTCCCAGGTCGAGATGGAATGCTGCGTGTCGTATCTACGTTTCCCCGTTAGCCACAGCATGGCACCGCTCAGCCGTCTGCTTGTCTACTATGTGAGGGAAAATGGCGAAGGCGTCACTGACAGTCTGCAAATCCCCATCCAGCCTATCTTTGAGAACCAGGTTTGCATAATTAAAACATAAGGCTTCAATGTACAATGCATTCCCTTCTTTATCCTGCCCATTGGTACTCCACACAGGGGGCATTCGAGTATACGATTCATATCCAGAGATGCCAAAGTACTCACTTCCCGTACTCAAGTAGAAGTACAGGTACTTGTGTTAAAAAATTCTCTGGTTTTTTACTGATTTAACTTATTCAAACAAGTAAAAGTGAAGTAAAACTGGCTTGGAAATCCTTTAAAGTAGAAATGTACAAATAGCCTTGCAAATGACAACTATTTTTCATACAAAGTTGCTTGGATAACACAAATGTTTCCAGAGTGCATGCTGAGAAACTTCAGGGAACATGGTAAAAAAGGCTCTTTTAAATGGCACTGCCTACATTTTAAATGGATGTCTGCCAATAGGCCTTAAACATCACATATATAGTTATTGTGACAGAGACCGGGACTCCAGGATAATAAGATTCTGACTGATTAGCAAGCAATGAATTCAATTGTGATTCTAAGAGAATTTAAAGATCCAGTTTCTATTTTTAATCTTCTTCTTAACATTTAAAGGAATCTGCATGTATGTGTGTCTTCTCAAATATGGCTCCTGGAAAGAAAAAAAAAAGTATAAAATATGAATTACTAAGCAGACATTAATGAAGAAGTTCCCCATACTTTAAGAGTTACGCAGCAAATTCATTCGATACATTAAAACTGCAGTTTTCCACTCTCTGTCCTCATGTTTCCCATCACATCATATTATGTAACAGTGTAGGATTGATGTTCATCTACTGTACATGATACAGAAAATGTTACTAAAGAAATATCATTCAACACTGCCAACTTATGCGGAAATATTTATCAATAAATAAATTAGAAGATCAACACAAAATTAATCAACAACAACTTTAATAATTGATTCATCATGTATGTCATTTATCAGAAAAAAAGTGGGGATTTTGTTTTGAAAAATGCTAATTTTCACTGTTATAAACCCAATGCTTTATGAATCGATGGAACTAAAAATGTTTTGCAGATTAATCAATAACTTATTGAATCATTAGTTGCATCACTACTGACAGCTATTGGCTGAGGTTGAATGCACAATATTGTGGTCCAAACTTGTTGTATAAATGCATGATGGTCCATAGAAATGTTATGGTTAAGGGAATTGTCTGTTGATTTGTGTTGGTTGGTTTACAGGTGTCAGTTTCTCTGTCAAATAATGAGTCCATGCCAGGGGACCCCGTGACCCTGCAGGTCCGGGGAGAAAAAGGCTCCTGTGTGTGTGTGGCCACTGTGGATAAGAGTCTTTATCTATTAAAACCCGACTTCCAGCTCAGTCCAGACAAGGTCGGTCCTAAGTTTTGTGGTATTTCACTATCACAATGCCCACCTTAAAATTTGAATTCATCTTCCATTATGTCTTAACTGTTGTTTTTCTTGAAACAAGGAAATGAATGTGTTTCCTCTGGGCAGGTGTTCAGAGAGCTAGCCGACTTTGACGTTTCCGATGCCTTCGGCATTCTTAAAGATGACGGACATTTCTGGTGGCCTGGGCTGTCGTCAAAGAGACGCAGGCGCTCCTCTGTGTTCCCATGGCACTGGGACATCACAAAGGACGCGCGCTTCGCTTTCTCAGTGAGAACATACACACACATTATTTAAAAGGCCCACAGTGATGGTACAGGTATGAGAAATAGTAATCATTGTGTGTGTTTTTTTTTTATTTCTTTGTATGTTTAACACAGGAAACAGGGCTGGTTGTGATGACAGACATGGTGAGTTTAAACCACCGGCAGAGTGGAAGCATGTACACAGACGAAGCCGTTCCCGCCTTCCAGCCGCACACCTCCACCTCAGTGGCTGCCATGCACTCTCGACCCACAACCAGGTAAAGGACAAGCTATAGAGAGGTCAGAGGCCATCTCTGGGCCTCTGTGTTGTCCTATTTCAAAAGTTTTCTTAACTCATATAAAAACATAATGACTATTTAATAGATGAAACCCACATCCTTTCTCAGATTGCTCTGTTAGGATGGTCTTTCTAACCATTAAAGGTCCCTGCATGTGAGTTACTTATTCCCCTCCTTAATGCCGGATGGTAGAAAACAAGTGATTGATGAACATCTACTGTGATCTTTAACTAGACCACACACAGTTGCTTTTATTTTTCTGAAAACAATTAATTTGAAAGCAAACCCATGAGAGCAATAATTACGTAATGATTCTTAGAAATATATTCTAGTAATCATTACTCACCATTTCAGTATTTGTCATGCCTGTGTTGAATAAAGTCTCCAAAACGAGTAATAGACCAGAAAGAGAAAGTCATGACAATAGAAAAGAGTTTTGTTGGTTTGTGCATATAACAGTCTGCATTCCTCAAAGCCGCAAATACTTCTCTTTCTAGTGATGGACATTAAACACATGACGTTACTTGACTGATGTCAGTGTAGAATTCAGAACAATATCATTTTTGTAATCATGGTGTCATTTTATTGTGAGCAGCTGAAACCTTTTATTGACGTTAGCTTGTGTTTTGGTTGCAGAGCAGAGAAGCGTAGGCGTACATTTTTCCCAGAGACTTGGGTGTGGCACTGCCTCAACATCAGGTATTTAAATCTTTGTATAAATATTTGTGTGTGTGTGTGTGTGTGTGTGTGTGTGTGTGTGTGTGTGTGTGTGTGTGTGTGTGTGTGTGTGTGTGTGTGTGTGTGTGTGTGTGTGTGTGTGTGTGTGTGTGTGTGTGTGTGTGTGTGTGTGTGTGTGTGTGTGTGTGTGTGTGTTACATGCCTGAGGCTAGAAATATCAGGTGCATCAGATTGTCTATACTTATATGGGATTTAGTCACAAACTAAAGTATTTAGAAGAGCAAAGAAATGGAGTGGGGAAGAGAAGAGAATAGCAAACCTCGTAGGGATGAAACCGACAGGAGACAAAAAGGAATCTTCATTAATTATAAGAGGAGACGAGAGGGGGGTAGAACAGGAAGAGGAACGAAACACTAATGTGTGAAGAGAAGACTATAGCCAGTGCCTGAATTGGATCAATAAAGTGTCAGTACCTTAATTCAACAATTAGCATGCGTCTTGGATATATGTATATCCATACAGTACATATATCTTGTAGGGGTGACCCCGAATATTGTCGTCTGAAAATGTGGTTATGAAACAAAGGATAATTCAATTCGCCTATATGGACGTGCTGAATGTCTGATTTTAAATAGAATTGCTTGGCTTTTCACAATAAATCATGATACATAGCGTATTTTGATATATAGATCAGCTTATGTATAATACTGTTAATAACAGTTAAAAGTTAGGATACTCGGTACTGGGGAGTACCTGCCTATTTCAGGTACTGAATATAGATAAGGAGAAAAAGAAAGGAAAGGTGGAATAGAAGATGGGAAGTTTGGATAAGAAAGGGGTGCTGGGAAGATGTGAGATGGAGGTGAGAAGGCAAGGCAAGGCAGCTTTATTTGTATAGCACATTTCAGCAACAGGGCAATTCAAAGTGCTTTACACAAAATCTGTTAAACAGATAAAACACAGGGACAAACAGTTAAAAATCATAAGCATTAAAAACCGGTAAAACACATGAATAGACAGTGAAAAAAATAGACACATACAACACAAGAATAAAAGTTACAGTGCAGCATAAGAAATTTAAAGAAATGAGCAGACATTTAAAGAAAGGCAACATCAAAAAGAAAGGTCTTCAACCTTGATTTAAAAGAACCGAGAGTAGCAGCGGACCTGGAGCTTTCTGGGAGTTTGTTCCAGAAATGAGGAGCATAGAAACTAAATGCTGCTGGAATGAGAGAGGAAAGGAAAGGTATGAGTCTAGCCTGGTGTTCCATCACTTCCCCCCTCTGGGTGTGAATGTGCCTCATTTAAATTGGCCCATCTTGGAACGGACTATCACTTTTTCACCACCCCTTCCATTCACTTTCAGCCAATATACATAAACTGCCCATAGATTTCCATATTCTTAATTCCTTTGGATGGGACTTCAGCTCTGCCTAATATCCTGTGAAGTCTTATGCTCTGATTTCCCCTCAGAAATCTATTAAAGTGAATTTCGGGCAACTTTGATCAAAAGGAAGGGCATACATGGAGCTTTTCAAGGTTTTAATGCCCTGCAACAGTTTGCCAAGACCAACATTAAATATGCGTTGCCAATAATAAGCTCAGTCCATTTCATCCAAAGAAACAGATCGGGCCAACACCCGACTCTCCCTCACACCTATCCATTGTGGAGTGTTTGCTGTAGTTACATTGGTGCAGATGTTGGTGTTGACACAGGTGCTGTTAACATGACTGTGATCTGCAGTGATTCATCAAGCCCGTCCTTGTAGTCTGCGCCTTTTAATTACTTGTGTTCTATAAAACATGAAAGACATTTTTAAGCCACTCTTCAACTAAGTTTGCCACTCAAATTGCATCTCAACATGTGTCATTTTTACAGCTCTGAAACCGGGGAAGCTGAGCTGCAATTGAATGTGCCGGATTCCATCACCACATGGGTGACAGAAGCTGTCGGCCTGTCAGTGGAAAAGGGGCTGGGCTTAGCAAAGAGAGTGGAGCTTCGTACTTTCAAGCCCTTCTTTGTCGAATTCACGTTGCCCTACAGCTTAATCAGAGGGGAGCAGATCAAAGTTCCCCTCACTGTCTACAACTACCTGCCAAGCTGCTCTGAGGTAAGATGATGAATGAGAGGGCAAATGGACAGGAAACCTACATTTCCACAGTGCAGCATTTAAGACTCCTCAACAGTCGCTTAACATTAAACCATTTCTGAAGTTGATAAATTACCCTACTCATGCTTTGGTGTGCATGTTACAGTACTGTTTGCCATCTGAAAAACATAGGTTGGAAAATAAAGGTTTTGGGGTATCTGCAGGTATTGAAAAGTGAGAAAAGCTACCCCTTCAAAGAACTTTTTTGTCATGGCACCGCAGGCCACCCAACCCTGGTGATATGGGCTTTGTTTCTGTTTTGATATGTTTGAAAATACACAAAACATACTTAATGTAAATGTCACTGATTTTTTTTAAAGGTTTTGACAAAATTCAAAATGCACAATAAATGTATAATGATGTGATAAACCTTGTGACACTCTTGCCCTTTCCTCAATGCACCCCAGTGCATCAAATAGCTATTTTCTTCCACTTATCGGGTCCAGATCCAATTATTTTGGTTAATTATATCATTAGAAATTATTGTTATTTACAGCTGGAAAATTCTAAAATCTAATACATATAAAAAAAATCTAATAAATAATTCTAGGCAACATTTTATCTTACTTTCATGGATGATGGTAAAACTGGTGGTAAAATGCCTTCTATGTGGTAGAAAAAAGGTCTTCAAAAGTCTTAGATAAAACTTACGTGTGCGGACAACCTGTGCATTAAGATTGTATTTGTGCATTGCTGGTCAAGCTCCTTACTGCCAAGGGAAAAGAAGTTGATAGCGACTACGTATGTTTCAGAGAAGACACACTGAAAGTCTACACCCTTCCTGGAAGGAAAGTGGGAAATAGCATCAGCAAAGAAAGGGCTCGGGGAAATTGACCAAACAAAAAAGGGATAAACTGCTAAACGAAGAAATAACAGCAAAAAAGACACGTCTTAAGCAAGTTGATTTTTGCAGTGTAATGGCATGAGTAGATAACAGAGGCTGTCTCCAAAGTAGGAAAGTTGTTTTATACAGCCCAATATGACAAACTTGCCTCTGAGGGGTTTTCAATCTGAAAAGGATACCACACGCTTCATCCTTGGTTTCAAACAAAGTGAAAAAGTGTTCACTGAGTAGACCAACCTAAAAACAAATGATGTGCTTCATAGGTGATGGGCTAAAACCTTCAAACCACTGTGATGACCCTTAAAGTTTTTTCATGTATACATTGAGCAGCATGTCAAAACAATGTGATGAACGAAACAAGGCTTGTTATGGGATGACTGTAGGTAGGCCCACGGGTACTGAGGGACTGGAGATGGTGGCCAAAGAAAGCACAGGTTGTACTGTGAAATTCTGAGATTAGTCCAGTATGTTTAGCGCTCACTTTGAATAGCCCTCTAAGTTCTGTCTTGGCCTTAAATGGGTCCATCCTGCGCTCCACACAGATGACATCATGATGTTTGCAGATGAGCCTGTTAAATGGCCTGTGCGTGTGCTGCCCTGATGTCATGTTAGGTGAATATACAAACCAGAGTAGCCCTTCCTTTGATGTCCAACCCAGCAACATGTGATTCCTATATTTCCTGCTCAGTTATTTATGACTCGTGGCATGTGGATAAAGAACAGTTCAAAGATCCCGCTGCATTACTGAGCCCTGTGTGAAAATTGGACGATGAGCGGAACTCAATCCCTCAGGGAGCTTGAGAAGCATGAGTCAGTCAGCATGGAAAATTCACAATGCGATTTAAAAATTCTCCCTCGCTTTCGGAGCTTTGAGGAGAACACGCTATGTGAGGGAGGGGACGTGCCGGCAGAAATGATGTAATTGTAGCCTGTCAGAGAAGATCAATTTCCTCTGATTTGTCTCTTCCTCTCCTCTCTGCTCTCCTCTCACAGGTTCATGTTAAAGTCTCTGTTCCAAAAGGCATAAAGTTTGTTGGCCATCCTGGAAAGCACCACCTCACCAGGAAGAAGTGTGTTGCTCCTGGGGAGGCTACACCTACATCCATTGTATTGTCTTTTACTGAACTGGGGTCGGCAAACATCACAGGTAGTCAAGTCAAGTTTATTTATTTATTTACAGCATATGCTACTCTCTGTCCTTTGACCCTCGATTCAGATGAGGAAAAATCTTCCCCCCAAAAAACCTTTAATGGGAAAAAAATGGAAGAAAGCAGTTACCATAGAATTATTTGAATTAATAAAAATAACTCAATGGAAAATGAATGAGGATTCTTGATTTCTCTATTAACTTTTGTATTCCATAATTACCTCTGCCAAGGAGGTTATGTTTTCGGTTTGTTTTATTGTCAGCTGAATTACGCAAAGACTACTGGCCGGATATTCATGAAACTTGGTGGAGGGGTGTAGCATGGGCCAAGGAAGAACCTATTAAAGCAGACTGGATATGATTCACAGGGGCAAATACACAAATTAAAGTTAATATTATGAGAGAGGGCATTTGGCCTTGGCAAGAGTCTGAGCTCTCCAGATGCCCTTCTAGTTTTAAATACTTATAGCCAGGAGGGTATGCTTTTAACATAATCTAGTTCCATGTATCTTTTCTCCAGGCTTGCATTTTCTCTGTTTTTCAGTATAAAAGATAAAATGTATAGTTGTATTACTTTAAAGAACAAAGCAACTTTAACTTACTTAAAGACATTTTGTAGAGTTAAATTATTGCAACAATTTAGGATCAACTATTCTTATAGCCAACAATCCCAGACACGGGATTCAGAAAGGAGGCAGGCTCAGACTTTGTTCTGAGGGTCTGCTTCTGAGTCTTGATGTTAATACAAACAATACAGATTAGATTGTGCTGTATCATGGAAATAGCGTTACTTGAATTCTTAAGTGGCGTAGCACTTGGAAAAATAGCTGCCTTTCACTAGGACGTCAGTGGCCTCAGTGTGATGCCTGACAAAAAGGCAAGCCTTTGAATTAAGAGAGCTCTGCTGGCCAAGGGGCTGAGCTGTGTGTGATCTGGTCACCCACCCACAGTTACAAACAGTCCCCTCCAGAACGCATGTGAGAACAAAGCAGGCCAGCAGTGGGGGAGCAACCAGAGCTGAGCTGTGACACTCAGTGGCATGTTGATGAGTTTGCAGGTCACTGGCGGTCAATGGGCCCCCCATGGCCCCACTCCTAGTCCCCTGGCCCCTTGTGTTTCCCTCTCAGTAGACACACACAAAGAGACGCCACTGGCACAGGCCCACATTTCCATTGTGCTCCCTACCAAGAGAACTGGAAGTCCTCTTACAGACATGCTTGTCTTGTGTAACATATGTTGTTGTCCACAAATAGACACAACTATATCCAGGTGTTAGTGACTTTCTGACTTCAAAAACACTTTTTTAAGTTTTCCCAATCCCTTGAATATTTGCCAACATTATTATGATATCTATTTTATTATTTAATCTCCCCATAAAGAGTGACTGTTAAGTACTTTATATAGGATGAGACGCCATGTCTAGATTGGCAAAGGTGTAAACAATATCGCCCAGTAGCCACAAGTACTCTGAGAAGTACTTTGTAACAATTCATTTAAAACATTTAAAGTGGCATAAATACCAAGCAACTCTAGGCAGGCCGATTTAAAGGCCCCCATTCTTTCCCAGCCCTACTGTCATTTTGTAAAACATACTGCAAACAGACGTGGACAATAATTTCTAATAACTTTTTCTGTGTCTGTAAAACCTGAAATTCTTGTGGCATTGGAGAGAAATACCCACTTGGCATGTTTTATTAGGGACCTAGCGACCGGCTTGGGGTGACACTCCAAAGACATACTAGACCAATGGGGTGACGCTGTGCTGTGACATAATTGAAATTCTCTCTGTTTTCTGCAATAGCCCGTGCTATTGCCTACAGTGAACCAAGCTGCTGTTCAGATGGATTCCAGACAGGCAAAACAAGCAACGACGTGGATGATAGAAGGATCCCAATTGGCCTAGATTATGTCCGCAGGACTGTCCATGTGGAGGTAAGAGAACTGATGCTGATTAGTGTCAGTTGATAGAGAACAATTGCTTTACATATTGTTTTTATTCAACATTATGTTCGAACTGTATTGATATTGGTCAGAACCTTTTTTATGTTCTTGATTTATCCCACATTTCCTTTTCTTTCTCTTCCCTTCACTCTCCTTGTAGCCAGAAGGCCTTCCCAGGGAATACACCTACAGTGTCTTCTTCTGTCCCAATGGTCAGTATGGATATATTTTCCTGATGATGTATCATTTTTAATCATTGTCTTGAAATGATATATGCAGAATGTCAATACTAGCGTCACTACTGTCAGTTTTTCTTTACATAAAGGGTATTTCATATTTCCATTTTCAGAGAGAATCCACATTTCCACCCCCAACAAGTTTGAATATCAGTATGTGAAAAAGCCAGCCCGGATGAACCAGTTCCAAGTGGCAGTTAAGACCCACAACGATGCCCATTTTGCCCTCTCTGCCAGCCCCCATGACAGTGCAGAGATGCTAGAGATTGTACTTGGGGGTAGGCAAAACACTCGATCTTGGATCTCCTTGGGCAAGATGGGCGAGCCCCTGGTCAGTGCCGCCACGCCAGACATTCTCTCTTGGGACGAGTTCCGCAGCTTCTGGATCAGCTGGAAGGGAGGTGTGGTACAGGTAAGGAGAAAAAGGAACTGTACATTAAGAAAAAGTGTAATAGATTTGCATTCAGATCAGAAGCAATGCTCTAACACAAAGAGAAGAGAGTGAAAAAGACTCAGCAGGCCATGGGGTTTGTGTGTTAGGAGGACTGGCGCCACTTTTACTGGTATCCCTTCCTATAAGGTCACACTTAACGGGCTGATGTCACTGAGGACACCCAGTAATCCATGGACTGGTACTCGCATGGAACTCTCTGGCTGGCACACTGCTCCCCAGTCCCAGCATCAGTCGCACCATTCACCAAAGGCAGCAGATAAATCCTGCGTATTACAGCCCAATAGGTTTAATTTGTTGTTATGGGGACAAGGACGTTTTGGGTTGAATGAGCTGTGGGGCTCAGCCTTGCATGCTCTTTAGTTTAATGTGATTATGCAATGAAACCCCAGTACCAGGGAGGAAATGTGCTGTACATGGGTCTGTGAGTATGTTTGTGTTTGTGTGTGGGAGGTGAGTGAATCACACTGGCAACACTTGGCAGAAGGACATTATTAGTGCCCGGTATGAGGGAGTCCAAAACAAGCCCCAGTTGCTTTCTGAAGTGGATTTACTGATTTTCCATGTTTTCTTGTGAACTATTCTATTTAAAGTGTTTGCCTTCAGCCGGTCTGCATTATTCTCTCCAGGTGGGCCATGGTTTACATCCATCCAATGAATCACTGATCCTCCAGTGGGCAGGCCAATTCCCTGGACAGGTTTGACTCTTTGATGGCATTTATGTACGTGTTGCAGAAATGTATCTTTCCAGATCATTGAAAAAATCCTTTGTTTGTCCATCCAGGTCCGTCACATAGGCTTCTCAACAGGCTGGGGCTCAGTTGGGGAGTTTAAGATCTGGAGGAAGGAAGACTCTGATGAGAACCACAATGAAGCCTTCACTCTGGGGGTCCCACACAACATGGTACCTGGATCAGAGAGGGCCACGGCATTTATGATTGGTAAACTTTTTTTGTGTGTGCGTGCATATAAATATTATTGTGTCTAAGAAACATTTACTTATGTATTACTTGCATTGTGCTACATCCTTAAAGCCTTAGCTTAGACCCGTAAAGCTTACCCATGTTATGTGTGTACCTGTATCAGGGGATGTGATGGGGCCAACTCTTAATAACCTGGACAAGCTGTTGCGGCTGCCCTTTGGATGTGGGGAGCAGAACATGATCCACTTTGCCCCCAACGTCTTTGTTCTCAAGTACCTGCAGAAGACCAGGCAGCTCAGCCCTGAGGTTGAGAAGGAAGCAACTGACTACCTGCTGCAAGGTAAAGAAACTGCAACCCATTTATATCCTGGTTTTCATAACATGTTGCACCCTTGGACTAGACTGGGTAAACCCCGCCCACTCTGCCATTGATTTGATTTCACCCTGCAGCTTGGTCTGGAAACCTGCAGGTTTAATTCTCCAGCTTAAGTTCACATTTTTGCGGGAACCAATCACAAACTGGCTTATCTACCTGGCTTGCTATTGGCGGGTTTAACACGATGACGATTGAGAAGCGACCAAGCAGCTTCTTGTTTACATTCAACATAGTGGCCACCAAACGCCACCGAAGTGCAGCAACTCGTTGATGCCGCTGTCGCTTCTACGTCCCCTGGATCTTTGGTCTGATTGGTTGAAGGACTTTCCAATTGCGTACAGAGTCATTTGAACTATGCCTGTTGGTCACGCCTCTTGTGCAGAGAAAATACAGTGCAGACTCACCAGACCAAATCTCAAATCTATTGAGCTTGGCTTGGTCTGGGGATAGCCAGACTACTCTTAGACCAGGCTCAAAGATGAAATTTTAACTAAGCTTAAAAATAACCTCTCTTTTGCTCTCTTAACCTGTTATCATAAGGCTTTTCATAAGACATTTCACATGTTTGTGTCAGGGAAATTTTGAGTTTTGTACACTTTAATATTGATTTCTTGTCATTTTGATCTGTCTCATATACTCTCTGTAAGTTGGTTTGGAAAAGATGTCCAGCAAACTGTTTATAATATAAAGATATGTATTACATGCGGAGTGCCAGGAATACCAGGAGCTCCTACTTCATAAAAACGTGTTACTACTACTTTTGAAGAATACGAATCAGTGATCCAATTTTTGACACTGATACCCTGTTTCGTGGTAATTTGGAAAACGTTGGTATTTCCTTTTGCTTGTGCCCTTCGTTTACATGCAAACAGTGAATTTGGTTCTGAAAATGTTTCTTTCTAAAAACTCCGGCCAGAGTGGAGATTTTTGAAAACTATGTTTGAATGTTTGCTTATAAACTGAAACAAACACGGGTTTAGGCAGCCGATGTCACAGTTTGCACCAGAACTTGCACCTAAAAAGTGTGAGCTATGTTTACATTTTGATTTGGCTATTTTCGGGATTTCGATTGGCTATTGTGGCCTTCAGCTTTCGTTACACTGCCACCTACAGGTTTGGCATGCTGTTCAGGGCATATATACATGTGTAAACAATCACTTTTTCTGACAACTGACAAGTGTGCACAATGGTATTTTTCCAAATGGGGAGGGTGAAATATCAATTTATGAAAATATCCGGCCACGTATAAATGTAGTCTGAGATAAAGGATTGTCTTTGGTACTGCATAATCCTCCTTTTTGGGCCACTGACATGTGTACCCAAAGAAGCGCTACAGTTCCAAAATCCTGCTGACCTACCTCCAATTAGCTTGCAGTTGTTTAAGCAGAGGAAACAAAAGCGTAACTTAAGTTTGCCGTGAATGTCAACAAGTAAAAGGAAGGAATTTTTTCCAATTCCATTGTTGGAAAGTTGAATACTGTTGTAGGGTTTTCTGGAAACTATTGGAGCAAAGTTTACCTTGGATAATAGATGATGTTTATGGAGCTGTGGATTTTCTGGACGGAAGAGCCCTGGCCTGGCTGGCACTGAAATACTTTGGATCATGGATCGGAACATGAGGCTGGATGTTGTTACCCCGACCAATCTTTTCTCCACCTCCTCTGTTTCCTCCACACAAAGACTCACTCACCTTTAGTAATGCTCGCTAGATCTTTTCTAGCATGCTATTTCAGAGACAGGCCATCTTGCAGATGGATGTAGACAAGTTGTGACTTGGAGGAATTGATAAGGAGCCTTAGGATCTGTGTGTTTTGCATCAAATTCAACTTCTGGGTTGTATAAGAACAAATGTACTGTGAGTTACTAATTTATCAAATGTTTTGGGATTTTTTTTGGGCACTGCATAAAAATAACAAATGAATGGTCAAAGACCATTTCAAGGTCAGGAAAATGCCGCATGCTGAAGTTGTGCTTTGCACCAGCTTTAAAATATAGCCCAGACTTCAGCAGTACCTCTGTGCTTCTCATTTCCTGCCTGAACTTCAAAGATGACATAATGAAAGCAGACTCGCTATTTAACCTTTTTAAAGAAAGGCAGGGTGTTGCCTGGTGTTGAATCCTATGAAATACTTAGTAGTACAATCCTTTTTTTCACAAAGCATCTTCAGTGATTGATAAAGAAACTGTTCAGTTGGAGTTGAATGGCTGATTGGCTCTGCGTAACTTGAAAAAATATGTAAATAGGTTTGGTAAATTGTCTGTAATTTTGAGGAACTATCCTTGCTTAAAGCCCTCTCCCATTCTCATTGTTATTCAGGCTACCAGAGACAACTGACCTACAAACGGCAGGGTGGATCCTACAGTGCCTTCGGAGAAAGGGATTCCTCTGGCAGTATGTGGTAAGTCATTGTAGGTGTAGCTGTTGAAATTTACACAGCTCATACCAGCCAGACTATGATTAGCTCTAGCCACGTTTTCCAGCTTTAACTGGGACAGAGGTTGCTGGGCAAAGCAATTAAGTTTTTATCAGCATCTCTGTACGCTGCGTTCAAATTAATCTACTCCTGTTGATATATTTAAATCATTGGTTAGTTTTTCCTCTGAGTGTTTATTTCAGCTTTATGTACCCTGGAGGCGGGCAGGCAGGTAGAACCCTCTCATGATGTTCATAAAACTGAAATCAATGCTCTTAATGGGAAGCTCCACTGCTTGCGTTTTGAGGCCCACGCACAATGTGCATACCTCTGGTTGATTTATGAGCTGAGGTGGGTATTATGATGTTTAATAGAGCTAGCGCTGTGAAACAGCAGGTTACATAAACGACAGAGAATCATAAACAAACTGCATAATTGGATCCCTGAGGTAGGCAAAGCTGTCAAGATTTATTTGCAGTTAATCAGGGTTCATATCCGTGGCATTAAGCGGATCCATGCTGCTTTGGCCCCGCAGACGAGCTCTTAATGCCATTATTGGAGACACTGTTATGAGTTGTCTGGGGCCACTTCACCAAATGGCTTGCTACTTTTTTTGACATGACCAAGGAAATAGAAGCAGAGCATGCCTCTTAATAACTCACTGCTGGGGTGTAATTGGTAACATTGCATACACTGCTATGGAAACCTTGAACTCTTCTTGTGATGACTGGGAGAGGGTGAGAGGATATGAGGATGTAACAAGCTGTGGTTTGGAGTTTTCCTTGGCGTCCAGGGCTACAAGTGTGGGTTGTGGTGGACACAATTTACGTGGTGAACCTTCAGTAAACCTGCATCAGGCACTTTATGAATCCATCAACAACCTGTTTGCATCCAAAACAAGCTCAGCTTTTGTGTTAGTTCCAGAGTTCATGAGTAGAGCAGTGCATTTACTGCCTGCTTAAAAGCACTCGTAATGCAGTGTTAATGTATTCCAGCTTGTAAAAGATGTATCGGAGGAGAAATTGACAGGATCTAATGAAGAGATTGAACATAATGACACAGGCTGGTAGTAATGGTGTAGTGTGCAACACTGGCTATCTCTGATGCCAAGGCTGTTAACACTGCACAGAGTTGGCCGAAAGTCTGCTGACTTCATGTAGCAGAAGCAGGGAGACACTGGCGAGGAATGATGGGGCCGATAGTGTATGTTTTAAACCCCTGGCTCCTTTTCATTGTGAGCTGAAAGAGAACAACCTGCTGTTTTGCAAATACAGAAATGCAGACCAACAGATTTTGGTTGGATGGGTTTTTTTATTGCCATACTTCCCAGCCCCCATTCTCAATGTATAGCTTCATCCTAAACATTCTCACAAACCTAGTAAAAAAATAAAAATGTCTAATGAAGCATGCCCAAGTATCCATTATGGTTTTCTATTTTATCTAATTGAGCTGAAGCTGCAGATAAACAAAAAAAGGCTTTTAACCAAAGTTTTGACAAGTGTGCTCTCTCCTTATGTAATTATTTTCAAGAGTGGGGCAGTTATTTTTCTCCTTTTCTTTGACAGCCTCAGTCCTTGGCTCTACATGTTGAGGCTGGCATGGCATTTGCGTCTGCCCAAAGACTGAGCTGACAGCGTTCATGATGTTGTGGGGCTGAATACCAGAGATTGAAAGAACTGATATCAGCAGCAGTCTTAACCCTACCTATATACATATACATATATGTATACAGTATGTAGATGTAATCTATTTCCTGTCCGGTACCTTACTGGCATGCCAATGTTTCTTAAGTTATACATATTATATTAAGTAGCTGGGCTATAGAGTCATTGTACAGCTGTGTTTTTCTAAGAAAAAATAAAGCCAGTCTTTATGTATGGTCACCAAACATTAAGTAATGTTGGTAAGCAAAGCTAGCATCCACATACAGCAAAAGTAATCCCTAGAGTAAAAAATAATGATAATAGAGATTGAATCAGCCACAGGCAGACATTCACTTAACATGATTTCTTGTCTTGATTTCATTTCCCAGTTTGGTTGCAATAGTAGCAGCAGTAGCACCTAAGGCTTCAAGGCAGCTATACCTAACCTGAACCCCTCAAGGGGTAATCCAGCTAAAGTAATGGACCTCTGAATACTTTCCAAAACAACGCACCAGCAATGTCTCAATAGTTAGTTGATTGGCAAAACCCCTAAACAGGAGTGCGGAACATTCTTCCAAGTCCAACTCATAACATACCCCTTTAAGCTCGTCGACCTCTGCATTTTCATGAAGCACAACCATTTATTGTCTCCTCTTGACCTTCTGCTCTACCCTTTGAAGTATGGAGCTGGATGAGGGTAACTCAGAGAGGGAATTTAAAAGTGGGAAAACAGGAGAAAGAATAAGGAAGAGAAATTGGGAGAAGGTGACCCCAGCCAAGGGCCGAGTGGTGGAAGTGAGCATGTCTAGTGCTTCCTCCCTACCCCAAACTAATTCATATTTACACTCTTTAGTACCTTTCCCTGGGGCCCGACATTTAAAGCCAGTGACACAATGTTACTTAACATTATAAAAATTCCAACAGGCTTGCGGCTTCATCCCTAGTTTTGTCTCCAGGGAGGAATAACATCCACGTTCCAGCCAGGGAAGATTTAGTGTTGTGCTTTATGAGAGCAAAGTTGTTTTTTTCCCTACTCCTCTCCCTTGGTGCGCTTTCTTGGATTCGGCTCTCACTTACCAATACCAGAAACAAGAGCATGACCTGTTTGTTTGTTCATTTCCATCTTGTTTTTCTTTCTTTTTACGGCAAGCAGCTTGCCTCATCTTATAAGTCAGTTGTGGTCAAGGGTGTTGTAATGGAATGTCTTGCTGTCACCGAGGAGTTGTTGGCCAAAGACTGCAGCTTTCGCCCACTACCGGGAGGTCTGTTGTTATTGGATGATTGTGTGTTTATTATCTCAGCCGTGTCCCCCAGGGCTGACCTCGGCCTTTCTCTGTGGTTCCCCCTGGTCCTTCTCCACCATGGCCCACTAAAACCACGGCTCATAAACTCCCAGTTGGTATCAGGCCAGCCAGATACACAACCTTCGTCACTGTGATCCGTGTTTGTATAAGTTGCGGAATGCTTTTGGGGAAATTTCAACATACATGTAGAAAGATACTTGATTTCACATTCTCAAGAAAGCAGCTGCTGCATCCTGTAGTGGTGATCAAACCCTGCCGCACCCACCTGCCACCCTCCTTGCTTCCTTTCTTTTTTCCATTTCCACCGATCTGTCTTTACATACAGTGAAAGTCCTTTTTTTCGTCTATCTTTAACAAAAACATCCCTCCATCCACAGTTTTCTTTATCAGCCCCCCTCCTCCCCTGTTGACAGATTGAAAGAGTGTGACTAGTTAAACTCATCACTCTGTTGAAAAACGAATTGATAGTTTGTTTCCACCCACCTCTATTCTTCTCACCCCTCCACCTCCATCTCTTCTTCCCTTAGGTTGACAGCATTTGTGCTGAAGTCCTTTGCTCAGTCTCGGGGTTTCATCTTTATTGACCCCGAGGAGCTTCGTGCAGCTAAGTCCTGGCTCATCAAACATCAGCGGGATGATGGCTCCTTCCCCGCTATGGGACGCATCCTCAACAAAGACCTGCAGGTAGGTTTGTGTCTGGCTAGGGGTGGGGTGGTGTTAAAAGCAGGAACAGCATGACTAATGGGTGCTTTTTTACACAGGGAGGGATCCATGGGAAGATCTCACTTACAGCTTATGTGGTAGCAGCTCTCTTGGAGACAGGGATAGCCACAGAGGTAAGCAACCCAGCAAGATAGCATTTTAACTGCAGTCTGTGCATCTCCACTGAGGAGTGTTGAGCTAAACAGTGTTTAATGTGACGGTTCTTTAAAAAGCCCGGTAAAAAAAACAAGTCCACTTTGCCTGGTCTGTCACCTACAGCAATGCAGTGATGTAAAAATGTATTTATGATGTCAGCAGGTTAAAAGGAGCAAGTATTTTTAATCAGTCCCACTTTAACTTCTCACTCTTGTAGACCATCCTATCAGCCCGCTGTGAAGTACAGGTCTTGTGTGGACGAATCGCTGCATTCCTGAAATTTGTGAAGATAGATGTTCTGGCAGTCAGCCTTCTCATATTTGTTATGCCCCAGTGCTGCTAATCTAATATCCAATCATGTTTTGGACAACATCAAAAAGATTCATGCTGACGTGCAGAGACAATTAAGTTCTGTGAAAGACAACTAATTGCATTCCTCCCTGTCTCCTTTTCCCCTTGTGTCCCTTCTTTTCTCTCTTTTTTTGGCTTGATTTTTCTTGACTCTCTCACTTATGGTCATCTAACATTGGCAGCATGTGTGCTGTTCAATCACTAAAAGACATGGCAAAAGAAAGCATTACATAATATATAGAAAATTACCGCACGCCAAGGGGTGTAGTGAGGTGCTGATCACTAGAACTACACTTAAAAGTAAGAAAAAAAGTGTTGCACACTCTAGCTCCATATGCATTTCTCTATTTAATTTAGATAACATTTCAGCCCTCAGGCCTTCTTTGAAATCAACAATCACTCATCAAAAGGAAGTGTTACATGCAATTCTGTTGAAATCCTCCTCAGCATGTTTTGTGTACTCTGGTACTACTAAGTCCTCTAAATCTCTGATTGTTTTTGCCTTTGCTCTCCATTTGTCCACATAGTTGACTCTTTATTTAGCATTTCCGCTCCCTGGCTTCCCTCAATCCCTCTGTCTCTCCCCCATTCCCTCTGCTATATATCCCAAAGGGCCTTTTCTGAGGGTCTTTCCTTTTACAACTGATAAAAACACATCAAAGCAGAACCTTCAACCCCCCTCCAATTTCACTTAATTAAAAGACGACTGCTGCAATTACAGTGAGTGGCTCTGGAGGCCTATCATGTCAGGGATGAGAGGGGAGGGATCTGCATGAGATGAAAGTCAACTCTCAACTTTTTAATGGCTAAAATCAATAACTGCAACTGAGTAGAGGAGGCGGTTGTGAGTTTGGACAGGGCAGCCTCCAAACAGTTAAAGTGTGTGTGTGTGTGTGTGTGTGTGTATGTGTGTGTGTGTGTGTGTGTGTGTGTGTGTGTGTGTGAGTGAGAGTGAGAGTGTGTGTATGTGTGTGTGTGTGTGTTTTTTTAGGGCTACACAATATATCGTTTTTCTTTCTCGTCACCACTACATCAACTGCCACAAATAACACATTGCAAAAGACTGCGAAAGACACTCCCGAGATTTTTTGCTCAATTTGTTTAATAAAAGAATGATTTCCTTTCACTTGTTTTAAATTCAACAAGCAATATGTTGAATTTTAGCAGAATATTAAATTCGACAGAAATGCCGACCTGAATACACTTAAATATCCTTAGTATTGTTATCGCAATATTCAACAACGGTACTGCACGTTTTCCTCATATCATGTTGCTCTTTACAACTTCACAAATAGAACAAAATATGTTGATAACATTTTTGATAAGTGAAATGTCCGTGGAGACACAATACCACTATTCACCACATGTCCTGTTTTATCAGCTGGGAGTCACGCTTGTATTTCCCTTGTGTCTCACATTGCGGTACATCTTCCATCAACACCACACTCAAAATGAATAATTAAATGAATAAACCTATACGGTTATTATGTATTTATGTATTTTGGAACCTCCATAATACAACATTTTGACTGACACATTTTCAGCTTTCAACAGCAGGTTATCACCTGCAAATATGCCACTGGTTAGACTAAATTCAGAGAATTCAAACAAAAGTTCCACTGTTAAAAATTCTGCCATGCCTTTTAAACTATCGACACAGTCATGTTCATTTGTGTTTGTCTTGTCTGGCCCAGGAAGAGAAGGTGGCAGTCGCTAAAGCCAAGGATTTCCTCGAGAGCAACACCTATTCTGCAGATGACCCATACACCACGGCCCTGTCTGCATATGCCTTGGCTCTGCTACGCAGCGCTTACGCCCCGCTGGCCCTGCACCGCCTCAACCACATGGCCATCACACAAGGTACTTCCACACTCATCACTGGGAGAAACACAGTCAGCAACAGACAGCAACTTAGCAACCAACACAGCACATGTTGAATGAAAGTGTTCTGTAGAGATGTATGGCTTATCTCTTTACAACAGCACTACACCTAAAAATTTACAAATACATTTTTTTCAGAAGGTATAAAAAGCACTGTAGAAAGTTTTGTTTGTGTTTTTTGTTTTATTTATATATATGAATGAGGGTATATGTGTATATATATGTGTGTATGTATATGTGTAGGTATGTGTATATATATATGGATATATATATAGCAACAGAATTATAAATATTGTAAATTGAAGGAATGCAAGAACTAAAGGGGTAGGAGTACATAAGTTTTACTTCTTCCTACTCCTTTTCGCACATGTGATAGAGGTATGTTTACACAGGAAAGAAGGGTACTTTGTTTGTTGTTTTTCTCTCCAATGTTTTTAAACATTGTTTTATTATTTCTTTTTATTATTTTTTCTTTATTTTATTTGTATATACTTTCTCTTGCATGTTCGAAATAAAGATATCAATCAATCAATCAAAGCTATTGCATGTTTACAGCCAAAGCCTCCTGAACTGAGGCTGCTGCAGTTTGACTGGAAGAAACGACTGTAAAAAGAAGCGGTTGAGCAGAAGTTCAGCCCACTCCTCCCTACCCTTCTGTTTCTTATCACACTGTTGGTTTCCTTCAGCCATTTCCCTTTCTTCCTCTTGACTAGAACTTTCTGCACGTTTTGTCAGATTTGACACGGTTTAGCGGAACGCAAAAATGTTCTTTCTTTATCAAAATAATTTTATCCCCCACATACAATAAAGGCACAGGCTGCACAGTTACTGAAAGATTCAGAAAATAAGGATATTGATACAGTGAGTCGTATGATACAGGATGCCATCCCTGCGCTCACTTTGTTTGTCTTTGTAGACGGACTCACCCACTGGAGTCTGACTGGCAGCACTATGACAGATGAGGATACTTTCATGGGCTTCAGCGATGGCCTTTCTCAGTCAGGTATACTTGTTGAACTATATTTAATTCAATATTAGCTACCTATTGGAAATATAGTAGGAGACAGGGCAGGACTGTGAATTACAGTAGCTGTACCTGCTTCCTGTTATCCTATTGACCAACCATATGGATCTGACATTGTCTGATTCTAAAACTAAGAGTCTAATTCTCTTCTGTTCCCAGTGGTGTCAGCAGAGGTGGAGATGACAGCCTACGGTCTTCTGACTTACACCCTCCTTGGGGATGTGGCTTCTGCCCTGCCTGTGGTCAAATGGCTCTCCCAGCAGAGGAATGCCTTGGGTGGCTTCTCCTCCACACAGGTGGCCCTGCTCCTCTGGCTTCTATTGTGTTTCTATTCAGCCACTTGTCGCAGCATCACACTACAATCTAATAAAAGTTAACAGTTGTTCTATGTGCAGTTTGAAAAATGAATTAATAATCAAAGAAATTGAAAAGTAATAACACAGTCTTCGTGTGTGTGTCTTCAGTAAAACCAATGTCACTGAAAATAAGCTATTGTAACTAAAGATAAAATGTGATTTATTGATGCCAAAACTCAAGTGTAAAGTAGATGTCTTTAAACCCATTGTGCAGGACACGTGTGTAGCTCTGCAGGCTCTATCGGAGTATGCCATCCTGTCCTATGTAGGAGGGGTCAACCTCACAATCTCACTGGCCTCCACTAACCTCGACTTCCAGGAGACCTTTGAACTCAACAGGGACAACCAGAAACTCCTTCAGAGTGCCAAGGTAACCACATCCATGGAAACAGTGAATAATAGAAAGGATTCCTTTAAGGCAGGCATGCTCCTCAGTGTTTTTGTGTGCAGATGAGGCCCGACTATGAATTTGCTATGCTGCTGCCTTTGGATTGTTTGTCCAGGTTGACGGCACTTTATCAACATTAGTCGTAAACTTCATTAATGATTGTCAGCACTTCAGAGGTGGCATTTCCCTCAAGAGAAACCCCAGCCCTTTAATGCAATGCAGAAACCTTTCCCTCTTTATTATAGTGATTGATGAGCAACTATGCACCAGAGCCCACACTCGGGCATTAAACATTAATCTCTGTTTCTATGTCCGGCTGTTTAGTAGCCAAGACCTTTTCACACTGCCAAACCAAACCAGGCTTAACTGGACTGGATTTCCCAGAAGCACCTTGTTGGTCTGTTGATTTTATAGGTGTTTTTCCATTGGCTTGTTTGCCCACACATTACTCGCTTGACAGTGTGGGCGCGCACAACCTTTGCCTGGGCACTGTGTGTGTGTGTGTGTGTGTGGGTGTGTGTGTGTGTGTGTGTGTGTGTGTGTGTGTGTGTTTCAGGTGAAAGTGCAGTGCATTCTCTCTGCTGGGCATGTTCCTCTGCTTTGATTAGTGGTGTCAGCTTAATTGGGGGCAATTAAGGCCTGCTGGTTAGTAGCCAGGGAACCACTAGTGGCAGATCAGCAGCCTACAGCATTCATTCACATGATAAATGACTCATTCACCTCTCCCTGCCCCCTCTCACTTTTTGTTTCTTTCTTGTCTCACTCTCTCTCTCTCTCTCTCTCTCTCTCTCTCTCTCTCTCTCTCTCTCTTTCACAGATTCCCAGCATCCCCACAGGCCTTTTTGTCAGCGCTAAAGGAGAGGGCTGCTGTCTCATGCAGGTATTGGACACATATGCAGTCTTGAACATTGTCAAAAAAGGGAACTTTTATGCAATGCTTGCTTCATCGATCTAGAGTTTAGCCAGTTGTTTTGGACTGTGTTGATCATCCCTGTTGATTCCTGTGGTCCCCTGGACAGGATGCTGTTTACCTCCTACCTTGTTACAGATGAACAAAAACCTCTTTCAAAAAGAAGTGAATCCTTCTTTTTGCTGGTTGATAATGTGTCCTTTCTTCTTATCGCCCATGCTTAAAGGTCTGTTTGCTTTAAAACCAAACAAGGCAAAAATGGAAAAGCAGAAATGATAAAAGATGTTTACAAAACTGTTTTCGGAAACTTGAATTTGAAATATGACTTAATTTGACTCTGTATGTTTTGCTCTGCAGTGTAGTGCCTGAATCTCGGCAGGTTTCTAACACACCCACACACGCGCATACACACACATTTTCTTTCTTTGTACCTCTCTCCTTCTCTACTTTTTCTCCATCCACACCTCTCTGTGCGTCAACAGACCCCTCTGACAGCCCCTCAGGCCAGCAGCACCTGGGCTCTAATGAAATACAAGAGCGGGGCAATCAAGGAAACCTGCCTGTGTGTTTGTTTGTAGATATACTGTATATGATGAGTATGTGTCTTGTGCCTCAGGATTAGTATTTAGTAGCTTTGCAGACTGAATGGTTTATTCAGAATGTGTACAGTTCTGGAAATAATAATCTTCTGTTAAATTAAAAAGAGCGTCAAAGCAGTGAGTTGTCCTCAGGCTGAAATAGTGTTCTTCTGAAAGCATGTCTTGTGTCCACTGAATATGATTTGTGGTTTATGCTTTAAAGTGCTGCCGACGTCTTTTCAGGGCCAGAGGTCTTAAATATTTGAACTCTTAAGTAGTTTGTTTGCATTGGATGATGCCAAAAAGTATTCATTTTGATACTTAATACAAAAATGTTTTTGTTTCACAAATAGCTGCCTCAAACCAAACATTTGCCAAACAAATGAAAACCTGTTTTAAAAGCAGACAGTATGACAAATGATCAGCTGATTTGACATACAGTATGTCTCTATATCCGGACTGCTCAAGGCATCTGCTTGTTATAGGTCATATCCTCATGTGAAAAAGTAAAGCTGCAACCAAAATATGGTCGGGTAGTGAGTGTACTAGCTCAAGACCTAATACACTCATCACAAAGGGAATATTAACTTAAGAAGACTGAATCTACAATCATATTGGCTATGAAAGGCTATATTTAGGGCCCCTCTGGACACCATGAATATCTGTACCAAATTTTATGGCAGTCAATCACTGTTAAGACATTTCACTAAAAGCCAGAATGATAAACCCGCTGGTGTTGGTGAGGAAAAGTCAGGAAATCGTCTAGGTTAGCAGCCTTCAGCCTCTGGGGAAAAAGCCTGGCCGTCTTATTTCCTTAAGATCCAGTCAGTCTGCTCTATCTGAGCATTTAAAGTCTCATTAAAATGGATATTCTACTTAAATACTGCACTTCTACTGCTCTCTGTGTGTCTGTAGATTGATGTGTCTTACAACCTACCTGACCCAGTATCCAAGCCAGCCTTCCAGCTCAAGGTGGACCTGAAAGAGCCTTTTCAGGAACGACACCTGCAGCCCCCCTCCTCATCTTCCCGTCATCCTTCCTCACGCTCCCGGAGTCGTGCTGACAACCGCTCTGAGCTTAATCGGAAGCGTCGGGCACCTATCGACGATGACGACCCAGCTGCCCACCAGGACAAAATGGACTTCCACATCTCCTTAGAAGTCTGTGCCAGGTAACACACAGCTACACAGCCACACACACACACACACACACACAGACACACACACACACACACACTACATAGAAGTAAATAAGTTGGCCTCGAGCAAATGCACAACTCTTCTTCTACCCTCCATTTTCATCCTGATCCCGACTCTCTATGCAGGTGGCTCCATTCAGGATCGTCCAACATGGCTGTCATAGAAGTTCCTATGATTTCCGGTTTCCAAGCAGATGTTGAAAGTCTAGAGAGGGTACGTAACCACGTTAATACACGTGTGCACACTTTGCCAAAAGTTTAGAGATTGCACATCATCTTAAACATACAGAGACCCATGGACACCCAATTGCTAATGTCATAGTGGCTCACAGATTGCTAGACAGGCAGAGCAATTAGTCAAGTTAAGTGCCCAAACTGAAACACAGGTGGAAAAAGAGACAGATGTGTCCACATCTGGAGGCCATTTGACAAAAGAAACAGTATGTCATGGAGTTGCATAAACAAACACACATAGACTTTGAATGTGTGGTGGAGTAAGAAGTATTGGGAAGTGATTACCTGGTCTCCATTGTTGTAAGAAGTTGGACAGAACAGCTCCTGAAGACTTCCTTTAAATGGCACCTCCCCTCTAAAGTGTTGTGTCGTCATGTGTTCATATGTGTCATAGGCAAGGGAAAGATCATTGAGTTGAGGTTTTTTTTTATGGTGTTTTTTTAAGGTATGACAAGAGAAAGACCAGCTGGCTCAGACCCTGTAGAGTTACAATGTCTCAGGTTAGAGGCCATCGGGCCTCTCTTGGGCCACAAGTCCAAACACACACACGCACACACACATGCACACGCACGCACACACACACACATGCACACACACGCACACACACAGCACCTACCTCTTTTGGACCTTGTGAGACTATATTGTATAGTTTACAAAGAACAGAGGGAAAAGACACATATGTAATAAACAGAGGACAAGATTAAAGGAGTAGCATATGTTGAATGGATGGGTGATTTGAGAAATGGTTCTACTGAGCAACAGAAAGCAATAATTCATGTTAAGGGCTGGATCCAGGTCAACTCCCAAGGCACCCATCAAAAGCATGTCCCTCATTAGACAGTTATAGGGCCTTAGTCTGCAGGCTTCCACCTCTAAAAGAGTCACCTCTGTAGCTACCTGGGGAGATGTTAAACACACACATATACTCCTGTGAGTGTGTCAGTTCAGACTTATCTGTGTTGTAGTGGCTAACAAGCTCAGTTTACACCCCTGCTGACCTCCCTTGGAGTTTTACTATTGCCTGCTCGACTGCCACTAACATTCCTCAATTTATGGTGGCAAGCTAGGCTTCTACAGTCATGTCTAGTTGTTTTCATGGAAGCTAGTCATGAATGATTAGTCTGGTGACTGACTTGGAGCTACTGCGGCCATGGGCTCTTATCACCCAATATAATGAGCTTTGTTTAACGACCCAGAACCCAATGTGGATATAATATTTGAGCTATGGGAGTTCATTGGCAATGTTTAGTTGCTAGATAGACAAACAATGCTTGTGTGTGTGCGTGGGTGTGTGTGTGTGTGTGTGTGTGTGTGTGTGTGTGTGTGTGTGTGTGTCGGTGGCGCCAGCTCAGGCTGAGGACCTCATAAACCCCTGCTGTCCAAAGGCTGCCACCTTTGACAGAATGAAAAATCTCTGCTGGGTCTCATGCTCAACATACTCCAATTTGCCATAAACGGCTTCTCCATTACTCATTCATACCATCATATTTACTAAATGTGGTCATAGATGCACATCTGACCCAATTATACTTTTGTACACAAGGTTCACAAAATACCAGAATTTCTCTAAGCACTGATCAGGCAACCCCAGAGAAAATCTAGCCTTGTCTTGAACACATTGAACACACTGATTCTCACCGTCTTCAGTTCCGTAAAGTCATGAAGTTCAGTCTTACGTTTAGTGTATTCCTTTTAAGGTTATGCCTCACCTGTCACCTAGTTTGCAACATTCAAAACATGATGATTGCTTCTGTGGCTTTCAAACACTTCTTTAATCAATCCAGGGTTTTTGTTACATGTTTGAGTCAGTAAATAATTAACCCTGGTTGATACGAGACGGAGCTGTCCAGCCCACTGTGGTGCTGATTGCTATTTATGCCCGTTTCCATGTCTATGACCCCGAGTTGTCCCTTAATGTTAGAATCAATTGTTCAGCTGGCTTCACTACAAGCCATGTGCTCTTTGTCCATGAATGTGCCTTTTGTACTATTAATCAGATACATTCTTTGTACGTATCAGCCATAGCTTTTACTTTATCACGATGGAAATACTATATAAGGGAGATATACTATGTTTGGTTCATTTTCAATATATTACTATGAATTCATGGTGCCTTAAAGGAGATGTTGGCATGTTAAGATGGTTTACATTACTAAGTTTCTACAGGGCAATGCTAGAAACTACTGAGCAGAATCACAAAAGTATTTACTATAGTTTTTCACAAAGGACATACAAAGAAACATGCACACATGCTACAAAATGGTAGGACTAAACCAGTTGAGTCCAGTTGAGTTGTGTTTTTTGCGGCCTGATTTTCTTGTGTCTTACTCAACAGCTTCTGATGGACAAGCGCGTGGGTCTAAAGAGATATGAGCTGAATGGGAGAAAAGTGTTGTTCTACTTTGATGAGGTGAGTTCAGTCCTTATTCTTCCATGATGTGTACATCAAGGCTCATTTCAGGGAACACTGTATCTGTGTGGAGATGGTGGATGAGGTTACTCACCAGTCTTTGCACAGGGTTGTGTTTGTGTGTGTGTGGGTGTGTGTACTATAGTGCATATTTTGTGTTATTGTCACTTAAACTCGCCTTTTTAGAACTGCTTTTAATGTTTGACTAATGTTCTTGGATTTTAATTTTGTTAATTTGTTTGTCTTTGAGTATTATATATACATATATATGTTTTTATTATTTGCATTTGCACGTTTTGTAAATATTTCCTCTATGTCACCCCTTCTTAGATCCCCAGCGAGTGTATGACGTGTGTGGCCTTTCAAGCTGTCCGGGAATACATAGTGGGCAAGACAGCACCTGTTTCGGTCAAGATCTATGACTACTACGAACCAGGTGTGCCTCTGATGAATATTTTAAGTACTGCTCTTTGAAGAGTTATAGAGCAAGAAACCTGTCTAACTCACCATGATTTATGAAGTAGCTTCTTTTTTGTGTGAAAATTAGATATTATTTTTTTAGTTTAAAGGTCCCATGGCATGAAAATGTCACTTTATGCGGTTTTAACCTTAATATGAGTTCCATCAGCCTGCCTATGCTCCCCCAGTGGCTAGAAATGGTGATAGGTGTAAACAGAGCCCTGGGTATCCTGCTCTGCCTTTGAGAAAATGAAAGCTCAAATGGGCCGATCTGGAATATTGCCCTTTATGACCTCATAAGGGGCTACATCCCCTTTCTCTGCTTTGCCCACCCAGAGAATTTGGCCCATCCATGAGAGAGTTGGTCAAGGCCAAACCCCCAGCCTCCACCTTGCCCCCCCTGTCTCTTCCTCAAAAGCTACAAACTCAGAAATGGCACATACTAAGAACTTCATTATGGGACTGGCTCTAGTGGCTGTAATTCTGCACCAAGGCTGAATTTTGGGAAAGAGACTTTAGGTATGGTAGTAGGGGACCACTAAGGTCTATATAAAATCATCCAAAGAGAACCATGTCATGGGACCTTTAAGACCCAGTTATGGTAAGCGTCGTCATTGTTTTTGTGTGTGTGGATGTGTGAACGTGCTGGTGTGGGTCTGTGCTTGTTATACAGCCTTTGAGGCCACACGGTTCTACAACGTTAGCGAGAGCAGTCCGCTAGCACGGGAGCTGTGTGATGGACCAACTTGCAATGAGGTGGAAAGTTCAACCAACCAGTGGATCGGTGAGACTCATAATAAGCTCCTAATTATTCAAAGACACTGCACTTACGTCAGGCTCTTTAAAATTATTATTTTATTATTATTATTTCTGCAGGTTTTGTGCAGGCAAACCAGTGCAACAATGTGTTTGGCTGTCTGGAGGAGGAGCAGTTTGAACGCTGTACTTGCTACAGGGACTGCGGTTACGACGGGGAGCCAGTTTGTGGGTCAGACGGCCAGCTGTACCAGAACCAGTGTCAGATGGAAGTGTTTGCCTGTCGAAACGGGACACGCATCAAGAAGGTTCCGCTGTCCCAGTGTCCTCACGGTAGGAACTCTCGCATCGCACATCACCTGGCCTCACCTGGACTTTGACCTTACTAGTCAGGTTCCACCATCCCTCACGCTGCTGCTTGCACTACTTTAACCTGGTTCAAGACCTCTGAATCTCCACCCACATCTCAGATCTGTTCAATAATTTAAACACGTCTGCCGATTAAGTAAGCAATCGACCAATCAGAACTTAGTTGGCAGGATTCTTACATAGTTAGCTAACTTCTTAGCTACATTTGTGTAAAGTACATAAACAAGTCTTAAATATAAATATCCGATTTGTTTGATCAACGCAAAAAACGTTAAATGCTCCTAGCATCCAATACAGCAGCTACTGCTTAGTTACAGAAAAACAAGAAATTGGCTAACATGAAGACAAAGTCGGGCTGAATAAATGAATTGAAACAAAAATGTTACCAGATTTGGAAAAATAATAGAGAATAATATTTAGATTACATTTCACTTTATTTTGAAACAGCCACGTTCTCATACGCCTATCACATCCTACAGCAGCCAGTATCTACTACATAGTGTTCATTTATTCAATAGGTGGGCTGTAACTCACAGACATTGACAGCCAAACTTTCCTTCCTTTAGAGGAAATGAGTATGTGTCCTCAGTAGTTCTTGAGAGCTTGTGTATTTCACTGGATACAGTCAGTTGGTTTAGCTGTAACTCTGTGTTTGTGTGTGTGTGTGTGTGTGTGTGTGTGTGAGTGTGCATGCATGCATGCGTCTGTTTGGTAGTACTCATGTTCATTGCGCAAGCATCTGCATCTGTTTATTTAGACGCACTTGCGTCGATTCTCATCGGTGTGTGCCATGATCTGAGTGGTAGAAACAGCTGTTCAGGTGTTGAGCTGATTACTGGATGAGTTTTCTGAGGGGAGCTCCCTGTTGATCCCCCCCCGCCCCCACCCCCACCCTGTTTCGCTCTCTGCTGTATTACAGGGCTCTCTCCAAATGACAGAGTGCTTTTGTCCAGCCCTTTGAAATCCTTGTCACATTCCTTTCCAATGCACAGCCCAACAACAAAGGAGCCTTCATGTTGTGGAGCAGATTGGGAAAAGGCATAGACAAAACTTCGGTGGGAAAAGACCTCTTTTTGTGCCAAGTGGTTCATGCTGTAGTTCATCAAATGAATCATATTTTTGTTTAGAGCTCCCTGACCTTGTTTGTTTGTGTATGGCTGCATGGGGGAGATTCATGCCACCATTTTCCTGTTTTGAAAAGGAAAAAGATACAATTTGTTTCCACACACCGTCCCTCTGGTCATGGTTTGGCCCGTGCTATTTTTGAAAAGATTTTAATGCAGGCCTCTGTTGAGACTGAGTGTACATCATTGTTTTGCCAAGAAGCTTTGCTCAGTGGGGTGGATAATGCTTCTGGGCAGTATTTAGATTATGCAACACTGAAACTGTGTTTAATTCATTACTAGGTTTTTTTTTTTTAGTTTCCGAGGCAGCCACATAAATGTGAATAATCTAACGTGTGTGTTTGTATGTGTTTGTATATCCAGTGGAGACCACGGTGGAAGACAGGCATCCAATGGCAAACCAGGAAACTGAGCAGCCCTCTGCACCTGGACACACAGGTAACTTCAGCTTCACCACACCTTTCGCTACTTGTACACCACTTTGCATTACCTTTCATTTCACCTCTCTTGCTCTCCAACCTCCCCTCCATCTGCCTGCTTAAGTCCATCTGTACCCAGCAGCAGAGGCATTTCATACTGTATATTGTTTAGCATACAGCATTTTTAGTTAATTGTTTTTAAATGTGGAGAATAAAATTTAGTTAACAAGGGCAGAAAGAAGAAAGAGTGACAAAGAGATGAAAGGGTGTGCGGGAGTCTATAACAGAGAAAAGAATGGGGGGGGGGGAGTCTAAGATGGATGAGTGGGAGAAAAGAAGAAAGAAGAAAAGAGGGGAAGCGCAGGGTAGAAAGAGAAGAGATGAAAAGAAGTAGTAGAGGCAAGAAGATACGTAGGTGAGGTGTGTGGTGGCACATTCCCCTGCCACCACATCATGTCTACAATCAATGTGATAAATTGGTGGATAGGTTTCACACTGCAGGCTTGATTGTTGCTCTGCCATGAGCTTAGATCAGCCGCCACTTCCACAAAAGGCAGCCAGAGAATTCCTGTTAGGATGTTTGGCTGCATGTGGAGGGAGGATGTAGCTGTGTTACATTTGGCAACAAAAACATCAAAAGGCACTGAAGTCATTCACAAGTTGCAGAAGTGTGCATACTGTACGTGTGTGTGTCTGTCTGTGTGTGTGTGTGTGTGTGTGTGTGTGTGTGTGTGTGTTAGAGAGAGAGAGAGAGATGTGATGTGGCATAGCCTGCACTGACTTGTTTCCTAGCCGGTAGCTGCAGTTCACAAAGCTACTCTCAGTCAAAGGTCTCTGTAGAACAAAAGTGAACGCGTCACACTCACCACAGGAATGCACTCACACACATATCAATATATCTATGTGCACGTACACCTATTGCTTGCTCACACAAGCAATTACACACACATGCACACACACATGCCTAGAATATAAAAACCCTGTGGGGATTAGATTGGATAAGTACTGTAAAACACTGTCATTGTAAACCATTAGAATGTTGATGACATGCCCGCTAAGTGCACTGAGAGTGTAAGAGGTGGAGGCAGGCTATGCCAAGGAACTGATAGTTTCCACTGGAACAGTGGAGGAAGCTGAAGCTCTGGAATTAGCTTCCCTGTGCGGACTTGTCTTATTAGTGAACTTGTACCAGAGGACAACATACAGTATACAGATACAGAGACTTGCAGGCTTTCTTTCATGTGCATGCGTTTTAATCACTTTAAATTTAAATATTTAAGAGTCAAATGTTTACGTATTCTCTGTGTGTGTGTGTGTGTGTGTGTGTGTGTGTGTGTGTGTGTGTGTGTGTGTGTGTGTGTGTGTGTGTGTGTGTGTGCAATGGGAGAATACTACATTTTAAGCAGGGAGGGACCCCTACTGTCTGTGCTGAGGTACTGCTGCACATGTACTGGATATAAAAGATGTCCTGTGGAGTTTTCTTGTAAACAGACAAAAGTGTTGTGTTTACATTTAGTGTAAATCACCAGAATGCATTATGTACTTTCTTTCTTATAAAACATTGATTTGGGGTTGAGATCAGGAGATGATGATGATGATGAAGGCTTCAAAGATGACGAGTCCAAAGATTTCCGATCATTTGCAGCTTTATTCAAACAGTGAACACACTTTCATGACACAGTGAGGCGCCTCTGTACACACACAGATGTCTGTACACAAATGACCAATGAATATCAGAATAACTGCGTTTCTTATAGTTGTCTTGTCCTTCACCGGTCAGTTGATCAATTTCTGTGAGACAGGCTTACCTTTGAAACGACTCCTTATCTGTGAGACACTTCTACTAGTTTGACACATTCCGATCTATTCCTGCAAGCAACCTAGTGTCACCTTCATGCTGACTCTGCTCTGAACGCTCCCTGGGAATGGTTAAATACATTTGAACACTTTGATGAAAAAATATCAACATACCAAAAATTTGCACAGACTGTTTTTTCTTAAACGTTTGACACCTTTCTAGATTACATCCATGTGTACTGCCTTCTTCTTCCCTACCACATTGCTAGGTTTCTTTGAATGTTACTGTTGCTTGCGGATCAGTGGAATATTATAAATCAATTGGAAGGAATCTGTACCGGATCACCCGGACAGCATGGACATTGTTTTGTGTGTTGTTTGTGCGAGAACAGACAAAGCAGAGGCCCATATGTGACAACATTGCTCAATAAGCTTCTAGAGGGTCATAAACTCCACCGGAGACCTTTAGGTCTCCATTACACCCAGTTATTTACTCTTTGGCAACTAAATGAAGTACTACTTCTTTGTATATAAGATATTGTGATCATCCATTTTGTGTCTCTACCCCACCCCTGATCTCTCCAGGTGAAGAGGAGCAGGGGTCCATGGCAGAGGTGTCCTACTACTCCTACGAATACGACCAAGATTCTGAGCCTTTCCTTGCCGATGCAGATGGAGGGGACCATTTTGACCTTCCTGGAGGTGGGGAGGATGTAGAGCAGAAGGTGCGCCTGCCAACAGATACCCAGCTACCCAAACTGGACACACAAAACATCCCTGAGCGATGGTAGGAGCTGCTCCCAATGATTTGTGTGTTGTTTTGTTCCAGACTTTTGGTTCACTTTCTATTTCCAGACACGGATAAATACGCATTTGGTGCTCTATTAGGTATTTACAGCCACAGGTGCTAAAGTGCCCATTTAAATTGCTAAAATGTTACGTCAGAAGTAGACTGTGATTTAGTAGCATTCATGCGTAATTACTTGCAGAAATGAAATGTTGTCACTGGTCACTCATGGTTTGTCACACATTATAGATTCATATTCAGGGAAAAAGTGTTAACAGGGTCTGAGATGATCTTATAATGAAAGTTTGTCTTGTTTTCTTGTCGTCCACAGAAACGCTCACAGAGTGAAGCCATACCCAACTCCAAATTGTACATTATTTGTGAATATGATAGTGAATGGAAAGAGAAGAGAGACTTGGGACATGTTCAGTCTGAAAGGAAGAAATTATGGAGTCTGGTGTGTGTGTGTGTGTGTGAGTATATGAGATCATTTTGAATGGAGTCTGTGTGGATGCATTTCTGTGCGTGTGTGCGTGTGTGCGTGCGTGCGTGCGTGTGTGTGTGTTTGGATGGATGTGACACAGTTATTAAGGTAGTGTCCTCCAGACTTTTATTTTTCTTCCTCCAGACTCCTGGCCACCAATAGACACCATAGCGTCTTTGTTATTCACTGTACTGCCTTTATAATCACTAGAAGAAATTAATCAAGTATTTATGTTTGTAATTACACCAGACTTTAAGCAAAATATTTTGTTATATTTTCTATCTGTGGTATTTATTTGTAGCTAGAGGTCATATCATTTTTTTTTTTAATTCTTTTTTGTCAATGCCCGGCAATACAGTCAACTTTCTGCCCTTGTGGTTCTTTGAGTTCAAACACAAATACTTTCTGGTCAAAGGCTTTTTTTCTTCTTCTTTGATAGCAAGCTTTAACCCAATTATTGAAATGTTTGATGAAATTCCTGTGCTGGTATCCTGCTGTAAAAAGACATATGCTTACCATATGCTTTACGGAAATATAAGCTCAGATGTTTCAATGGGCTTTTACCTTTTATTAGACAGCACAGTAGAGATTGACAGGAAACATAAAGACAGAGAAGCGGACTGACATGTAACAAAGGTCTCTGACCGTCTCAAACTGGTCCACCGGGACACGCCAGTCGTACCAAGGCACCAACATCATCTACTCTCAAGTCACCTTTCACCTTACCTACCTTAAGATTTGATTGTACAGTTCATAAGCTATTTTTGTTTTTGTTACATTTTGATTTGTTAAGCAATCAACTTAAAAATCAAGAATAACGTTTTTAATTTCTGTAAATGGACCAAATTTGATTAATTGAGCCCTTACTCATATCAAAATGTGTGCTTTTTAAAACAAACAAGAATAAAATTGTATACAATCCAAGCTTTTGGTTTTGTTGCCTTTTACACTCTTAGGTTTGGATGTGGCGGTTGATAGGCAGACACTAGACTTGCTCATGTGTCCAGTCATTAATTTGGTCATGTGGGTTTAAGTCGTTAGCTCCTGCACTTTGCTACCACGCTCTTCTGTTTAAGCTTGTGCTATTACACGTTGTGTAACTGTAGGAAAGAAATCCCTTGACTTTTAAGAACAATACAATCTCTGCAGATGCAGCACGGTGCATGCATATGCTCCGCTAGGAGAGGAGCTGCAGTTTATAAAAGCTGTGTTGCTCCATTTCCTTTGAAAGGCTAGTTAAGTCTGGAGATCATTTCCTGTCAGCAGTCAGCTGTATTACACCCCTGCTGCTTCAGATGGCCCTCTGCTTTGATAACTGACTCTGTGACCCCTGGCATGCTTTTGTGTTAGAGACAGAAAGCATGCACATGTGTGTATTGGTGTGTACACTCTGTAGGAATCTCTAGGTTAGGATGTGCACTGTACTATGTGTTTGTGTAACTGCTAACAACAGATTTGGGTTACCAAAGCAGTAGCTTGGAGAGAGCAAAAGCCTGTTAAAGTTTAATGTTTGTTTTCTGCACCTCACTTGTCGACCCTCTCCGTTACTGTGGCCTCGGGCTCTGGCCTTTAAAGGCATGTCAGTCAAATCCAAACTACAAATCACCACTGGGATTTGAGAAGATCAAAGAGGGCTAAACTGCATCTGGGTGATCGGTTTGACCTTAAGTTAAAGATGAGAAACCAGAGGGTTGTATGCTGGCCTGACAAATGATGGTACTCGGCCTGTAACTGCTCCAGATATGCCTCGCTTAACACCTGACCCTGCTGTGTTGGGTCTTTATGTATGTGTGTTTGGTGGAATAAAACACAGCATGATGTTTCACAGCAGGGAATTAACAGGAGTTCTCTTTGCACTCCAACTTTGACAAATGTAAGGAGGTGCATATGGAGAACTGGCACTGTCAACAGTTCATAGTTTAAGGTCATATCGGAGGCAAACGTTCTGGAACAACACAAACTCTGAGCAGATGCAGTAGATTTAATGGAGAGAAGAAAAAAAAAAAAACGTTCTTGTAGTGACAATGAGCCAGCAGTGCAGGGGACCTGGCTGCAGCAAGCTATTCACAGCAGTCTCCGTGGCAACTGCATGCATGGCTGAAGAGTGATATTGCGTCTCCACACTGCGATGAGCAGAAAGAGTGAAAGGAGGGAGAGGGGGATCTTGGTTTCATGGTTTGCAGAGGGGAGCTAGCGTTACATGAGAGTGAATCGGAGTGATGACATTGTTCCTAAGTAGCAGCTGACTGCACCTATACATCGCCCACTGTGGAGGAAGGGCCATTCATCTGTCTGAGCCGCCACAGGCCGACAAAGGCCCAAACAGGCAGATAGATAAAACCCGATCCAGTGTGCTGTTGACACTTTGATATGTAATATACGTTTCAGGTTTCCCGGTTGTTTCAGAGGAAATTGGGGATTGATTCAGGATCATCCAGGGCTCTGGGTTTCACTGTCAGCCTGGGTATGGGTGATGCTGGATCCTGGAGAAACAATATTGTGATATCTGAAGAAAGACCACTGAGTTGCTCATCTAACTACTTAATTTCCAAGTATGCAGCCTGCCTCCCTTCTGGCTGAAAGGGGGAATTACCTGTTGTAAGGTGCAAAAACCAAAAAAAAACAAAAAAACATTGCCTTTAAGGTTTTGATTTTAGAATTGTCAATCTTTTTTTTTTTTCATCCAGCTTCTTGTTTTTATGATTGACATGCTGTAAGGATGTTTCTGTAGTACTGACATCATTGAGGAATTCCTGAAGTATCCGCCGCTTCTGCAAAGAGCCAAATGGAGAAAAGATACCCCTTAATAGCAGGAAGAGAAAAAGGTAAGTTTATCAACAGAAGTTAGTTTTACTGTGATTATGTAAATCAATGTGTATAAAACTATACATCATGTGTATAGGCATGTATATCATTAGAAATGCTCCTGTTGGCTATTTAATAATTTCAATGGTGGAACATTGAGCAGAGGATTTGACAGTGTGCAGACCTGCCAGGACCTGCTCTTTTCTGTGAAAAGAATACTCCAACTTGCTCTGCTTGCCACTAAGACATGTATGGAGGCGTACCAATTTGCCCCGGGTTGTCTTGATGTGTGCTGCATGCTGCTCGCTGCTCGCTGGCCGTTTGTCTTACCCAGTGCACCTGATGGACAACAATCAGATGCAGCTCTAGGCTAATTACAAGTTGTGGTGATGCAGGACTATTGCTGATCCTTCTTTCCTCTCATATGGAAGTTTATCAGATAGTCAAATAAGCAGACACAGTTATGTAAAACTCATTTGTCATTTTGCATTTGTGTGGACATTGCTTTCTTCTTGCTCACTGGCTGGTGCGGAAATATGCTCTCCTTGATTTTCTATAACACACAAAGTTGCAGAAGAAGCTTATATTATGCTTACATTAGTTTCAGAAGCCATGATTTACACAGAAATTGTTGCCTTATCTCTTTTACTGCACAACAGTGTCATTTGTGCACAGTAAACATATTTTGTATAATGACTACGCGTGTGTGTAAAGGCTGTTACTTTTCTCTACGTCTCTAGGGCCGGGTCCTGGTCGCTATGGGCTTCCTCCCACTATTGGATTTATGAGCCATGACTTCACCAAGCCAACTAGCCCCGCCTATTCTTTCCATGGCAGGATGAGTGACACCAGTGAGTTCTTTATCTCTTTCTCTAACTTTTAGATCCCCATATGTTGATCTATTATGCAAAACTTGCTCTATCTACATGATCTAGTCTCATTAAAAGGATTTTAAGGCCATGTTAAAATGCTATGTAATTCAAAAATGCAACTGCCACATGTGACCTGTTCCTTTCCCTTGTGTGATTTTGTCTATGCTGTATATCTGTTTAAATTGTAACTTGTGTGCCGTCTTGGCCAGGTCTCCCTTGGAAAAGAGATCTCAAGGGACTTCCTGGTTAAATAAAAAAAACATTTAGCTACATAGCTGAAGAGGAAATATTTGATAATTGTGTAATTAGATACTTTAATACCATCATGGTCAAATCTTATCAAGAAGACACAAATTTTACTATTTTATAAATAATTTAACATTTATTGCTGTTTATTTTTCAAAATGATTTGATGTCCTCAAGAAAATAACAAGATGTCAGTGTACACATTGTAATTGGTGCAATGTCAAATTAGAGCCTGTAGGGGGAGACAATGCCACCTAATTCTGTGTAGCAAGTCCATTTTTTTAGGCCCTTAGCATGATCAAACCAAACTGACAGAGGATATATTATTTTGAATTGATCATAAGTATTTACTTCTGCTGCAGTGTATTGTGTAGACTCAAGTCCAGGGCCGCAGTATCACATTGATGCAAAAATCACTCGTTTTGGAAGGGATGGCACACCTGCATACTCAATGTTGGGCAGAGTGAAAGCACAGAGTAAGTTCCTCTTCCATTACTGCTATTAAAGTGCACATTTGGTTTCAGATTCATGTCAATTGTTGTAATGATGCATTTTTAACTAAGACTAAACTAAAAGCCCAATCATTGGGAAAGGACAAACCCTTGTACTTTGTTTTTAGCATTACCTCTAGAGACAGTGTCAACTGAAAATCAAAACCCTACTAAGTAAACACACTCTACCATATGTTGCTGTGTTTATGTTTTATATTATTCAACGGTTTTCTGTTCAATAGAGGAGCTATTCCAGACACCTGGACCAGGTGCTTACAGTCCTGAGAAAACCCCACCATGCAACCTCCAGCACAGACCTCCGTCCTACACAATGGGCTCTCGAACACACTACCGGAGCGTTGACTCAGTACCTGCTCCTAACAGGTACTGTCTCCCTCCGCTCTTGGGCCCTCAAGTCCCAAACAAGCAATCCAGCTCAAGCTACACAATGTCAGGTAGTTACAGCAGAGGGGGACCATCTGTGGACTTAGCCAAGACGCCAGGGCCCTGCAGGTACAACAGTACGGAGCCAAGTGTTTATCTCCCGAGACAGCCGGCGTTTTCAATGCTGGGACGTCACAGCTTACCAAGAGATGTCACCATGAAACCTGGTCCTGGAACTTATAATCCAGAGAAAGTGACCGTTCACAAGGCTCGGGCACCAACCTACTCCCTGGGCATTAGACACTCGGAATTTGTTACTCCCCTAGTTGTCAATGTTTCTGACTGAACACCATCACACTCCCAAAAATGAGAAACAATTCTGTAATCTGGTAGAAAAGAAATAAAAAACATATTCATGAGGAAACATATGAAGAAGTACATTTAATTTTGTTCTTTCAGCAACAAAGGTCATGTTGAAACATCCAAGACTGAGTGTCAACATTTATAATATCTAGAAATAATATTATGTACACAACACAAACATACATTTAAAGAACAGGAAAATACAGAAAGCTCTTTCAGGAAAATAATGGTCTTAAGGGAAAAAATAACAAAGTACAGAAATACACCTATGCCTGTGTGATACTCGGTAAATAAAAACATTACAAAATGGCACCAAAAGACATTTAAAAAATTTGATAAAATGTACAATTGTCAGGCACTTTCTCACCTTTATACTGTTTCTAAGGTTATCATTCACAGTGGAATCAAGCCGTTTGCCTCACATTACCTCTAAAAATTGAGGGAATTTGACAAGACCAAACAATGCAACTAAGGGTTTTCTACACAATACATCAGAACATATGTAGATATTTATGTAGGAGAGATGTATGGTTCAAAGACATTACAAATCAGCAAAGATGATAGCCGGCCTTTTACAGATGGTCCCATTTAATCCTTTGGGAGAGGTCTTCTGAAAAGCAGTATGTGTGGCTCTGGAGAGTAAAGCAAAAAAGTAGTATCTGTCAATATCATCTACTCACTACAGTACAGTACATTGATTACATACAGTATATGGTCCTCATACTACATACTATACAGTGTACCTTCATGCACACAGCTGTGTTCCATGTGCATATAACTTTCATTAATACATTTATTGTAAAAAAAAGAGTCACAATCACTATTAGAGCTGGATACCAAATTCAATTGGTGCCTAAATTCAATTTGGTTCAATTGGTTGGAGCCTTAACCGTGAACTGGCTCCTTAGTATCAACAAAATGCCTCATCATTCAATAAGGAGTCAATCTCAACAGTGTCAGTGAGTCAATAAGCATGTAGCATCCTTCTACCAATAGCTAGTCTATATCCACGACATTCCACTTCCGGGATTGCTCCGGTGATTGAGATTGGTTTTATGATGAGCCAATGAAGAGCTTGTTTTTCTTCTACGTGGACAAGCCAGGCCCCTTATCCGCAGCGTGTGGAGGATGTTCTGGCAAAGAGCGACTAACTAAGATCTAATAATGCTTGTGATGGTCTAACATTACATGTTGAAGATGCAGGAAAAAGTATATTACCCATAGAAGGGGCTCACCTAGTAGGAGCTGAAAATAAAAAGATGTGCAGTAATGGATTTTTTTATAAAATTGGTGTGGAAAAAAGTATCGTTCAGAAACGGGTATCAAATTCAAAGTATTGGTATTGAAATAAATATTGAATGATACCCAACCCTATTCACTGTAATCATTACAGTTTACACTCTTCATCAAACTACAATGGAAGAAAAGACTAAATCCAGTCCTGCGCAAAAAATGCACTCAACAGCTAAACTAAAGCTAAAATGAAGCTTCAGTCAGAGTTAGACCAAAACAAGAGTATTTTCTAAATATACAGTCTTTTAAATACAAAAATCCCATCTTTGCATTTCCTTGCTGAGCTGCAGTGAAGGGATAGTAACACATACTACTCCAACGTTAGAAATACCCATTTGATTAGAATCGTATAAGACTGCTAAAACCATTTATTTGCTTTGGCAGAGCCTAACGATCCATTTTTGCAAAGAACAGGCCCTGTAGATTTAGTCCGTCATCTCCTGCAGACAGACAAAAGATCTCTCTACAACCAGCATGGACAGAAAACATGGTTCTCGTTTAACATACATTTGGGCTTGTGAGCACCGTTTAAAGACAAAACTTGACAATATAAAACTATCATCAAGTCCACTGCCACTCACCTGGTTTGTGGATCATGTAATGAATCCAGCCCTGGCTCTGTTGCACCCCCAATCCCCTCCACTCATCTTCTGTCATCAGGTGGGAGGAGGGCACCAGTTTAGACAGCTGCTTTGGAAGCACCACATGCCTATAGGAAGATAAATAAAACAATAACTAACCACATATTTTAAGGATGGTCAAGCAGTAAGTTGACTTACTTAAGGATGGAGACAAATTTTGGAAACCTTTATGTAATATAGCCTATTATAATTTAATTTTATAAACAGCCATTTGTATTATATTTTATGTAACTTAACTTTAGTTATTTCAGTTACTTTATATCTCCATCTATAACGTTATGTATGGTGTTTCTGTTGTAACGTCACTGCTGCACTACTGCTGTGAATCAATAGAAGTGTAATCCTAACGTATCATAATAGCTAACGCTAGCTATAACGTTGACGCTCGAGGCCTCAGTTTACGATAACGATACTAGGTGATGTAACGTTAGCTAAGTTAAGCTTTAACGTTATTTCCTTTTTATAGCTAGCTAGCTAACGTAAGGCTAATCTAAAGTACCCAATGTTACTCAGTAAAGTTGACGTATTTTACGAAATTGGCTACCAATTTCAGAAGACGTTGTCAGGATCCGTTAACGTGATTTTGAGCTGTCTGAAGTTAGCGTTACCTAAAATAGGCAGTTTGACCGTGATTTGGCGTTACCAGACACAACAGACTCTTGAAAACTTTAGCAAATATCAAAAACGTTAAAATGTTCATCATACCTGTACTCGAAGTCCTCATCGTTATACTTGTCAGAATAGTAAATCTGTTTTTTCGACATTTTCAGTTGATAGTCTTCAAAGCTGAAGTCCGGAAAATTGTTTCGGGTGATGTGACGAAGCTAATTTAGCTCACTAACTTACTTACAAATGTTTGCAAGCGCAACAAGCTGCTGTCATCTGCCGCTGTTTTCAGAGAACTATTCAAACCTCAACGGTTCCCCGCTATCCCCTGATTGGTCAAGGTGGCAGCACGTGAAAGCCCCATCTTCTTAGATCGTCTATGTTTGTGAAGATACACCCCTCGGCTGTGAAAGCACAACACTTCCCAAGGAACCAAAAACGTCTGAGTTGAGCTATTATCATAACTCTTGATTTTGTGCAAGATAGTTTAAATACATGTTTGAAAGGGAAGATATTCAATGAATTTGAAAACGTTTTGGTGCTTCACCAGGAGTTTTCTGAAAGCGCAAATGGTTCAACGAGCGCTCGTCACCTCTTCACTTCCTGGGCCACGTAGCAAATCTTCCTGTCCTCGTCTCCTCGTCACCGGGTTGGTTGCTACAGTCGGTCCATGGATGTTGTCACTCCCCGATATAAATTCAGTGCAGATTTGAGTTGCGCATGCGTCACTTTGCGACGAGAGAAGGTGTGAGTTGTTATAACTAGCCTTAGATGCTAACGAGAGATTCCTGTAATTTCAATACAGTAAAGGTTGACATACTTAACGAAGTTCGTTCACTGCTGGCTACAAGCAATCACACACAACAAAGGCTTTCAGTGGAATGGCGTTTTGAGCTAACGTTAGCAATTAATCAATCATAGATAGCTAAAACGTTTTTTAAATGACTGCTAGCTTAGCAACAAGCTAGCAATCAAACATAACGAAGGTTGTCAGTTAAATGGCTTTTTGAGCTAACATTAGCAATCAAAACGTTTTTGAAATGATTCCTAACTTATGTTATTGTTTGTAATGAGAAAAGTTAATTAATTCATGGATTTCACAACTATCAGTAGGACACGATATGCTGTAAACCGTTTACATCTTAGCATGCGCGACTCAATTCTGCCCTCGACTCACATCTGGGAGTGACAGATGTTATAGAGAGTCTTTGATGTATTATAATAACTTGACATGGGAGGCGTAGGCAAAATATCACCAGGGGTAAAGTGCAAAAGCGCTTGGTAGAGGTGAACTACTTGTTCTGCCAATATCAACCTTACTGGAGCTTGTTGGTTGTTTTTTGCTGATATACTGACAGTTCCGGCATATGTATGGTGTAACCAACATTTCAAAATTAAATACTAACCCTAAATACAAAGCTTAAACACAATTAAAAAAAAGAAGCTTTAACACAATTATAGGCTAACATTACTCCATACATGTATAGTGAACATTGAGTTTGAAATAGAGTTGAATATAGAATATGTAACTGGAGATCAATCGAACCTAAGCCACAATGGAATCAGCTTTTATAAATGGCCTATATAAATCTAGCATTTAAAATGTAATACGTTTTCATCATTCAAGTTATTTTTCTAGCTTATCTCGTTTCCCGTTTTCTTTATTTTGCCTGCTGAATAGTCATTTTTAACTTTAATTTGATTGCATTTATGGGGTAGCCTGGTGCATTTAATCATATGCAGCACTACGTAAATGGTATGCTGTTCTACTCTTGTCTCTTAGAAACCAAAGGATTATGCAGCAAATAATGTAATATAGGCTTTAAAATAATTGTGTCTTGGTACAGGTCTTACATAATACATTTATTATTTAAGTTGTGGGCTTATTTGAGGCAAAGGAAATAATTAAAACCATGTATTAATTTAAGTTATCTCACAATTATTTTTGCAATGGATTCAAATATAGGCCTACATTTGTTAGATAACCTAGAGAAATTGTTATCTTCAGGATTCCAGATTGTATCCACGTGAATATTTTACATGTGACATGTTTCCACTAACGTATTAGTTTTTATTCTTTATATTTCAATAATTACTGTTGTGATTTCATAATTAGTTACGCACAGAGGAATGCATCAGTCATCTATTATCGTCTTTTTTCCATCTAGGCCTTATACATATATAACTTTTTCCAGTCACTGATTTGTTATTATATGAAAAATAAACTTGCTTTACATTTTAACCAAACAAAGTAGTTTGAGAAGTTTGTTGTTGCAAGTAACCTATGTTGTTGTTCTTAGTTTTAATCACCGTTGTCAAGGTGATGGCTGCTAATGAGTGGTGGTGTATTCACAGCATGATTTGTTCCACTTGTATAAGAGCACTAACAAAGTCACGGGGTACACTATGTTTTCTCTTCACATACTGTACAGAAAAAAGTCACAGATAGTTCAGTGTTTGAAACTGTAGTGTAACAATTGCAATTAAGCAATCTATCGTTATATATGGAAATAAAACCTAGCACCATCTTCAAACGGTTGCTTTTGCATCTATTTGTTAAATTGGTTTGAAGTAATAATGGTTTTACTTTTGTGTAGAAATAGATATTATGTAATAGACAGTAGATATTGTCATAGCAGTTAGTTGTCTTTGACAGAAAAGGGGACATAATGTACTGTGGATGTGCATCTGTCAACATGCACTGATTCCCTTTGGCTTATCAGTAACTTCCTCTGTAGCAAACAAACAAGAGGTGATTGGCTGGAAGAAGGTGGGATGGCATTGGTGTTACAGCGTTTCTGTTGGGAATTTGTTTGTGTCGGGGGGGTTTCTTAGTGTGTGTGGTTTATTTTACTGAGGTGTCCTAACTAGTGGAATGACATTACACATTGATTGTCTTTGATAAAAGTAATTGGACTGGATCTTCTTTTCATCCTCTGTCTCAGACTGACATATAGGTAAGCTTCCTGATGCCTCCGTAAATAAATAACTTTTAGTTTACAAATGTTGTGTCACTCAGTAGCATTCAAGGTAGTGGACAATTTGAACATATGGCATATGATTGAATTTAAGCAATTAACAGAAACATACTGAGCCTTTTCTGATCCGTGTAGGAAGCGTTGTTTAGTCAGATTGTCCCGCCTTTTTGCATAACAAATGACCCGCACTATTGGGTTATTTCACAATCAGTGCAGACATTGCTCCCACCTGTGTTTGACCGCCACCACACAAAAAAAACTGCTTAACCTACTATTGTGTCACACTAACAATCCTGACTGCTACTTTCCATTACATTTGTTTACAATGGGAAAATACAATTGTATGTGAAAAAACATGATTTAGAACAGTGGAAATGATGTGTCTGTGAATAAGTAAAAGGAATGTGTGAGGGTGCAATTGGGGAGCTGAAAGGATCACGCTGAGATGAACGACCGCTCTCTGGGGAGGCGGATGGGAGGGGAGTTGGGAAGACAGTTCAGACAGATGGGATAGGTTGAATGTTTTTCAGACATGCTGTCTGTTATAAGTGTGGCTGTGTTTCTTTTTTTGTTACGTTTTAGTCTATTGCCGGAAATTGATCTACACCCTTAACCCCCACACAAACATTGACTCACACAAAATACACTTTACCTAATTGGATTGGAGACTCATGCCGGTAATATTTATTCACATTTGCAATTAATTTCTAAGTTAATATTTCTATTTTGTATTTGGATACAGCCCCTTCAGTGGTGATTGCTACATTGTGCAATTTGAGATTTCTGCTAGTGAATAATGTTTGTTTAATGAGTAGGATTATGGGAGATGCTAATTACAAATTAGCAAAGTACATCGACAGATAAAATACACAAAAGACAATGATAGTAGAAACGAATATATATATATATATTTTCAGAAAGGAACGCTTGCTTATTCTGCAAATGTTCTGATACCTAATATTTTTTTGTTTGTCAATTTATTATGTTGACAGTGTTCTTCAGTTGGACATGTTTGCTAACCTAGCCTAAAGTTAATGTAAACTGACAAAGATTGATATTTTGGCGGAATTTCTTTATAAAGAAAAAATAGGTTCTCTATAGAGAGTGTGTGTGTGTGTGTGTGTGTGTGT
>NC_048415.1:16367301-16395497 GCF_013103735.1 Etheostoma cragini | reverse complement strand
AGAGAGAGAGGTTGACTGTGGTTTAGGCAGATGTGTTTTAGCTAATACAGCCTGAGAGCAGCAGGGCAGGGCTAATATACCCAATGACATCATCCAGAGAGAGAGAGAGAGAGAGAGACAGAGAGAGAGAGAGAGAGAGAGAGACTGGGAGCATGTGAGCGAGCTTGCCTCTGGCAGTGAAAGGAAGCAGGCCAGCTCAGACAGAGAGGAGAGTGGCATGAGAGCGGGACAGTGTGTGTGCGTGACCGGGAGAGGACCAGACAGCATTCAGTTGACAAGGATATAGGACTCCACCTGGAAGATTTTCTCTCTAGTTTTCTCCCCTTCTTCCATTACACCTCTCCCCCTCCCCTTCCCCTTTCCCCCTTCCCCCCTCATCCTCTGGCAATCATCCCTCCTCTCTGCTCCTGCTTCAGGCGGCTCCTCCGGGCATGCTCCTTAAGCCAAAGTATGGCCGCTTTCGCAACGAGTCTGTGACCTCCTCCGACGACCTGATGCAGAGCTTAGCAATGAGCGGCAAAGTTGTGGCCACACCGGTGGTCTCCTCCTCCGCCACAAGCCTTCCTCTGCCTCCCTTGCCTCCTCTGCCTCCCCTGGATCACAGTGCCAGATCATCCTCCTCTGCCGGGGCTGCAGCCCTGGCTGACTCTCCTTGCCTTGATGGGGAACAGGATGCCACCACAACCTTCTGCATGCTCATCCCTAGGATGCCCCAGTGGAAGTTCTCCAACTCCCTGCTTAGCCGGAGCCCATCCAACTCCAGCTCCAACTCCAGCAAGGACTCAGGGAAGGCAGCAGCAGCTCCTTCCCAGGCCTCTGTCTCGCATGGTTCATCACCACACAGGCACAGTGGTGCAACCTCAGCTAGTGGCCCGGTGGCAAGTCTCGCAGCGGTGCTTAACTCCTGTGACCCTGTGTGTGTCACCTCCTGTTCTTTGCAGGCCATTCGAGGGCAGAGAGCAGTTGCGGCAGTAAACTTGGCCAGTCAAGGGGGGCACGGATTTGGGGCCACAGAGGCCATGGCGAGTCCTGGGGGTTCCAGCAGCTCCCGGTCAGGAATGAACCGCAGGACAAGGGTGGAAGGCATGTGGCTGGAGGGAGAGGACTTTACCCAGAAGGGTAGCTTCATCAATAAACCCTCTCAAGGCTGGCTGCACCCTGACAAGAAGATTGCAGGACCAGGGGCTTCGTATATTGTCAGGGTGAGTCAGTGTACACCTATTTTTGTTAATGCATACTGTATATCCTTTGTAAAAGTTACACCTCTTGAACATCCACTTAATTCAGAATCTGTTTTGAAAGTGTGTACAACCAGAAAAACTTTTCTTCCACTGGTGCTAGCATATCTATTAACAGGAATCAGTGAACCACATCATATTAATGATCCCATTTACAGGTGTCTTTATCTGGGCGGGAAACATAAGGACACCACAGTGCCAGGCAGTTTGTCATTCAGCTCATGTGGTGAGGGCTGGGGAACACATGATCCAGATAGATGGCTTGGTGTGGCTGGTAGAGACTGCGTCAGGATAGCACACATAGGCGTTACGGTGGAGAAAGATGACCATGAAATGATGGGCACAAGCTGCAGTAATTATCATTATTTTACCGCAGTGTTTACCAAAGGTTAAATGTATTATTCACATGATTAAAACACTAACCATCTGTACTCAGAGTGCATGTAAGCTCGGTGGGATTGTGAGCTTGAGCATTGTGGGAGTGGTGTTCTTTGTGTGCTTTTGGGATTGTTTACATTTATGTGGAGACCATGAGATTGTATCCATTAAATGTGATTTAATATCCCTCAACATAGAGAATACCAATCTTTATTATAGTTAGTATGATAACAGCATGTTTGAAAGTTGTTTTTAAATAGTGCGCAAACTCTTTGTGTTTTTATTTAAAACAAGATCTGGCTGCATACAGAAATGGATGTTTTTTTCAGTTGTCCCGCCGGAGAGATGAGAATGATTATAAATAAAAAGATAGAGATATAAAGAAATATCTTTATCAGTGTGCACTTGACTTACAATGGTTTTATCATCCTAAGCAGTCTGCTTGACGTCAATGTCAATGACGTATCTCCTTTGCGATCCCTCCACGCCTGTTAACCTCCACCCTTCTTGCACTGCTCCACCCCCTCTCCTCAAACTAATGACATGGCTCTTGATTAGCCCAGTCTGGGGCTCAAGCCCACTTTCTAATGGCATTATACAGGCCCCATTCATTCCTATATTCAATTACATTTAATCACAGTCATTTGCATCATGTGATGTGGATGAGGATGGTCGGATTGGTATGGGAGGGGTCCAATGATGAGTTTGTATGAGCTCTCATCACCATGCAGGGCTTTCCAAGATTCATAGCAAGTGCTGCTCTAATGTCTGATTGATATCTCAGTTGCCAGACCAAGCTTTTAGGAGCTTATTGTTGTCATCTGAAGATGCACTGCAATCATTTTAGATGACCCCTATAAGCTCATTTGTGAAATGCATTTCCCAGCAGTAGCCTACTCTATACGTGCAATTCTGTGGCAAATCTATGCATGGAGGACCACTTGCTGCATGTATTAGTGTCAAAGTGGCCATTTTTATTCAGCATAGCTACCATAGTGCACGTCTCTCTCTCTCTCTCTCTCTCTCTCTCTCTCTCTCTCTCTCTCTCTCTCTCTCTCTATTTTTGTTGTAGTGCTTCTTTCTTCCACTCACTCACAGCCACTCCTCTGCTGGGACAGACACAAATATGATTCTTCGTACTGGGTTTCCTCCTTTGCACTTTCTCTTTGTCCACACAGCCATGTCATGCTCTGTGTCATGCTCTGTGTCTCTGGCCTGCATCTGCCATCTTTGACAGCCAGGACGCTGCAGCAACCGCCAAACAAAGCACTGCAGCTGCCGACACAGCTATTATTTAGAGAACTATATGAAAACCAGACTGCTCCTCATTTTATGCTGTTCTCTTACAATCTCGTGCACAATATTTACTAGTCAAATTATAAATATCTGTCATTTAAGGTTTTGTTTCTAATAGGGCAGTTTGCAAAGTTTTCCATCCATGGTGCAACGAGGATGTTTTGTGGTCATACACTCACAAATCTGCTGTGAATGAACAGTTAATGTCTATTCAAATATTCAAAATTTACTTTGGCAACTGAAAATAACAAACAAGACAGGACTGCATGTACTGAACTTAAAAAACAAGCTAATCATTCACCATCTACACTATCCAGATACGTTTTGGTAACATCCGGTTGTCCCGTGTGTCTGTCTATCATTCGCCCATCCATTGTTACACTGGAAGCTAAAAACAAGTAAACATAAGAATATAAACGTATGCTTGTAGATCTTGCTTTAGGGGTAAAATGGTAAGCTAATACATAATAAACTTAGACGTTAGGACATTTTCTGCTTTAACAAACTATAAAACAGCTATGATATATCTTATAAGAAACTATTATCTTATAAAAAAGGTAGCCATGACGCCACAAAGTTTTGAACTGTCAATGTTATTGCATTTTCTGGAGAATGCTTTTTGGATCGTCAGTATCGCTGTAGTCTGTGTGCTGAAGAGACTTGGCCCAAAGGAAGAGAATGCAGATAGTGTGATAGAAGAGGGGATGTGTTTCATCAGCAGATGAGTGCAGGACAATGGAGGCATTGGCAGAAAGAGGAAAATAGAGACAATGTTCCTGATGGATTCGTCTCCAAAACTGGTTAGAAAGCTCATTAAGATCCAGGGCTCAAAGGGTGCTCCCTTACTCTATCTCTCTCTATCTCTCTCTCTCTCTCTCTCTCTCTCTCTCTCTCTCTCTGTTTTTGTTTGCATGGCTGCCGTGTGGTCTGTCTGCTGTCTGTTGCAGTTAATAACAACTCTGGATACTGCACTAGATACGGTGTTAACTGAGTCAAAGTGCTTTTAGAGAGGATGTGAATGATGCAGCACCAAATAAGTTTCTCAAAGAGTTTTCTAAATTGCACAGTTTTACATGAGATTTGAGATGAGATCTTTCATGAGAAGTCTTTTCAAACAGGTGAAAAAGGGAAGTACGAGTCATTAATGCTGCCTTTCCCAATCAATGATAACACTACCATTCCTGATTTTTTTTTGATTATGTGTTATTTGTTTTTTAATGAAGACTGTAAATATATGTGCCATATTCAGAAGATTAGTTTACATTCGTTTTCCTGGACAGTTACATTACACCGTTTGGATATTTACAGATGATGGCAGGAAATCTGAAATAGAAATGTGAAGTTGTATAATTTACTCACCCCTCCATCTTTTTTTATGCAAACCTCAGACATATGCAAATGAGTACATGACATCCTCACATGCATTCATTATGTACACAAACACACTCACACCCTCAGCTTCCCCCCAGAGGCATAAGACACTGCAGTGTGTCCATAATTTGGAGCTCTTAGTGCTGCTAATCTAGTCAAGGTGCTATTAGCAGCCCAACCTGACAGCCATTAGGAAGCTGCTCAGCTGCCTGCTACTCACTGGAGTACACTTTAATGGTCTTTATGTGGATTTGAGTTAGATTATGATGCACGGTTGGAAAGAGTGATGCATACCAGTAGAGGATTACATATCGTATACTGCGGGAATGTTTTTTAGATCTGTAATGCCACTGAAATACTGTTTTGACAGTTTTAATCCAAATGCAACATCTGCTATAAATGTTTATTTTAAAAATAGATGCTTAGTTATCACGCAAATTCTCCAAGAGCTGGGGATTTCAGTAGGTTTATGTATAATAATGAGTTTTAAGTTCAGCATTTACTTTCAAAGTTTTCCCACATCCCACCCATCCCATCTCTTATTTGTCTACAACTGAAACATAAACATGCTGCATTTACAACCCTTACATACATGACAATTTTGTAATTTTATCTGAAGGCGCATCTAGTCTTTACCAAATATCTGTCTGTAGCCATATATTAAAACTTTAAACGTGTTAAAAATGTTGTGTTTGGTTTTCTTTTTTTTTTGCAGTACATGGGATGCATTGAAGTACTGAAGTCAATGCGCTCCCTGGACTTCAACACACGGACTCAGGTGACAAGGTACGCTGGTAACCATCTCTATTGGTAGTCATGAGTTGGGAGAATTTGAACCAAGATGTACAGGATTAACTGAAGTGTCAGCCACTATGATATCAAATTGCTCCCAGTGGTATGTGGGTCAGTTCTGGGCTGTTATTTAGACTTAGAAGTGTGGTTCATTTTATTATTATGTCAACGTGACTTGATGAAGGAAATCTCAACAAATAGGGTCACACCTGAGCTTTTGGTTTAAAACAGCTAATTTCTTCTAAACGTATTGTTTCATTTACCACAATTCTTTCATCTTACCAAACCCTGCTCAACCAGTTGAAGTGGAAATGAAATGTTAATGCAAGTTAAGAGACAAACTCAGCTAATGTACAATGCTCACTGACAGTACGCATGTGTATGTATCACACCATACCTCAGGGTCTTAGTATGTCTGTGTCGTGTTGTTGTGCCATACGTTCAATGTTATTGTTATAAAAGCACGGTCCTTTGCAGTCCTTGGCCTCATCCACTCTCTCTCCTCCACAATCGATCGACAGTAATCAGAGCCCACCGAGCATCCAAGGCTTAAGTGCAGAGGGAGGAGGCTGCAGAAGATGGGGTGATAGAGAGGGAGATCTATTATTGATGATGTTTGCTAATGATTGTGGAAAGCTGCAGTGGTCTCAGTGAATGCACCCTGCTGGATAATGTCTGCGGATCAAAAACAAAACAACAAAACCAAATTGGGAAAATGCATACCGAGCATCAAATGCCTGCACCCAATTTTGTTGACATTGGTTTAGTCATGAATGTTGTAATGATGATGTAAATGTTTTGAAAGACATTTGCATCTTGCTGTTGTTGACTGTAGAGTTGGTCTCTGTGTCACCTTAGTTGAATTCACTGCAGCCTTTTTTATTCAGTAGCATGGTAAGTTTATCAATGGCAGCCTTAATTTCCCAGTGATGCTAACAACATGAGGTCTCTGATTCCTTGGGCAGTATCGGCCGGACCATCTGTTCCCCAAGGCCAAAAGTCAATGATTGATTGTCATAATCAATAAAGTCTTTATCCTTCGCGTTCCACTTCCGGGATTGCTCTGGTGCTGCAGTACAAGTCTTTTCGCCGATGTCCGTTTCCTTCCTTTTTTTTTGTGTTGGAATTTTAAACTCCGGTAGATTTCTGAGGACTATGGGTAACAGCTCCTAAGATCTCTGCAGGATAAATACCGACAGCTAGCTAGACTCTCTGTCCAATCTGAGTTTTCTCTCGCACAAAAAAAACAACTTTTCCCGAGGCTTTTTGCACGGCTCTGTGCTGAGTTTAGCACCGCCCATGACAATTCTGATTGGTTTAAAAAAATGCCATCAAACCAGAGCACGTTTTCCTTTGAAGGTGGGTCTGGCAAAGCCGGATTATAATCAATCAAACAAACATTATAGGTTATTTTACTCTATTAATTAATGAGTTAACTGTTGCTGGGTGCAATTCAAAAGCAGAATAACAAAGTCAGAGCTTTCATTGTGCATATTAAAGCTGGCATTTTTTCAACTTGCTGACTTGTACAAAAGTTAATATCATCCTGGAATACCACAACAAATCATTCAGTGCTTGTCGGAATTTCCAAAATGTCCTTCAGCTCCTAGATTTGAAGAAGGTGCATTCTCCCAACAGTACTCCCCTGTGTCACAATGTTAACCAGCAACACCAGTGATAATGAGGCCCGGCCTTTTATTGCAGGGAAGATACAGAGGCTGCGGGCAACAGGCCATATCTGTCCTCCTCCTCCCTCTGCACTCTCATCAGCATGAGTCACTTGAATATTGTGGCGTTTTTTCAAAAATCCCTGAGAAGACCTTTACCCGAGATGGGGCCCGGGACGCTGCTTTTTAAATATTTACGAGCCACTTGATAGGGGCAGCTGGGTTCCTGACTGCTGGTCCTGCTGTCCCCTGGCAGAGAAAGTGCGAGCTCCAGCCTCAAATCCACATTATGCCTCACTCCCGCCATCAGACACACAGGGGACAGAAGCTTTAAATGCCCATTAGGCGGCCATTCCAAGGAGTTATAACAGCAGCTTCAATGCAAAGTTGTAACAAATCTGCAGAGTGAGTTGCACTGTGGGAAATCAATGTGAGTAATGTTGCCCTAAAGAAGCAGTAGACAACTGTATTTAGGCTCAAATTATAGTGTTCTTCTTTCCTAATTTGACAGGGAGTTAAACATGAGTTTGACAAACAATCACTGACATAACAGTCCTTGCACATCAGTGGTAAAAACTAGTTAGTGCTTGGGAATAGACCTGCTGGAAACCTTTTCTTGACCTTTGAACTGTAATGGGTCTGTGGCCTATGACCTTAGCCCGAGGGAGAGAACACAAAGCTTCTGTTCATGTTTAACCTCAGGCTTTTCATCATTGTGATGCAGCAGTGTTTTGTAGCCCTTAACATTGACTCAGCATTTAAAATGTTTACTCCTCTGGATTGTTAATATTTGGGTGCACAATTAACACAAATCCACATGATTTTCTATCCTTGCTGTTCTTGTACCTATTAGATGAGTGGCCAGTGTGTCCCGTTATAGTCTTACCTTTGACCTTCCTTTATTCCACTAATTAGGGAAGCCATCAACAGGCTGTGTGACACTGTGCCAGGGGGAAAGGGAGCTTGGAGGAAGAAGGTGAATAGTAAACTTAAATCTTACTGTGCATGTTTCATAATACTATTGTTACTAAATACCTTTGAAATTGTCTTATCCCTGCTGGAGAACTAGATGAGTTGAAGTTACCACACAGGTTAGTACAGTGGTTTTAAGAAACTTTAGACTGTCTATGAAAGACACTTTGGTTCACATGACGTCTGATTTGTGCTGATAGACATAAGGAAGTATTTTGTTTGTCGTAACAAATACGGTAAATACAGGACAACATTTCTGTTTTCTGAATGTTTTAAATGTTTGATTGCAATTTCAACTGTACTCATTTATTTATTCTTTATGTAGGCCCAGAACAAAGCTCTCCAGTCCGTTATGGGGAAGAGTAACCTGCGATTTGCAGGCATGAGCATTGCAGTCAATATTTCCACAGATGGCCTTGGTCTGCTTATTCCTACTACACGACAGGTATGATGCTGTAACTACCGTAAATGAATCTGTACATGGATTGGACTGATATTTTTGCCCAAATACCCTTTAATTAAATGTTATTGTCTACCACCGATACAAAGAAGGTTCCTTTCTGACCACAAATGCATTAAAAAGTTTTCAAAATCAATGTTATTCAATTGCAGTAAGGGTATGTGTCAATTCATTTCTCCTTTGATCCTTTGTTCATCTAATACATAGTTTTGGTGTTAATTGATTGCTGAGAGACATAAAAATAAAAAATAATTTCATTCAATCTGGCGTTTAGGGAAGAATTGTACTGCTCCACAATGGTGTTCAGAGGCATTTCCTCTCTGCTGAAAACAAATAATAATCATTGTGTAGTTACACTGTGTAAAGCTGAATCTGGTCCGCACTTCATTTAAACAATTTTGTCCATTTGCATTATCTGTATCCACATTAATCAATGATGGCATGTTAAAGTAGAATAATGGCAAACCTCTGCCTCTGTTTTTCCTCTTGTCTCTTTCAGGTGATAGCACACCATCCCATGCAGTCCATCTCATTTGCTTCGGGGGGAGACACAGTGAGTGCAACGTTTTGTTCTCTGCTCTCCTTTACATTGTTGTGGTTGGAATGGACTTTTTTGGCAGACTTCACAAATCTGACTGGATTCTAAATTATTGGTTTCCAATCTCATGACCTACTGAATTAAAAAGGGCTTTAATTTAGTTATATATATCTAATTTATCTGGTCTAATTGAATTCATCCTCTTTTCTGTTGCAGGACACGCCTGATTATGTTGCGTATGTGGCCAAAGACCCAGTGAATCAGAGAGGTAAAAGCTTTTCTTTACCACATATATAAAATATGTATCTTAAACATAGATCAGTCAGAGGAAAGCTCAATTCTTCTACATTTATTTTAAGATGCTGAAATTAATACATCATACAAAAAAGTGACATTAGAACATATCCACCATTTGGAAACATACTTATTTTTATTCCCGAAAAACATACATGAAAAACATGAGTATGACTTATACTACAGTTCTTGATTTAGAATTAGAAAATACTCACATTTTGACGAGATATCACCCCCATTAAATAGAAATGACCACAAAGTGTAATGGAAACAAACACTTAAAACAGTGGTATTATTACTAAGACAGGATCTTAGTTCTAAAAGTGTGTTGCAGCTGGGAAATGAAAATTGTCTCTTGTTTTGTCTTATTCAGCATGTCACATCCTGGAGTGTTCAGACGGTTTAGCCCAGAGTGTAATCAGTACCATCGGCCAAGCCTTCGAGCTGCAGTTCAAACAGTACCTGCACAGTCCTCCCAAAACCATGACGTCTATCGAGAGGTGACATGCTGCCCAGACACACTTATGACTTCTGTGAAAAGAGGAAAAGCCTTTAAAGTGGTTTGTGTTTGTCAAATGTGGTGACACAACTGTAAATCATTGATTTCTAACACATCAGCCACTATGGTGCTAAGAAATACCTATATATACAACAATATAACTCTCATATTTTTTAAAGGTCTTTTCTATTCTGTTTTATGAATGTCTTTCTGCTGCCAGCGGCTGCAACAGTCTATACAAACCTATCACAGATTTATATAGATCACTTTTGGATGTGGAGATGTCTTTTGCTCAGACTGAATCGATTTGAGAACCCAGATCTTCGTATCATTATTATTACTGTTAATATCACTATAAAAGTAATAATAATAATCAACATAATTATTGTATAACACATTGTCTTCATAACACAAGTTATGGGTTGGGTTCGGATGGACCTTGAGAAGCCCTGGTTTAGATTATAGAAGTTGTAGTATTAATTGTGTATTAATAATAATAATAAAAATAAATATTTTCACTGCCACCAATGTCCTTAGGTCTGTCAGGACAGAAGAGCCAATGTGGGGGGACGATGAGGACTTCTCTGAGCATAACTACTACAACAGCATCCCAGGGAAGGAGCCTCCTGTTGGGGGAGTGGTGGACTCCAGGCTCAAGCCCAGCGGATCCCTGCTGGGTCACATCCACACACAACCACAGAGCAAGACAGCAGCACAGGTGAATCTCCAGGCATGACCCTGGACAAAACCTTACCATCTAATGTCATCACAGATGTAATCAAAGCTACATCTGGTCAACATCAAGTAGTGCATGTCTAACCTTTACCAGACAGTGAGCTAATGTCTTTGATAGCTTCCTCATAAACTGGCGACTGGTATGTTTTCCTGCTTCTTTCCCCTATTGTTTACATGGAATTAAACAGTAAGAACATAAAAACAAACTCCATAATTGTCTTCTTGACGTGCCTGCACCATAATTGCCGAAGACATGATTACATGAAGAGCCTCGGGTAATCTTTTGCCTACAGCGTGAGAGAAATCATTGCCCTCTCCCCTGCAGCTTGTTCAAAATATGCAACAATCTGTAGCTAATGTTTCAAATAGAGTGCTTGAAAACGACATTATGTGGAAGACAAGAGATGGATGTGTTCCTCTGGTGTGTGTGTGTGTGTGTGTGTGTGTTTGTTTGCAGATGGGCTCAGCAGCGAGGAGGGAGCAAGCGTCTTATCCCCCTGGTCAGCTGTGCTATGAACTGCACTGGGACACTGAGACGACCAGCAGCTCAGGTGAGACACCATGTGGCAATACACATGTGTAACATCTGGAAAACAAAACGTGTGATGGAATCGTCTATACTTTAATTTCTGAAAATATTTTGACATTTTTGTGACCTATTAGGGTACACATCCGGTCATCACTGCACTCTTTGCCCTGAATGACACTTACTGACCTAACACAAAGAGAAGCTTGATGTTGACCCTTCTGAAGATCACCCTGATAGAATAAGGACTTTTGGGGATCTTTACTCAGGATGGCCTTCCAAATAAAAGACTTGGTTCAATCTAGTTTAATTCACTATGACTTTATTGACCAAACCTTTCAATTAATCAAAACACATATATGTATACATTTAAAATACAGTAGCAACACTATTGACATAATCATTATGGATAGAGTTCGGAGAACTTTAGTGGAGAAATCTGCAATAAACACGCCTGTTAACATTTTATATTTACTAATAATATTGTGAGAAGCTTCCTTCCTTCTTATTAAAGATTGTTTAGGGCATTTTTACTTTTATTAGAAAGTCATTAGTGACTCCAGAAGCTGATTTTTCATTGGTGGCTACATACAATTGGTCTATAATTATGACATTATCAATGCACACCCACTTTAGTACATACTGCAACTGGTTCAATTGTGGCAGCTTATTTATTGAAATAAGCTATTACATACACTGTGTTATCTGATAGCTCACCATTTTAAGTTGTGATTTTAACCACTAGAGGGAGCCAAGAAACAAAAAGAAATGTTTCTCACACACACACACACACACACACACACACACACATGCACGCACACACGCACATGCACGCACATGCACACATACACACAACTTGAAGTCAAAAATGTAGTAAGGGCACCTATCTTTCTCAGCTCTGACATCAGATGGTTACCTGTGTGCTGACGGCCAGCCACCCGGCAGCAGAGATTACGAGGAGCATCAGTACGTTAACACCCAGAGTCTGGAAAACCTGGATTCACTGGCACATGGGCCTAATGGACGCAAAGGGCCCAGGGCACCCGACAGTCCCAAAAAAGACATCTTTGACATGAGTAAGTCCTGAGAGTTGGTGTGACACATTCTGACACATAATAGTAAAGATAAACTCACTTTCTATATTTGAAGAATACTGTAGAGTGACCATTTTTGTGTTTGGGAAACATCATTGTCCCTGTAGGGCCCTTTGAGGATGCCCTGAAGCTCCATGAGGCCTGTGGAGGAGCTGTTGGGGCTGGCGTGGGAGGTGTCCTGGTCCTGGAGGACCAGTGGCCAAGCCCTCCACGCCGCCGAGCCCCGGTGGCACCAAATGAGGAGCAGCTCCGTCGGGAGACGTGGTACCACAGCCGCATGAGTAGGCGAGACGCAGAGAAAATCCTGGTCCGAGATGGAGATTTCCTGGTCCGGGAGAGCACTACCAACCCAGGACAGTATGTGCTAACCGGCATGCATTGTGGTCTGCCCAAACACCTGCTGCTGGTCGACCCAGAGGGAGTGGTGAGTCTGGCAGCAAGCGAAAAACAGCTTTTGCTTGTCAAAAGTCATACTACACATACAGCTTAGAAGGTTTCTTCTGTCTGTTGTGAACACAATAACTGACTTCCTCCCATCTTTTGCTGCCCTACATACAGGTCCGAACCAAAGACATGTTATTTGAGAGCATAAGCCACCTCATCTCATACCACCTTAAGAATGAGCTGCCTATTGTAGCAGCAGAGAGTGAGCTCCACCTCAAACAGGTGGTCAGGAGGAAACAGTGAGCCACCTGGCCCCGCATGGGATGGTAAGCATGCTGTATGCTACGTAGATACAATTATTTAATGATTGACAATGCAGATATTAGTAAGTAAGTCCCATGACAAAATGCATGTTTTCAAGAAAATATAGCAGGTTGTTCACCTTGTGGTGATAAATTGGAATTTAGCTAAAGTAAATTACAAAAGTGAGCATTACACTTCTTCATGAAGTAAATGGATGGATTATCTTGTGTCAGGCATGTATCTACAAGGCTAAAACAATGACTGTACTGACTTTCAATCTGTGCCTAAAATGATCATCCCGTTTTGTCTGCTATATGTCACAGCTGGATTCTTGAGTTCCCATGCAAAACCCACAGCAAATAAACAAACATGGAATTAATTAATCCCGGATGGATATTTATATGGAACAAAGGTCATCACTGATACTTTCTTTCCATGAACAATTCAGCTAAGGAGAGTCTACTTCCTCTGCTTACCAGGATCAACCAAACTATCCACCACCTGTCATAAACTCCTCAGCATGCAGCTATTAAGCTAACAAATCAACCAGAATACATATTTTGACTACTTTCAGAGCCGTAAAAGTTGTCAAATCAAGGTCAAAAATGAAAGCACTGACTGTTTGAAGAGGACCCAACTTCGGGACATCAAATATTAATTGGATGCGCGGAGCCCTACAATGACTGTAATAGTGAAGTGCTTCCAGTGTACCATGGCTTGCCCAACCAGTCAGTCACAGATCATCCACCGAACAAATGGACATGACTAGAACAACACTGTTATAATCTGGTACAGATGCTGTTTAAAAAAAACTAAAGATGTCAGGATACTCAGTAGTTCATTTCCGTGTAAATGGAAGAAATGAAAATACTGTTACTATAAGAGACAACTGAAGAAATGTCTGATTCATTTGAATGTAAAGTTTGTTGTTACATGTTCACAGGTCTGGAGTACCTTACCCTGAGATGGCACAATGTAAACACACTGAGCATGATTCAATGCTGGATTTATGAAATAGCCACCCATACTTCTGCTTTTTTTTCTCCATGATAATTGAGGCACCAAATCTCACTTTGAAGAAAGAAAAATGAATCCATACTATCTTCATACAGTACAGCCAAGTGGACCTACTGTACATTGTCTTGAAGGTTTTTTTCACATTATCAGTAATGTCAGTCATTTGCATTGTGTTTGTAAGGGCTATTCATAATTTGTTAAAGACATGCTGTATGTGTTATATAAGCCTGTGAACATTATTGGTTGGACTCTACGCAAATACTACATGGGTTTAAAACTCAGCATACAAACTCAGTATCTCCATGCCTGTATTCCCACAGCCCCTCCAACTTCAGTGCCTTAATAACTACAGAGACAGGCATTTGTGTCAGAGTGTATATAATGTGCATTTATGCTCCTAGACACTAGTTTTCTTGCCATGCCAATGAATGGCTGAACAAACTTCAGGATGATTAAGCTCTTATAATTGTGAACAGTCATGTAAGCTTCTCTTGTTTTTGGGGTAGATGTTTAATACTGTCTTGTTGTTTAATGACTGTTATTGTCTTTGTGTCCCTCATAACAATAACAAATCCTAGATGGAACTCCTCTACAGTGATTGATATAAAAGAAAGGGGATTTAGACTTGAAATTAAATCCTTTATGTGTCAGAGAAATGCATTGCTTTATTGATTGTCCTCATCCCACGTCAGGACCTCCACTGTTCTTGGATGCAGCCTCACGAATGCACAGAGGGACAAGGCGCGCTACGAGGCTTTTGGTGAGGTCCAAATGATTAATGTGATTATATCAGATCTCCCCTTTTTCTTTCTCAGGAATTTCTTGGATCTGTTCTTCTTTGATTAACTTTAATGGCTTTTTGTCAATAAAACTAATTGAAAAGAGGGTACAATTCAAACAGCGCTTTGTCATTTGTGCGTTGCTATATCTGCCAACTAATGTAGCGGCTCCACAGTTAAACCCAGCTATCCAACTTTCAATGCACACATGCTTTAGCCAAATTAAGTCTTCAGATTCCAATCAACCAAAAATAGATGTGAGGGACAGTGTGTAGAAGCTGTTGTTTTGGAAACCTATTGTGTGTTAAATATATAGTGTATATGCATGAAGTGAGTTACAAAGAACAGGATCAACAGCAGAGCAATTTCTTTTTCTTTTCTTTTCTTTTATATTATAACAATATTGTATAAAATCAATAGGCTTGTCACACAATCGACGTACCTGATTTTTTCTCCTTAATAACCACTCTCTATTTACATGCACTGTCTGCTACAATAAACCCCTGTCCTGTAGACGGCTGTCATTTAACTTATCCAGCCAAGAAGGCACTCACTTTTTTCACTCTTTGTTTATCAGTCAAGCTACAGCTGTTGTATAAGTTAATGTATTGTACACATGCAGCTATGTCTAAACAAAGATTAGTTTTTATTTGGCTTCAAAGAGAAATGGTCTCAATGATGCTTTCCCCACAGGTTGCTGAGCTGGAGCTGCTTTCATGTTGACCTGAAAAAGAGCTGGAGGTGGAGAGACACTTGCAGACGTTCCAAAATTTCAGTGTCACTGCTGTGACATCCTCAGGATTTGGAGTAGCAGACCCTGTACCTCTTCGTCCATTCGGCCCTGTTGGGTAACACATACACACACACCAGTGTAAGAAAAGGACATTGCTACACTGTATTCCACATTGGTTCCTTGTTGTATGACCCCAAGCAGAGCCCTTTAATTAATGGGATCTGTAGGGGTATCCACTCATCCTTGCAGATCAGCAGAAATTTGCAGGTTTTACCAAGGACAGACCCACTAAAGCAGGCCATAAACAACAAAACCTTTGTCTGACCTCAAACAAGAGGGGGCAATGGGGTACCGACGCTACCATGGAAACGAGATGCCGTCTCCAAGCCGCCTATCACGCTAATTAGGATTATACAGCTCATCAGATTGCACAGATCTACTGCAGATTGACTGTAACGCTATAGGCCTGTTCCAAAGTTTGAAAACAGACCCAGGAAAGAAGTTCTTTGCCCATGGACACTCTGTACACTGCTCAATGCCAGATGCTCCAGAAAGAGAGATTAGACACACTGGACAGCCTATCCCATTTACCTAACCTACCAAAGAGATAGCACAGCAGTTCTCTTAGAGGTCAACAACACCTGAGCAATCTCTTATTACAACCAACATGACAAAAGAAATAGCTAATGTGTACACCTTAGTTGTGGAATATGATGATACTGCTAGAACGAGAGAGAGAGAGTGGAGCTCCTTTTTCCTGCACCTCTTCTGAAATGTCATCCACTTTTGTCTGGCAAGCACAGATGTTGGACATATCATTCCTGTTCTTAATTGTCAGTACAAACTCAAATCCAGCAGTCAGTGACCATTCACAATCCACACTACAAGTGGCTGCCCAGCAAGTTTAACACTGACAATTTTATTGATCAAGGCCCCAAAAATACACTCACAGGGAAACCTTTTCAGATATCTGATCAAAAGGTTTAAGCCTTAATTTGCGGCGTGTGTGTGTGCATTCAACTCACCTGTACAGCTGCTAGTAAATGTGAACGGTACACAGTCACCACCTGTTTGTGCTTTCTTTCCAAATCCTGCAAAAAAGGTCACAGAAAATGTTTCTATCATGTAAAGATTTAAGTGCATGTTTTCATTTTCATAAATAAGCGTTGATATATACAGAAGACTCTTCACACATCGCTAGTTGCAATGTTCTCCTTACCTGGAGCTGCTGGGTAAGAATGGCGATCCTGTTCTGCAGTGCCATTTGCTGCCCAGGGTTACCATGATGGGCAGATGAGGAGGAGGTGATGCCCAGAGGAGGTGACAGAGCTCCCAGGGCCTCCTTTAGCCGAAACATCTCCTTGGACAGCTCTGTTATCTGCACGAAGACAGAGACCTCAATTTGTCTACCTTAAACGTGCTCCAACAGTAGTTGTTTAGCAGTTGTTTTACTGGTTATCCAAACTCTTACCTTGCGGTCCTTCTCCTTGACCAGGCCCTGGGATTCCTGGATGCCCTTGTGGAGCTCCTGGATATGGCTGGATTGGGCCTGTAATTCGGCTAGCTGCTTCTGCACCGTGGCCAGTTGGGACTCCGCGACCTGCCGCTCACTCTTGTTAAAGAGAGCCTCTCTCTGCACCTGGAATACCTAGACCAGAAAAACAACCAGTGGCCCTCTGTCACTTTAGCATGGCTGTCTATGTTTGGCATCACATTTAAATGCTCTCTGCTTATATAGAAGACGTTGGAGGCTGATTCAAGAGCACTGAAGCCTGATATTTAAAGGGGACTTTCAATCGCTGCTATAATTGATATTGACAGCTTCATCCAGACAGAAATACACGCCTGCCTGGTAGAAAAGCCTCTCAACTTTGCTGCTGGTTGTCTTCAACATTTCCATAGTAACATCTCCTGCTATACTTCACAATTTAGAGAATGAACAAACCCTCTTCTATATTTCCTGTTTTCACTTCATGAGTAAAACAAAAATATTTCTTCAAAATCATTATTTCAAAAGTCTTTGTTACCATGGGAACATTTTCTTGTTTCCCATGGTATCTATACATCTAAATCTACACACATTTGCTTTTGTTGCCATGTTTAACTGTTTATGTTCAGGTAAGTTTGTGTGTGTGTGTGTGTGTGTGTGTATAAGCAACAATGAATTCAAATGTTGGATATGTGTTCTAAACGGGCCATGTTTTTGTAATAATGTAGACAAGTACATATATAAAAGCCATTTTAATATCCTACTCTGTGTGAAAATGTGCCCCCGTATTAACCTCTGTTTTTGGCAACCTGAGCCAGAGGCAATTACCTAGTTTACAAAGTGATTTTTATATCTAAATGGAAAATGCTTTAGGAGTGTCGTTAGTAGCTTATGGTGCACATACAACACAGAGCATCAATGAGCACATGTGACACAGACAAACTTAATAGAGAAAGTAATACACATACTGAATAATGAAGAGGAAGTAAAACGGCCTTCATGGGACACGGCTCACTTTGTGGCAGACACAATAACATCTAATGTGGCTATGCACGCACGCACGCGCACACACCTCAGTGCAAGTCTTCTCATGTTTGCGAGTAAGATCGTTGAAACGGGCTGAGATGGCGTTGATCTCGGCCTGCAGAGAGAGCCGCAGAGCCTCGTGGTCTTCTTTGGAGATCAGACCCTGTTCTGCAGCCTTCTGGGACTTGAGCTCTCTCAGCTCCATCTCCTTCTCACTCAGAGCCTCCTGAGCCACTGCTGCACTGCTCTCACTGGCCTGCAGGGAGTGCTGGAGCTCTGCCTGAGAGGCAGGAAGCACATGGATGATAAAGATAATGTACAGTGTGACCAGTTAGACGTTACAGCAACAAAAAATATCCTACATCTTAATCAATCTTAATAAATCATATAACAACCCATTGGAGTGTCAGAAATAGGCATTGCAACAATGATGAAAACTGTGCTGATCTGCAATGCGATGCTTTTAGTCCTGTTGGGATTAGAATTCTTTCTAGTCCTACTAACTAACTTTCACTAAATAAAAAAAACACTAGATAATGATTAAAATTGTACCAGCTTGTCAATCAATACCAGACCACCAACAGCTAAATACAGCTGCTACAAACAAAAGCCGCTTTCCCTTGTGTTTCCCGTTTGAAAAATCCTCTTCTTAACAGTGGATAACTTATTTTGTTGTAAACTAAACTAAATCTTTGTTGAACCCTTTCTGCCTTCTCTGGATTATTAGATTAATTAAGAGCATGTAGTACAATGAGAAATGGCTTAGAATGAAGTAGAAATTTGAGACAGGAAGATTTGCCATTGCTGCTGACCATGACTTTCTCATGCTCCTCTTTAGGTACGGCATCCTGCATGGCCTGCAGTTGGGCTTCCAGTCTGGCAGCCTGCTCCTCAGCCCAACCACGACGGGTCTTCTCCTCCTGGAGCTCCTGCAGCGTCTGAGCTAGCTGTTCTGACACTGCAGACAGCGCCTCCTTATGTTTAGAGAGTGGCACTGCGTCTTTAAGCTGTAGGGCGTCCTGTGCGCGGCCCTCCTGCTCAGCACACAGACAGTCCAGAGCCTGGGCTGCTTCCTGCCTCGCCACCTCCAGTTCTTCTCTCACTGCGGCCATGGTGCGTCTGGAGTGCTCTGATTGGACAGAGGCATGATCATTCACAAATTGGACAAAAAAAGTCTATAATGTTAAATTTGAATTTCTTATTTTAAGTAAACAAAAACAACAATGGACACCTGACATGCCTGGGGGCTCTGAGCTCTCTGACTGTTCCTCCTCTTCCTCCTCCTCTTCTTCAACTGCGCGTGGAGGAGGCCTGAGTCTCTCCAGATCCAGGAGAGCATTGTTGAGCCTTCGAGCCACGTCCGCCCTCTCCCTGGCCAGCTGCTCACACTGGAGCCCCAGAGTCACCTGCACCTCCTCCAACTCCGAGCGAGGCACACACTTTCTCAGCTCCCCCTCTAGCTCTCCCACACGCTCCTGGAGACGACGGACCTGATCTCCATCTCCTGCTGCTCCTTCCTCTTTCCCCGACGTCTTGCTCTTTGCCAGGGCTGCCTCCAACTCAGCCACTTTGTCACGGAGGCCCTTCACTGTTTCTGTCTCTTCTCCTTGGTCGCCTTTCTCGCCGTCTTCTTTGGTAGACTCTCTCTGGGACAGAGCAGCACTGAGTTCCTCTACTTTCTCCGTCAGCTGTTTGATTGTGTCACTGTCCTGGCTGCTCTGACCGCCTGCCTCACCCTGTGTTTTTGCTAGCTCCTCCTCTAGCTCCGTCACCCTCGTTCTCAGCTGCTGTGCCTCCTGGCTCAGAGACCCCTCTGGAGCCCCAGCACCAGCACCTGCTGCGGCAGTTTCCCCTTCACCACACTCCACCGAAAGCACCCCAAGCCTCATCTGCTCCTTCAGCTCCTCTAACTCCGACTGGGAGGAGGCCAACTGCTCTTTAAGCCCTCTCAACTTTTCCTTCAGATCTTGCAAACTCTCTCCATCCGCACATCCTTCCTGAGACTTCTCATCCCCACTGCAGAACAAGACAAAAATGTATAATCTTCCAGGGGTTATTTCCTGTACTGTTCAATGTGTAGATATGATCCTGGAATAACAAATTATGATTTAGTACAGAAGATGTCAGAAAATACTGAAAATTGGCCATCACAGTTTCATGAAGCAGATTGCGAAATTTTCAAATTGCTTGATTTGTCCAACAAAAAGTCCAAACCCCCAAAGATATTTATATTACAAACATATAAAGAGAGTAAAGTATCAAATGCTCCTATTTGGGAAGGTGAAACAAACAAATATTTGGACTTTTAAAACACATTAACCCTGTAATTATTTAAGCGTACAACTGCAACCTTTGATATTACAAATACACTTATATATTCCTCATTATAGCAGTTAAGCAACAAAGATTGAAAAAAAAGAATAATGATGTAATAGAGGTCAAGACACTATCACATACATGATGTCATGATGCAAAGGTATGCACATCATTATAAAGGCCTGATCTAATACAGCAGTGTTGTGTGAATGTCATCTGTGATGGCCACTTCAGTTTGTATTAATTGATCAATCTTACCCCTCCTCTGCCACGCTGGAGGCCTCGTATGAAGCCTGGGCCTGAGAGAAGCGCTCCTGAAGGGCTTCAAACTCCTTCCTCAGGGTCTCATACTGAACTATGGGGACAAAGTCCGAGCTGGAGGTCTGCATGTCGGTTTCATCCTTCTCAAACATCTCCAGCATCTGTGCACAACACATAGAGAATTAAAGTACATTGTGGACTAGTAAACTGACGCTTATGTGTAAAATTGGTGGAGCTGCCCTTTAATTAACTTAAGTTAGTATAGGTTATGGCATCTTCAAAGCAGGAGGTTTTGGTTCTGCTCTGCACTCATATCAGACCCAAGAGGTCACCATTTCCTGTCTAGCTCTTTTTCACACATCAGAGCAGGACTGAAGTTCTGATCTAGGTAAATGCTATTCATACAATACGAACCATAACCATAACAGAATTCTAAGCCCTTCATCCAGCATGACCCAGTTAGTGAAGAATATATTAAAAATGACCCCATGTCTGCATCTGATGCTTTTCGCTTTTATCCTTTTTTGCTTTTTTCACTCCTGAACCAGCATCTTTATTTAATAATCACTTTACTATCAATGTATCATCTTTAAAGAGGCCTGGGACTGTGTGTGTGTGTGTGTGTGTGTATTAGTGAGTGAGTGAGTGAGTGAGTGAGTGAGTGAGTGAGTGAGTGAATGAACGAGAGAGAGAGAGAGATTGTTTATGTGTTTTTATGTTAATTGAATGAGTTTTTTTCAGTTTATATGCGTGACTGGGTGCGTGATATGTGTTCATACATTGGGTGTGTATGTGTGCATTTGTACTCTCCCTGACCTTACCTGCACTTTGAGAGCTAGTTCAGAGTTGTGTAAGGTAAGTTCCTCTATTTGTTTGCGCAGCTCAGAAACAGTTCCTGGGTCTCCGGGGACAGGGGAGGGGTTGGCCGAGTCTGCGTCTCTTTGGGAAGTGGCCTCATCCTGAGCAGGCGAGGCTCTGGAGCGCTTGGAGAGCAGCATCTCTTAATGGAAAGTTAAAGAGAAACCAACAGTAAAAAATAAGTCTGTGTAATAAATCAATTCCTGATGGGATAGACACACACAGGAAGTGTGGTCACATGTATAGAATAGCATGCATGCTCTTTGCCAGGGCCTGGGAAGTAGAGAGAGTAGATTGCATACCTGGGAAGTCAAACATTTCATCCATGTCCTCAGCGGTCCCAATACCATGGCCTCCCTTCAGCTCCTCAAGCAGCTTGTCTCTCTCTGCCTCTGCCTCCTCTAGACGCTGCTTTAGTTGAGACAACTAGAGTGCGCACACACACACACACACACACACACACACACACACACACACACACACACACACACACACACACACACACACACACTAGTGAGGCATAGGTTTACATAAAATCATGAAACATTTTGCTGAGACATAAATAACAATGGGTGTTTGCACCGCCTGCGGTGCAGTACCTCCTCCAAGGCCGAGAGGGCGCTCTGTTGCTGCTGCTCCAAGGCTTTGATCTTCTGGAGCAGACGGCCTCGCTCCAGACGCAGCCGTCGGATCTCCTCAAACACCTCCTCATCTTCTGGCTTACACAGACAACCACAAGAAATATGAAACCCCGATAAAGTCTTCATTCCATGTAATATGAAGGACAAACAGTTACTATAACTAAACAAAAATCACCTGGGCTGATTGCTGTGTATCTGGAGGCTGGGGAGAGGGAGAAGAAGGCTGGGGCTCAGGGGTCTGGGCACGTGGAGCAGGACGGGGATGTGGAGAGGGTGGCAAACCCTGGATCTTTGTGATGGGAAAACAGAATAAAATGAATCATTGTTAGTTATCAAAGACACAATTCTCTATTCTCTTTAGTTAGTGGTCAAGATGCAATGTTGTACTACAGAGATCTTACCAAAGGGAAAATTGTCAAATTAGCATAATTATGGACACTCTTGTATTGCTTGCTCTCACGTAGTAGTAGTAGTACTAGTTGATAGTGCTTCTTAGTATGAGGTTGCGAACTGATGATGATAGGTAAATGTACTGTACAAGCTAACAATACCGTAAGCATGGCCTCTATTTGTGAGGGGGGGGGGAGTGTTTTTCAAACACTCAGATGTTTCTCACAGTACCTGCAAAGAAGAACGGGGCGGTGGAGGAGCTTTCCGTTTGCGGGGGGTAGTTCCCCCTTGCACTGATGAGGTGCCTGATGGGACTTGGGGGGGCTGCGTGGGGGTGGGAGGGGGATCACAGACAAGCAGAGGTCAAGCTCAACATAAAACCGAAAAATAGAGGAAACCAAAATGAGAGTAAGAAAAAGGGTCAGCAACAAAGGGGAATGGAAGACAATGAAAAGAAAGCGGCAAACAAAAACAATGACCTCATATTGGAAAACATGCACAATGGGATCGGCCAAGGCGGGCCATGATCTCATTTGATGGAGCGAGTGATCCAACACACAGCTATGCAACATTACCTCCTCGCCTGTGCCCTCAGGAGCTACGAATGCAATGGGAAAGAGACGCACAGCAAGATACTTTAACCTCAAAAGCAATAAAGTTCAGCACACAGCTAGAGGCCAATGTGAATATACAGTATATATACATATACAGTACACTTCTTGCCACTTTTCTAACATGTAGCTTATATAAGTTCCATCAATGTTTCTTGTAGTAAATCCACCAAAATCGCAACCCAAAGTTGCTTAATGTGGTCAGGCATCATATGCACACCAAATTCGCTCCTTCATCTCCTTTTCAAACTAGATGCACATCTGTTTTCCATTTGTCAGCAATATCTTCGTTGAGAGATAAAAGTGGAACAAGGCATTTTTTTTTTTTTTTTTTAAACCCCACTTTACAATCACAGCCAGCTGTCCTCCTGATCCAATTCCTCTTACTACAGTTGTTTCTTAGAGGAGCAGAGACAGAGCCAGGATCCAACACAGCACTCCAACAGAAGCCATAAATTGAGTCTGATGATGTGTTAGATGTAGTTGCAATGTGTTTCACATGAACACTTTTTATTTTTTTAAATAACCGCTGTCACAAACTGTTTTGTTTGTTCTGCTTGATTTAACAGAACTAAAATTTGATTCTGGATGATTTGATAATAGAAAGAGTTTTTTGTCAAAAGAGCCTTGTGAGATCTTGTGAATAGCTTCTATACCTTCAAGTGAATAAAAACTTCCGGCCTCATACTATACCTTGAGGTGCTCCATCTTGCAAGGTTTGCATGATGCGTTGGTTTCCTGTGCTTACACTGTAGTCGGTGGCTTTGTGTCCAAGGGCGTCCACCAGCTGTGTGTTGGCCCCGCCTCTCAGTAGAGCTTCCACGGTGTCAACGCTGTCACTCTCACACGCCAGCATCAGTGCAGACCTACGATATAGGTCATAACAAAAGATCATAGTACAACAGGAAAAACTAGTAATGCAGTACAATCACATACATCAATTTCAGATTCATTAGCCATTTCAAATTAATAGATCATCAGCATGTAATCAGTAAAAACATTTAGTATGCTTAAACTCTATGTTCACTTTGGTCAAGGATTCTAAAGATACCAATCAGGTTGTGATTCAGGATGAACTGCAAGACAAGACATTGAAGTTTTTCCCTTTGATGTAATGATGCGTCCTGAAAAAAGGCCTCTAATCATCCCCTCAAGGAAATATCCAAAGCCAAACTGAAAGCTCCTGACCTTCATCCTTTCAAATCCACCCCACAGACTGTAGACTTTCTATGGGAATCCTTCCTGCATCCTGACCCAGACAACCCCACTGCTGTGAGAATAATCCTGCAGAGGTTTCTTGGTTCTATCTTAGCTAAGAAGGCTGTTTCAGGCCCCACTCTGCCCCAGCAGGTCTCCCACTGTCTGTCATTCCATCTGGCAAAGCTTCAGCAGCAGATACAAGAGGTTAAATCCAGAGCCAGTGGTCCTCATTAAACCTTGACCGCCACCCACAGGATGCGCATCACAAACAGTCCCCTACCTTCCCTGGTTGTCCTGTATGTTTGCATTGGCACCTCGACCCAACAGAAAGACACACAGCTCCACTCTGCTCATCTGAGCTGCTAAGATCAAAGGGGTGGCCCCGTCCTGACAGAGGGATGCACACGATTATTCAAACATTATGGAGCATACACATACATTTGATAGTGTTAGTACTAGATAGGAAAAGAGGAAAATAAGCAATAAATCACTGAATATCATGTATTTGTTCATCTCACATAACAATTCAAAACAATGTAATCCAAAATGTTGTAAATAAACTTCAAACTTCAATTCACCCCATCCTGGACGTCCAAAGTGGCTTTAAAATCCCACAGAATCTCAGAGCAGGACGAGCAGCCACTGACCGCTACAGGAAATAATAAGAATTATGGTTAATATCAAATGTTTACATACAGTATATACTTACATCTTGAAATGCAATTGAAATCTCTAAGCACTACTGTGTGCAGTTTAGATGACAGATAATAGAGAGTTTTTGTTAGGTAAGCTTCGGTGTTAAGCGTTTCTTTACATCTTGTTACTTTTAATACTTGAAATATGTTGAATGAGATCTATGAGAGGTCATTTCGGAGAAAAGTTTTGTTATGCGACCAAACTGGTGTCATATTGTAGTTCTGAAATGTTACCTGCATGATGAAGTGGTGTCCGACCAATGCTGTCGGTGCAATCGACCACTAATCTCTCCTGTCAGGATAAAGAGAAAAAAAAGGATAAACCATTTGTAAAACATGCAGTCTTAAAATGCATGCTTGCATTATACCCTTTCTATTTCACAGTATTCGTTGGTTAACCTGGTAATGCTGTCATTTTACCTGTAGGAGTCTCTTTAAACACTCTGATTGGCCATTCTTGGCTGCGAGATGAAGGGCGCTGAAGCCTGCAATCAGTTATAAAACAGACATTCATATACAATCCATGACACGTGTGAAATTCAACAGCCTTGGCTTATAAGATAAAACTTGTATTTGATATTAAAATACCCTACCAGCGCCATCAGTGACGTTGACATCTGCTCCGTGAGAGATGATGACCTCCAGACATTCCAGCCTGCCTCGCGATGCACAGAGATGGAACCTGCCAGACGGACAAAGGACAATACATGTCACCAGAGATCCATTCAAAATGTCTTATTCAAGAGAATGGCTCAACTGCTGATTCCACTTTTAACTTTAGTTTGAGTTCAAGAGAATGAAGGCAGTAGACTGTACCATTCACCAAAAGAAAAAATAAAGAATTGTATCAATAAGCAGTATTCATAGTGGTATAGAAAGTAGAAATAATACCAGCCTTTTAGTGCCAAACATGAATGGGTAGATTGGAAAGGAATTTAAACTTAATGCAATTACTTATGTAAATGAATTCCTTCTTCATGACTAATAAAAACATTAGGTGCCTAACTTACGCTGACTTGCCCTCGGCATCCAGCTTGGTAGGACAGAGGCCTTTTTTGACGATGAGTGCCGAGACTTTGTCGGGCTCATTCTGCTCCACAGCCTGCAGGAGCCTCTCATCACTCTTAGTCCAGTCCTGACTCTGAGGGGGCCAAGTCAGAGAACAGGTCACCACCCTGAACTGCCTCAATGGAAACTCATCCCACACTGCATATCTCATAACAAACAAAACAATAGACGACCGGGCAGCTGAAATAAATTTACAGTGGGGCCATAAAGTATTTAGTCTGCCACTGATTGTGCAAGTTCTCTTATTTAGAACTATGAGAGAGGTCTGTCATTTTCATCATAGGTACACTTCAACTATGAGAGACAAAATGAGAAAAGAATCCAGGAAATCACATTGTAGGATTTTTAAAGAAATTATTTTTAAAGTATGGTGGAAAATAAGTATTTAGTTACCCACAAACAAGCAAGATTTCTGGCTTTCACAGACCTGTAATTTCTTCTATAAGAAGCTCTTCTGTCCTCCACTCATTACCTGTATTAATGGCACTTGTTTAAACTCGTTATCTGTATAAAAGACACCTGTTCACAGCCTCAAACAGTCAGACTCCAAACTCAGTCATGGCCAACACCAAAGAGCTGACAAAGGACACCAGGAAGAAAATTGTAGATCTGCACCAGGCTGGAAAGAGTGAATCTACAATAGGCAAGCACGTTGGTGTGAATAGATCAACTGTGGAAGTAATTGTAAGAAAATGGAAGACATACAAAACCGTTGATAATCTCCCTTGATCTGGGGCTCTACACAAGATCTCATCCTGTGGGATCAAAATGATCATGAGAACGTTGAGCAAAAATCCCAGAACTACACGGAGGGACTTGATTACAGACCTTGTCTTTCCTAAGCAGGAGGATTTGCACGATCAGTGACTGACTAAATACTTGTTAGCCCCACTGTAGTGCAATAAGACAGAAATATTATTTAAAAAAGAGGGATATTTTCTTTGCTATTCCTGGGATTAGTGAGATAGAGAAGATACCTACTGGTAGCGCCAGCAAGCTGAAACAAGGACAGAGCCGCTTCATCAGGCTAAAAACTGGCTGCTGAGGATCCATACCGCTAGCAGTGCATTACACACACACACACACAACTAAATACAGCTACAGAGAACCAAGCCACCGCTGTGTCCTCTCTGATAAAACACTGCCGCCGGGCTACATAACAAATATACACAGTAACATTAGATAATGTAGCTTTCTACCAGATACCCTATAGAGGTCACAGTAACATCATAGTAGAGATCTAATGTACATACCGGAGAATTTATGCTATCCTAAAAATCACACCCCCATTGAAATTGAATAGCTTGCCACACAGAAACTCTCCCTCTCTCTCTCTCTCTCTCTCTCTCACACACACACACACACAGACAGTAATACTGCTAAATGCTGTCCTCAGAACATCTCCCTGTGCAGTGCTCCCTGTCCGCGTCCAAAACGCTACCCCATCATCCTGCCTCGGCTGCTAGCAGGGACATAGCCAGGCTGTCCACTACACCTCATACACTGCCACCTCTTTCATTTCCTCACTGGTCTCCTTTCTCTAACCTAATTATTTCTCAGCAGCTTTCTTCTCTTTAGCAGGCGTCCTCCTTCTCCACAACAGTTTTTTGTCAGGTCTTGCACGGTACCCCCCTTGCAGCGTCATACTGTGGATCTGTTTCTCTGCAGTTACAGAGCAGGGCCTGTGTGATGTGTGGACACAGCAAAAAGGAAGAGAAACAAGCTGGCTCTCTTCTGCCCGTTTGAAAGGATATTTTTGGGGCAGAGGGGACATCATGAGACACATGGACAAGCTGAAATCTAGTCTCTTAGGCAATGGGGAGGTTTATGTCTGTGGGACACCCTGGGAGATATATGCATGATATGTAGTAATCTATCTGTCTTATCTGTACATCTGACGGTTGGACTATAACAATAATGATTATATAATACACAACTTCACTGAGTGGCTATTAAGTGAAACCACTCATCTAAGGGGATCGCTCTCCACTGTTGTGTAACACTATCAGGTACTAGCCACTAACCTGGACCCAAATGCTCAGACCACATTGTAGAGCCAGCGGTTGCTATTGTATCTGCTTCTACCAGTGCTGCAAGGTCACTGACCCCATTATGTCAACCTTCAACAAGCAAGTGGCTACATGGAGCAGGCCAAAAAGTAGAATCTTAAAAACACAGTACATTAGGAAAACACAGTTACAAGTCCTTCAGAGGAGTATATAGGGATGATAGCATGCACGTGTGAATAATTGAAGGCTACCTGAGATCACTGGTTATAGCAGCAGTCTGGAGACAGCCCTGCTGTCCTGCTGCTGCTCAGTGACACTGAATCCCAGTGCTCCCCAGACCCACACACACACACACACACACACACACACACACACACACACACACACACACACACACACAAACACACACACAAACCTGGGATCTATATAAATGACTACATAATGTGGAGCAGGTGAACACTGTAATATTAGGTTAAAACACAGCTTGGTATGGCTTATAGCTCTAAATAGCTTGTAGCAAACAGGTGTACTACTTTTAAGTACATTCAATTATAAA
>NC_048415.1:16358070-16364701 GCF_013103735.1 Etheostoma cragini | reverse complement strand
GCTTAGAAATTAAGTGTTAACGAGCAGTTGGACAGGTGTACCTAATAAAGTGGCCGGTGAGTGTATATGTGTGTATATATATATGTGTATGTTTATATATGTGTGTGTGTGTGTGTGTGTGTGTGTGTGTATATACAGGAAAGCTACTGTATCCCTGAAAAACCAAAAGTTGTTATTTTCTTTAAAGGTCCCATGGCATGAAAATGTCACTTTATGAAGTTTTTTTTTTAACATTAATATGCACTCCCCCAGTCTGCCTAAGTTCCTCCAGGGGCTGCAAATGGTGATAGGTGTAAACAGAGCCCTGGTTAACCTGCTCTGCCTTTTGTGAAAATTAAAGCTCAGATGGGCCGATCTGGAATCTTGCCCCAGATCTTGCCTCATTGTGGGACTGGCTCTAGTGGCTGTCTGCACCAAGGCTGAATTTTGGGTAATACACTTAATATATGGGATTAAGGGACCACTAAGGTCTATATAAAGAAAAAAAGCATGCAAAGAGCACCGTGGGACCTTTAACATCTGAAGAAAGAGATCTTAACTTGTGGAAAGTTATGATCTAACAGGATGTTGTATCAACCTATGCTGTATCTTTTGCCAACAAGATCTGTATCGAATGAATGGATCTCATTCTCAGAAGTCCTGTAGGACAACTTATTGATCTTGGTTCTATGAATCTCTTTTCCCCAATGTGTTTCCACAATTTTGTCCTGTGAAAGTGCAGTAAGAAGATATTACACATGTAGTGGAGTCGAGGGCTTTTCTTCCCTGGAGAACTTTTCCACATGGAACAAATTTAACAGGCCTTTGTTTTGGCCTTTGTTCAGGCCTTTGTTTTCATAAAATAGATCCTGTCTTAAATTTCCAGCTTCAATACTATAATGGTGATTTAAATTTGACTACAGGGACCTGCAAGGTGTTTGTCACCCACCTTTCCATCAAAAACCGTTTGGGTCTTGTGGTTGATCCCTGTGACCCTCCTTCAGGTCTGAAGCAGGTGCTTGATGAACACCGAAGTAAGAGCACTATAGGCAGGCAGGAGGGAGATGTGAAGGTCTTGATGGGATAATGTTGATGGTTGAGATAGTGGTGGGGGTGGATTCTAGCTCAATGACCTCATCCAGTCCCCCCGCCCCTGGGAGAAAGTGAGCTCATGGGTGTCATAAATAAAGAGGCATTTACGGCCTTTTAACAGACTTAGATGGCCTTACCCACTGTAGCAAACAATCCAATTTACCAGCCTGGACTTGGGATAATGGGACATCTGTGTTAGCATGAAATAAAAGGAATGATAAAAACACTCAACAAAAGCCTTTATTTTTCAATCCGAGAGGACGGGCCTCAACGCTTTGGCCATTGTGATTTGTGTGATAAGCAGTTTCTTGTGTGTCTACACGTTTGTCTAAACCTCACTACAACACTGTTCATGTTGCCCAGAGGATGACGGGATTTCCTCACTCCAGAAAACCCTTTCATGAATAAGCAGATAACAGCTTTGTTCACCCTTCAGGCTTTTTTTGTAGCTTGACTTTCTTTTAGGGGGAAACTGAAGGAAAAAAAAACCAAAAACCTTCAGTGAAGCTAAAACAGGAAAATTCTCAAGTGATGTCATGCGAATAAATAATGCACACGTTTGGAGCACTTTCGTGCAAGCTCGTTTCCCCCCCCCCTCCCCAGTTGCTGTAGGCTACTTCATGGGATTTCCCCCCTGCAGTTACAGTGCTTTTGGAAAAAGGATGAATCTCTTCTCGCAGACAGTGATGTGCAGATATTTCAATGAATGAACGGTCGGCTGACTGCAAAAGGGAGCAGGAGGATATTCCTCTGGGAATGAAGCGCCTCCCCTTTAATCGCTCGGCTGAGTTTCTCTCCGAGCTGTAGTCCTCTCTTCACTCGCACATTTGCCTTCAGTCGTTAGAGGAACTCCGGCGGATTTAAGTGCTCTCTTGTTTCTGTTTCAGAAAAGCTGCCGTTTTTTCTTTAATCTTGTCCTTTTGCGGATTAAACAAAGTGCGAGCGAGTGGAAGGTTTTTTTTTCACTTTTCTGTGCCTTTTCATTGTTATCGACATGAAGAAACGCGGAATAAAGCGTTCAAAGTGGCTCAAGGACTGAAGAGGGTTGGTAAGTGAGTGCGCTTTCGTAGCGCAGTGCTCACTGGTATTTAAAAATGGAGTGGAAGTTTAAGAAAAATAATCTTATTTTTTACCTTGCCTTTCTAAAGAAGCCGAAAGTAAACGTGTTGCATTTTATGTTGGTGAAATCACAAACTGAAAGCAAATGAGATGTGTACATTTAAAACAATTGTGATGTCTTTAATTCCTCATTGATGTAGGCTAATATTCTCTTTCAGTCCTTGCCTTCCTTTTTTATCAGCATGTTAACGTCGGACTTTATTGCAGCGGTGTGAAATGTAATTGAAGCCTTTGGGCAAAGTCCAGATGCCAGACGTTATTGCTCCCTGCGTAAAACAAAAGGAGTGTGTGTAAAGCCCAGCTGTTGGTGTAGTTTAATGTCACATCGGTGCATGTAAAGGCACACTTAATGTGGGTCTGTGATCAGGAGAAAGTTGTCCAGCAAACAATATTATAAGAGGATTAAGACCTGTGGATTAATCCTGTTTTGTGATTAAAAAAAAAAAAAAAAATCTTTTAAAATGTTCTTGTAATGTTAAATAAAAAGCTCACATCACAAATCGAATCCATAGCTCACACAATCTCATCAGGACATACAGTAACCACCATGTCCCTGTCCCTGTCCCTGTCCCTGTCTGCCCCCTGCAGCCTCCTGCTCTCACTCCACCACACACCAGCACGTTTGGAAGCAGAGCTGCAATGGCCAAGTGGCTGAAAGACTACCTGAGCTTTGGTAGCAGGAAGGTGCCTCCACAGCCGCCCACACCAGACTACACAGAGAGCGAGATCCTTAAAGCCTACCGGCTCCAGAGGGACCTGGACTTCGAGGATCCCTACGAGGACTTAGAAAACAGGTCCAGGGGCGACTCTGTGACTTCTGACCCCGCTACACCTGTGTATGGCTCTCCCATGAAGTCATCCAGCGTGGATGGAAAATCTCCCAAACACAGACTGATCAAAGTGGACTCCCAGGAGCTGGGGCGTACCAAGATCCTCCTCAGTGCCGTCTCTTTAGAGGACCAGCAAGAGCCAGTAAGAGCTTCACTTTCTAAGCATGTGTTTCTAGGTAAAAAGCAAGTGATGACAAATTTAAATCTCTTATGTGGAGGTGAGGAGGATGGATAAAGGGAAGGCAAGTAAGTGGTGAAGGCTAAAAAAAGACTCTCCCTCTTCTCTCTCATCCTATTTCCCTCCCTGGGACAGCTTTATTGATCAGACTCCATAAGCAAGTGACTAGTATGTGTGTCTCAAATATACATTGTTTACATTAATCACATTACATCCCATGTGCCACATAAATTCACTTTTCTAGATTAAAGAAATGACTATTGATGGCTTGAGCGGACCATTGAGTCGGAGAGGGCCACAGTCCCATGAGTTTATGTCCTTCCATAAATAATAAATGAGGTTTAGTTTTGCAAGCTGAGAGAGACCCCCGCATGAGCACATGTTGGGGGCCGAATACGGTACGCCGTATGGTGATATGCCAAGGGCCACAGGGAGGTCTAACTTTTTACTGGGGTGCTGTTTGTTGTTGTCAGGGATACATTGCATTCCTGGCTGTGTACTGTGTGCATGTTGTGCTGTAGAGAACATACACAGCTACTAAAGAGAAGAAAGGGATAGATGTTAAAGCCGAGCGACTGGAGCGGAAGCAAAGGTTTAACAAGGAAATGGTCTTCACATATATTCTGCTCACATATGCTGAGTGAGTTAAGAAGTATTTCAGGGTTTTCATCGCTGCAGTTAAATTCGCGACTCTGCTCATGGAAAATGCTACAAGTGTGAAAGTCCTGAAGTGGATTGAAGTAATAGTCTTAACTCAAGTCGATAGCTCCCCCCCCCCATCCACCCCTCTACCACACTCTCCTCCTGCTCTCATCAATTTCCCAGGGTCTGTGGGAACATCCGCACTCTAATTAACATTGCAGATTCCTGTGCATCGATAGATAACCTGTTACAAAGTCAACATGGGATTAGAATGTCATTTTGTGAGGGCGTGTGCAATGTCTAGAAGGAATTTGGGAAGCAAGCCTTGCGACAGCAATTTCCTTTGTCAAAGTGTGTGGGGGTGTGTGTGTGTGTGTGTGTGTGTGTGTGTGTCCATATGGCTGTCGTTGTAGCTGTCAATGGGCCAGCTGACCACTGTTTTCCTCCTGTGTTTGCATAAAGGAACAAATGTTCCCAACCAACCAACCCACTACTTCATTAGTCTCTGTATTCTTTTCCCAAAGAAAAAAATTAATCTTTTTTTTTTTAATATATAGCATTGATGTAGTGTTTTAATACTGTAGTGTTTAACACTAAAGGTGCAAATTAGTGTCTTGATGATACTCCAAAAGCGGTTTGTCTGTAACCAAACATATAGTTAACGTGCCATTCAGTGAGGATGTGATTGCTTGTTAAGTCGTGCTGCTTACTCCGTCTCGGGTCTTGATGAGCTATTGTCTGTGCAACGCTCCATCTTTTCTAGCACTTCTACATGTATTACAGACTGAATTCTCATAATTACCAGAAAATATTCCAGTCCTAGGACACTTTAATTTAAGTGTTTCAATGCAAAGTGTGATTAATGTGCAGCTTTTACAAAATGCTAATATTAAAACGTTGATGGAAAGTCAAACTCATTATAGCTTATGATTGAAATTGTGTACCTCTCGGCAAAACACATTTAGAAATTGGTTTGTATTTTCATTATATAACGTAAAAAAATGCTGGTGACATTTTTATCCAATAAGGACAAGTTAATGTTCTGTGACAAAACCCATTATTCTTTACCAGCAAATGTGTGTTTTGTCCTTTAGGTGGTGCCATCTGCTCCGTTGGCAGGCGACACAGATTATTCTGACCCGTTCGATGTTCGCTTGGACCACCGGTCAGAACCAGATCTCACACCTGTTCCCTGCGAGAACAATGGCTACATGGAACCGTATGAGGCCCAAAGGGTCATAACGGGTCAGTGGAGAGTATTGCTCACCAGTTATTGTCTTATCAGTATTACAATGCTTAGTCACATTGTTATTATAGAGACATGGTGTTTTAGTTCCAGTCCTTTTTGTAGTTATCTTACAGTACAGTAAAGCCTTTACATGCACACAAATAATGAATCAGAATTGCCATTATAATATATATGAGAGTAAGTGAACATCCTAAAGGGTAAATTCAGCCTTCTCATCTGACATATGTCATTGTGGGTTGCGTTTCAGGTAGACCAAACTCATTAATAAAATATGTAACTGTGGCATGAAGTCATCTTATAACATCAATCTAAAATCTCTCAACAATTTGTTTGATGAACAAAACTGAAATGATCAATGAAATTAGCATTCTTTATCTCTGTTTTTTTTCTTTATAGTAAAGTATTTCTGCCTTAACAGAGTAATGCATTCTTATTTCCATATTTTCCTTTGTTCTAAAAACCCCAGTGTTAAATGCAGTATTGCTCAGTAAATTACTCTTTTTCTTAGTAGTTCAGTTCTACACTAGTATTGAATCCGTCCACACAGTCACATGCTGAGTCGGCAAACATCCTCACAAAAATGCCTTTTAGGGATGTCTATCCATTCTCAGACCATCCCTCCTCCCTTGTGATTTTCTCGCACATCATGTAGCTCACTCTATCGTTTTCCATTTGTCTCTCCTCCTATAACATCTCTGTCTGCCCCTGTCCCCCTGCTCTGTCCCAGTCATTTAGTGTTAAAGCAGCCCCCCTCCTCTTTCTTCATCTCGAGGGCTCTCTCCATCCCTGAGGGGAGTCTGGCGGTCTCTTTAATCTGTCCTGTAGCGAATCTGAAGCGTGTCCTCTCTCCGTTGTCACTATCGCTGCCTTTTTGGTGGTCAAATGAAGTTCACAACATCAGGCATGAAGTGAATGGAGCATCCCATTGTGCTGCCCAATTGAGAAACCTTGAAGAAAAATCTTTTCTTGCTGCAGCGGCAGAGATTAGATTTTTGTGGTGATGGCAGAAGGTTTGGCAAAGCGTTTTCACAGCTCTTTCATTGACTTTGAATTGAGCCTGTCACTCCAGGGCTGTCATTGATCATTAAAATACACAGCCGAGCGGCAGCGACAGATGTGAGATTGGAATAGTAATTATCTCTCACAAAGACTGTCCTGAAAAGACACCTGTGTGCTTTTTCGGCTGTACTTAAGGGAAAACATTCAGTGCTTGCAGGTTAGTTTGTAAGGATAAAAGGCCGGTCTCTGTTCAACTCTGACGTGCATCTGCATGCCTAAACACTCCCACCTCAATCTTCAATCACCTTCAATCTTTGTCACCTTTTTGTCATATTGCTATTTTCTCTCCCCCTCACCTGTGTTTTCCTGCCATCATGTTTGCCATGAATTTCTCATTTTATTTTCTCCATGCCTGTTTTTATCTCTCCGCCCTTCATCTTCTCCATCTGTAGGCTGTCGCTGACACCGCGGGTTCCCAGCACAGGTAGAGCAGCATTCAGCCCCGCTGTGCTTCCGTCTCAATGATTTAACATCAAATGTTGA
>NC_048415.1:16275640-16358060 GCF_013103735.1 Etheostoma cragini | reverse complement strand
CCCCCCCATCACCTCCCTCCCCTATGTACTTCTCTCCCATCACCCCTCTTCTCCCCTCGTTTCCTCACTGCTTCCTTTTTCCTCTTCCTTCTCCTCTTGCTCCTCGCCCCATCACAGTCTTGCTTCTCCTGTCTTCATTTCCCCTCCCCTCTTTATAACCCCAGGGCTTTTCCCCGGGGCCTCCACTTGGTCGCCATGGTGACTACAGGGCCAAGTTTTCTATGCCTTTCACCAGGGAACCCTTCCATTAAGTCCCATTCCCTTCTCACGTGAGTGCACCTCCTTCGCAAGGCTGCTGGCTGTGTGCACAAAAGATGCCTACTCCTTCGTTTCCCCCCATTTTCTCCTCTTCTGTACCACCTGTTTCTTTTAAAAAGGGTACATTTTTGAGGTCAGGATATCAAAGCACCATTGCTGATTGCTGCAGCTTAGAGGCTTCTATTTGTGCATTTAGAAATCTAAATTCATTCTCTTAAAGCCTTTTATCTTATCTCATCACCATATTTGACTCTACACTACGATTGCAACTGCTAAGACACATTTCATGTTTGGTACCCACTGAGAAAGTGATGAAAATGTTAACGAGGGAACATGGATGCTGTTGTGAGCCGTGCTAGATTACTACTGGGATGCAGGATGGATGGATGGGGGGGGGGGTTGTCTACTGTGTTGCAACTCAGCATCTAGCCCAAGGCCTTGTTAAGCCCCCCTATATGAGATTCTGAGCCCACGGCAAACATCATTTGTCTCTCTCCTCTAATTCTAGTCATGCTAGAGCTCAACAGGCTTTTTGTTTTATTTTTTATTTTTTACAGAATAATATCACTCTGGTCTTTAAAGAATCTTCATTGCTATTTTTTTTTTTTTTTGCAGACTGATTACATCCAAGAAGATTTGTATATTTGTGCTTGCTTGTGTGTTGGGTATAAATCTGTATTCTTTTGCATATGTATCAAAAGAGCTGCAGCGTGGTCCAGGTGGAGGAGGAGGGGGCGGACGGTCACGGGGTGGGGTGCAGCTCTACGACACCCCCTATGAAGATGAGCGAGGCCATGGGCGCCTGGGACTGTTGTACGGAGAACCTCAGGAAGAGGGCAAGGAAAGCAGCAGGCTGCCGCAAGATGATGAGAGACCGGCTGATGAGTATGACCAGCCATGGGAATGGAAAAAGGATCACATCTCCAAAGCTTTTGCAGGTAATGCAAATATTCTGACAGTAAAGTCAACAGAAACCAAGGTGGAGCGTAGTCTGGCAAAGCCCACCTACAAATAATGTGAGCAGTATAATAGATAACTGATGAGCTTTAATTCAATTAGCCGTTCCTACACCTGATTGGAGGAATAATCCATAAACTGGTCATTGGTCTTTGCCTGTGATTTTCCAAGTGGAAAAACATAGCAGCCTTTCTAGGGTATGCCAGAACTACACAGGAAATCAATTTTATAAGTATATTTTGGAAAAGATTTAGACCACAAGCCGCTGAATCATGCTTCATTATATCCATTGTGTATTAAGAGCTTTCTACAAAAAAGCTTTATGAAAATAAGTGTTGTGGTTGTGAGATTTAAGATGGCTTAGCAGTGTGCCGGAAAAGCATTTTTAACACCCAGTTTAATACCCCCATATTGGCAATCTTCCATTGTATTTGAGCAAAACAATGAATCCCTGCCACCTACTGCACAGACTGTGCAGCTACTGGAAGTCAAGCACAAACCATAATGAGTCTCATAAAGTGTGCCTTTTTTTTAAAAGGAATATTTAAGATGAGTAGATTTAGTAAAAATGGTTAAAACCAGGCTCAAAAAAGGTCTGTTTTTAAAGGTCAAATCCCTCCCAGGAGCACATTGAGAGCCATGCTGCTATAACTTCATAGTGAAATACTCATCTTGTCCTGACCTTTTTAATGTAGTGTCTGTCGCCATCACCACATCACCAACGCCTTTTTGGCAGGAAATGGAGAGCGCTGTGACCTTTTATTGTCTCAGTTGAAATGACACATATCTTTGCGTTTCTCTCACCCCATTTAAACACCTCCTGTTGACTATTGATTTCTTGCTCTCTCAAATATGACGGACCACAGTCGCAACTACCTCTGAACTGACCATTAGAATTGATTTGTGTGTGTGTATGTGTGTGTGTGTGTGTTGTCATAAAGAGGTTAGCCAAGGAATGTACAGAAAGCAAGGTCAATTTTCTTTTAATTTAATGTAAAGCGCTTTGTCATATTATCTGCAGTACTTCTAAAATAATTGGCGCAGTGCATGCATTTTTTATTTATTTTCCCATCCCATTATTTTGAAAGTATTGAATATAGTTTGAGGGAGAGAGTGAAGTCGAGGTAAAGTTTGTTCTGGTTTACCAGACGGGTAAAGGGAAACCGAAAGGGACTATGTCGTTTAGGAGTGGATCAGTGTAAGGCATCCAAGGCCAAGTTGGCATAATTGAGCTGCATCTCCATGTCACCAAGGTCAAGGTGATGGGATAATAAATCAAACTTGTCTTGTATGAATTCCCTTTCATTCCTCCCCTCCTCCCGTTCTGTGTGTATCTCCTCCCCCCTCTCTTCTCAGTTAATTACATGCCTGTATGTGCGTGACCGATCCAGTGCTAATAAGAGAGTCATGGTCAGCACAACATTGTCTAAACACACACTCATTTACACACAGAGTAATTCACTGGGATCAGGCTCAAATCACATTAACCAGGGTGCAGCAAAGAGAAACCGTGACTGTTTTGAGAGTGGAGGTGATTTCAAAAGGAGGTGCACCATTGTTCATTTAAAAGCCAATATCACCTTTCACCTACTTAGGTAGCACTAGCACTTATTCTTGCTTTATCTGTTGTTTTATTCCTCTCCAGCTTTATCTCCCTTTTTCTTCTTTGTGCCACATACCGTGTGTGCTCCTGCAGAGGAGCGCTTATAGCACCATTAGAGAGGGCAGTGGAGGAAATCGCTTGTGCAGCGCGAGTTGTCTGACCCCTTGTTTTTTCCGTTTGGAGACAGCACGCTGAGCTGCCGTGCTGTCTATCTGAGCAGACCAAAGCGCTGAAGTGTAAACACACAAACAGTATTTTCCATTCTCACATTTAATCCATATTCCCAGACCCACTCAGCGTTGCTAGGCACATCCCACATGTGAGGGAGGGGAGAGATGAGGAGGACGAGGATAGCAGAAAAAGATGGAAAGAGAAGAGATGAGGAGAAAGAGAGATGGATGGACAGAGAGAAAAAAAGGACAGAGGACTGTGGAAAAAGCTATCTGGGGGGGAATGGAAAGGGACGTCCAAGGTTATGGTATATTTGGTGGCAGCTCAATGGATGTTTGTGGAGGCCCAGTGCTTCAGAGGGGAGGGGCGTTAAGGAGAATTAATGGTCGGGGGCTTTGGCGAGGTGAGACGAAGGGAGAGAAAGGGGGAGTCAGGGCCATTGTGGCAGGGTGCAATCTGTCATCCACTAACACAGGCATGCTCTCCCACACATATATACACCAACACTGCAGCGGTGACAAGGCTGTCCCCACAGCCCTCCCTCCCTGTGGATATGACACTCTCGCTCAGATAACCCGCTACAGGGGGCAAAGGAGGGCATCACAATCTGCCAGCAGCCCCTCATCATCACCTTCCCACAGGCGAATGCGGAAACACACACACATGTGGATTCTCAACTAGGTTTTCCAGCTTTGATTATCAGGCCCCTAATTCTTGGGTGAGAAGAGGTTGTGTGCATGTAGGCGGTGGGGGTGGGGGGTTGTGGGGGGAATAAGGAGGATCTATGGTGCATATTGTATTTGGATCCGCGCTTCTGAAAAGAATCTCTCTAATTATAATTTTCACAGCTTATGCCTTGCTGGGTGGATATTGCATTCTGAGGCTATTTTTTCAAATTGTATCAGAAATAAGCTTGCCTGCAAAGCCTTTATTTATTTTGCCGATGATATGGAGTGAACTTCAGCCAGCTGTGAATCTAGCAGTGCCTGAGGGGTCGGACGTGACAGTCCTCTCTCAATTTGGTAGGTTTTAATTGCAGTGTTAGAAGGCTGTCACCATTCACCACCATCCAGCTCAAATTACAGCAGTCATTAATTCTTGGAAGTCAATACAGTCCAGCAGTTAGAGATTGGCCCTGCCACCATTCAGCATTAATAAGTGAGTTAATAAAAGACAATATCTCATTATCTCACTGAACATATGAATGGGTGTTTTAGGTATTTCATGTTTGTAAGTTTTATAGTCCAAAACATGAGCTTTGAGGCGTTTGATGCAGACAATGGCCATCTAAAGGTGGAGGTGTGTGCGCATGATGAGAGAGCTGCAAATCAGCTGGAAATCTGGGTAGGGAAGATGAATGAATAACATTCTAACCACCCCTAGAAATTACTATTATGGAGCCATTGAGAAAAGTACTTATCCTCCACTTCCAATGCAGCTGCTCATTAGGCAACAGCAAAATATATAGTGTGTGTGTGTGTGTGTGTGTGTGTGTGTGTGTGTGTGTGTGTGTGTGTGTGTGTGTGTGTGTGTGTGTGTGTGTGTGTGTGTGTGTGTGTGTGTGTGTGTGTGTGTGTGTGTGTGTGTGTGTGTGCGTGTGCGTGTGCGTGTGCGCGCGTGTGTGCGCGTCATAAAAGCCAGTGGTAGCTGTTCAAACTCTTAGCAGCACAAACAAGTTGAAGTGAATAGACTTGTGATAGTATAGTTGATTTTCCCTTTCTGTGGCTATTTGCGTGATACACACTGTAATTGTTTTATTCATAACAAATGTCGCTGTCGAGGAAACTGACCTTATTAAACTTGATTCGTATGGTCAGTTGTTTGTCTGTTTATAGCTATAGGGATGTAAATGTCGGTCGGTGGGTCAGTCCACCACTTTGGTCCAGAGAATGAAACATCTCATCTATCACTGAATGGCTATACCATACTGACGTGGCATCTGGGCTGTTCAAATGACTATTTTACATTTTACAGCATGAGGATTTTTAGGGCTATTTGACAAATGTTAGCATGCTAATGCAAGATGCTAAACATGGTAAACTTTTGATCTGCTAAAGATAAGCATGTTGGTATTCTATTACTCATTGTGAGTAGTCACATGCTGATATTTAGCTCAACGCATCGCAAAACTGAGGATTTTAGTACTTAAAGACACCTTGACAGATGGTCTGCATTTGTTCGTCTTGTGTCTGGTTGTGTGGATATGTGCTCTAACAGGACAAGGCAAGGTTTTCTTTTGCTATTCTTCATCTGTGTATGTGGAGCCTGAAAACGTATTTGTGTGTGCATGCAGACAAACATGGGAGCGAGGAAACAAGAAAATTAGATTTCCATTTCTGGTGTGATGCCGCTCTCTGATGCACTAAGCAGGCCCTGGGGGCATCTGACCAGCCTCTTCATCAATTTACTGGCACAGTGGAAGGACTCTTGTTGCTCTCTCTCTCACTCTTTTACTTTTGCTTTGCTTTTTCTCTTTGTCACATTTCCTCTGACGTGTCCTCCCCTTTCCCCATCGCTGCTTTTCTTACAAGAACCTTTACTGACATTAATAAAAAAGGCATGTCCTTTGTGAATACCTCATGCCAACCAATATTAGCAACAGATGAAGAGGTGATGGAAATAGAGTAGGGCAAGAGAGGAGAGGAGCAAGGGAATATGGAAAGAGATAATGCCCCACTTAGCGTGAGATAGGTGAAAGAGGGGCAATAAAGAAAGAGGGATGTTTGACACAGAGACAAGGATGGTGAGAGCAGCAGGAAGCGGGGAATAGATATAGTGAGTGTCTGGGAAATGGATACACAAAATTGGCAAGGAATATGTGATGCTCAAAATTGTGCCAATCCATATATAGAAAGTGTAACTTAATTGTAACTATGATTTTTTTTTTTTTTTTTAATTCTTTACTGCCATACAGTGTTAATTGTCTGTCCTTATGGAGGCCATTTTGTCCAGCAGAAGGTCTTTGTGTGTGGAGAGAAGATGGGATGCCAGGGCTGTTAGAAAAAACAATGTCTTCATTAATGGACCTAATGAAGGTGTTTTATTGTCTTTGTCTGCTCCTCCTTTATTATGAGGACTCAGAACAGCTGGTGTACTCAAGGCGACGTGTCCTGTGTGCAACACATAAAGATCTGGTCACACCCTCGCTCTCAGATCATTTTGGGGTAATTGTTAACAGGTAATTGAGACAACTGGCACATGAGGAAATTTTGGCAGGTCACAAATGACTGAATTGCTTTTGCCTGTTTTGTAAATTTGGTATAGATGGGAGACGGAACTGATGAAAACACATTTTTGGGTGGGAATAACCAGAGGCCCAAGGATCTGATATTATCACAATACTTCTATTATAATATGATGTTATTATTAATTTACATAAATTTAAAATGTATATTCTGCAATATTGCAATTTATTACCTTTTTTTTCAACTTCAAATTATGTCCCCAAAGGAAATCTATTTTATCTAAATAGATAGATTTCTCACTTCAGTTTTATTATTTCTTTTACCATTCTAGTACCAAAAAGTTAAATTCTCATGAGAAATTTGTATAATAGAATATTGTTACTTGGCGTCAGTATTGCCCCGGAAATATTGCAATACGATGTTATATATATGATGTTATAGTATTTTAGTGCAAATCATGAATATAGGCTGTGAGCACTAATGAGAACGTGCCTTTGTCCGTAAGCCATTAGTGTTCTCTCATTGTCTTCTATTGCAGAGCACTAATAGCTTTCTATGTATGAGAGATCCACAGGTTCCCATTAGAGGTGAATGGAAGCCAGATGTTCTCTCTCTCTGTTTCTTTCTGTCTGTGTGTGTCTGTGTGTGTGTCTGTGGCTAGAGTTAGGAGCTCAGGCAAGGGTTGTGTGGTTTATTCAGAGACACAAAAATGTGTCTGATAATTTCAGTTGTTTACACAGGGCACTTCCGATGCATGTTAGTGACAATATCTTGATACTTGAGAAACATTAAAGTTCGAGTCCACAAGACTGAGCTTAAAACGTAACTCTTGCTAAAATGCAACGTAAGGTCTTTTTGTGAATGAAGGGCAATTAGGACGGAAGCATCACTTTTATGATTAACCGTATTTTCCACTTTTTACAGCTCACTTTAGCAGTTGTTTTTTTTTTCACTCGCTGACATCTTGCCAGTCAAAAAGTGTCTCCAAATGCGAATGAACAGACTCCACAGGAGGAAATGTAATTCTTGTATGAGGCTCCTTTTTCAACAAATTATCCATTCATTTTTATGAAGCTAAGCTTTATGAGCTTTCTGTCTTCACTCTCCTTCCTGTTACAATCAGTACGTTGCGTGTGTGCATGCATGCCAACGTATGGCACAGACCTGCATGTCTCCCATTGAGGGGTGCCAGGCCACACTTTAATCCTGGCTTTAGTGGAGGTGCGGCTCGCTCCAGATGGGGCCATTGTACTGCGCCATGCATCAATAATTCACGGAGAGCCAGAGAAAGTGGCGGAGCATGTCTGCCTGCTCAATAATTAACCAGGGAGGGAGAGAGGCATGTATGTACAGCCTGGGTGTCTCTCCAAACGCCCATTCAAATGGCCTTTGATGTCGCAGGCCTGAGGGGTCTTGGATTTGTCGGCTCATTAAGACGTCACCCCTCTTTTCCTTTTATTTGTTTTGTAATCCGTTTTTCGCTGCGAGCAGGAGCTGAATGTACGACAAATGGCATAATGTTGTGTGTCCGTGTGTAAGGCTGCAGTAATGACTGTTAAAGTAGATGGTTGCCTGCCATGGTGGATAATGAGCTATTTTCAGTTCTGTACACCTTATGCTGTTCTCCTGTAGGTAGGACAGTGAATGGAGCGTTATTCTGCCCACACACTCCTCTGTTCCTCTTTCACACTGCACTGTGGGTTGCAGTGCACAGTCACGCTTTGTTTTCATTGCATGCACTGCTAGTAGACAGCTAGTTTCTGAAAGGGAATTTGTTCAAATCACTTTAAATAATGCAACCTCTGACTTCACCTGTCCTCTCTGCTTCATCTTCTTTACTTTCTTTAGTCTTATTACACATGATGAGTGTAAATGTAGGGTCTGAAGACATGTTTTTTCCACAAGTCTGATGAAGCAAAGACAGTGAAAGTAGAGTATATTACTTCTCTTCATAACAGGAGGCATAGTTAATTGACTCTCACGCCATCACATCTCTGTCAGTGCACACACATGCTGCCTCTCTCAACAGGGCTTCCCTTTCTTCCACCTCTTTCTCATCTCACTTTTTCTGACTTGCTGCTCCTCGCATTTAATTCTTGCACCTGATTTCAGTCTTAATCATTGCCTCTCCTCTCACATATCTTCCTTTTAGTTAACTTTGTTAAAGCCCATCTGCTGTTTTCTCACTCTGTCCCTGCTTTTTTCTCTCGTCCCCTCCCCTCCTTTCTATTAGAAATGAGGGAGTTGTCGGAGTTGCCCTGGCCTGCCCCAGTGGGTCAGCTGGAGGAGGAGCCTCCCGTCAGAGAGCAAGGTGACCTCCCACCCTGAACACAACCCTCTCTGCTTCCCCTTATCACCCCAAACGCAGTCACCCTGACCTTTATGACCCAAGCCTACATCTGCTCTAACTCCATTCTAAACCCGCTGCAGCTTGTATCTGTACCACCCGCTTTTACCCTGCCTGTTGCAGTTGTTGTGTTGCCAGCTTTCTTTTGGCTTTAAAGCTGCTCTCCCTTCTTACCACATCCCCCTCTGAATCAACCACCATGAAAGGTTTCTTGTAAATTAAGATGTCTGCCTTGTTCATTTCAGGGTACACTAATGTTTACACGTTCTGTACATTGACTTTTGCTCAAATCAGGCACAGAAGGGGTAAATAACACTTCAGTCTATACATGTAATTTGTTGCAGAATAGAATCTGTATCGTCAACATCAAGTAATCTGCAGTCTACTGGAAGACTTGCATGCAAGCCAAGCAGGGAAGACGCCAACTTCCTGTCTCTATCTGCCCTTGGTGACTCATAAAAATGTTGATGATGGTAATTGTGATGATGCCGATAGTTTTGCAGTCTGTCAGCCTGGAACCCGCTTTCCTTTAGTTCAACCCATCCATGAGAGGTCTCTCTGCTGCATGCATGGATTTGCAATAGCCGGATGTCTGATGTTTACCCAAGTCTGGCTGTGAGGTTTAATCCCTTTTGATCATACCACTGTGTAAATACTCTGACTCACTTTTTCTGTCCCCATCTGCCAACAGTGCAGTTTGATGGCGCGGAGTGGGACCGCTCCTCGTCGCCCACTGAGCGGTTGCGTCCTCCGGGGCCCAGGTCCAGCCCGCTGGCCGGAGGGGGAATGAAGTTTCGAATGCCGCAGGATGCCCTCGCCATGGTTGGGGAGAGAGTGGACCCTACGCTGCCACTGGAGAAGCAGGTGTATGTATGCAGTCTTCTGGACAGGAGACGTCTCGGACTATAGGTCACACTCCATTTAAGGATTAATCAAATTAAGAGGCTTACATGACTTTTGGTAGTTAATGATTGAGTGTCTCTGTTGCCATTCATGTAATTACCTTCAATATAATACAGGATAAAGAAATGTTCCTCTCTTAGAAGAACAGGTCATGTCATAGCTGCAAATTTTAACCACAATGCTGTGCAAGATTGAATTGTTACAAATGAGGCAATCCAAGTACAGTAAGGAATAAAATGTTTACATGTTTCTCAAACATATCTAAATTATGCAATCATTTGTGCATGCAAATGCAATTAGTATAAGATATTAATCTCAGTAGGCTGTAAACATCTGCATGGCTGTTGTGCACATACATTTATCATACATTGTTATTAAAGGGATTTTGAATATTTGAGGTTGAACGGGTTTATACATCCCATAAATAAATCCCCAAATCCATTTTATTGCACCGATTTGATCTATTAAGGACGTGGACACATTAAAACAAAACTGTTATGTGTTTCGGCTAAGCAGCACTCATCAGAGCTTACAGAACTGCAAAAGGGTTAGAATGAGAACTAATTAAGTCTGAAATTACAAGACCAAAGTAAATGTGTGTCCATAATGTTCTGACATCATTGGTGTAATTTATGTGCTGTTTCTGTGCACATAAAAGGCAATTTTTACTAATGAAATCCAAGCACGACACTCCTTAAGCACACACAAACATTCACTTGGGGATGGCAGTTGATTAAAATGCCCCATTACTCCCTGATGATCTCTTAAGGGTTGTTATGAGCTTTGTGTTTCCTTCATCTCTGCTTTGAACAGAGAAACCTTATGAATGTTGACCTGTAGCATTTATTACACTTGACCCAGTCATGTCCAAGAAAATCAAACTATTGGCGGTAAACTTATACCGGTAATATTGTTACTTAAAGGTGTATGTTAATCCTTAATATAAATCTTTAGAAACATTCAGTCTAATAATTACCTCTCTTTAATTATAAAATCAGTAACATAACACTACAGAGTGTATTTACCAATGTCGACACCCATCAGCAAATTGTGTGAAAATGAGGTGGGAATTAAACTGAACATTACCTCTTTTACCATCATCTTATTGAATGTGTGTGTGTCTGTGTTCTGTCTATCAGATGGTACCACGGTTCACTGTCGCGTTCAGAGGCAGAGTCGCTGCTAATGCTGTGTAAAGAGTGTAGCTACCTGGTGAGAAACAGTCAGACCAACCGCTCTGACTACTCCCTGTCCTTACGGTAAGACACACACACACACACACACACACACACACACACACACACACACACACACACTGACCTACCATAAAAAAGTGAAGCAAACACCATAGAACCTTCAGTATCGTAAACAGCTTTACAATTTAATTGAACACTTTTCATTTATTCTGCCATGCAACTGAGAAGTGTGTGTGACACCACCTAAGCTACCAATCTCATATCACAGTCTCCACACCTCTCCATCTGTCTCTCCCTCCTCTGTCTCCCTCCCTCCCCTTTCCATCACCCCAGCTCATGATCACTGCTGCGCTGGTTCCTCTTCCGATACTCATTTGCAGGGCACAATACTGCTTATCTGGTCGAATCTCTCCCTTGTAATTACTACCATGATCAATCGTTCCGGCCTCCCGTCATCCCTCTGTCCTCACCCCTTCCTTGGCCCCTCTCTGTGTCCTTACTCTGTGGCCCCAGCGGGCCCTGTAAGTGGTAATCATGCAGGTAGAGCACACTTCAGTGCACACATCATCCTCCCCGTAAGCACTAATGAATATGAATTACCTTCTGTTGGCCACACTAGAAGGAAATCCAGAAGGGATGGGGAGGGGGGGGGGCGGGGGGGGGACTGAGGCAGTGTGTCACTGTGTTGTGCTGACAGATATACAAGCTCATGCATTACTCATTTACATGAGTAGAGTGGGTTAGACACACACACACACACACACACACACACACACACACACACACACACACACACACACGCTAAAGCAACAAGGTCACAACTGGCAGTGTTTCCATGGCTGGTGCATGTGAGGTTTGGAAAGAGTGACATCTCTGAAGAAACTGCTAAAAATAACCAACCTTACATTATTTTGGGTGATGAGAAGGTGGTACTGTCCCTTCACTGAAGCAGACCTTCAGAGTCTAAACAAAACAAAGAACAGCATGGCACAATCTGAAAATATTTGAGGGTGCTCAGAGTTTTGATTGTCTTAAAGGTTAACTACGGTTTAATGAAGCTTTTATTTTCTTAGTTTTGGCCATAATTCTAACCAGTAATAATAACATTAAGGTAATTGCAGAGACTTAGGAACACAACATGAAAGCACACTGATGACCACACAGGTTTTAAACAAAGCTCCTGATTAGATAAACACATTAAAAATAGAAGATGAAAGCAAACGATAAAATACTACCATAGCTCATAAACATCCATCACAGTTTGAAGGCTTTGACCTACTTTTACCTTCCTTCCGCAGTTATCCTGTGCAACGAGGGATTTTTACCAGTGTTTTTGGTGCACTCACTTTGGTTTTAGAAGCATATGAACCTGGCTGCATGTTTTTATATCTTGGTCTCCCATTTTCGTGTCTCACACATTCTACTCCTTGTCCTCCACTTTTCTAGTTCACGCATGAAAAGGGACTACAATGCCCTTGTGTGTAATCTTGTGTAAAATGTTTTGCATCAGGTCCATTTACTGGAATGTATACTTACGTGCTCTTGCATTTGTCTCTTTTGCTTGGAGAGGGTTTATTACTGAAAGCTTGTGTATGTAATTAGAGTGTGCTGAAGTTGTTGTTTTTACCACTTTTTGTACTAGCCTTTTAGCCAGAGAAGTAGTGGACACTATAATTCTTTGGGTTTTACCAAAAAAGCACAGTGGTTTATAGAATAATACGGTTATAAACCATTGGCTTGTTTATTGTTGTATATCACCGATTACTTAGGCGAATACAATGTTATTATGACAGACAGAAATGGCAGCCAAAACTACAGAAATAAGTTGGAATATATTTGAATTTTACTTTTGTGTCTCCAGTTTGACAGAAAATGAAATTTCCATCATGACTGTGTCTAGATTGTAAAAAGCAGAAGTTAAGTCTTTATTAGGGTGTTAAGACTGGTTTGCTGGTGGCTGTGATGTCCATTTACCCATTTAATAAGGCAGCATCTGTGCCTTTTGTGTGTGTCTTTTGTCATTGTGGTGCTCCTTGGAAAAAGTGAACCGCATATACTGTAAGATTACACAGTAATGTGGACAATGGGAGGAATGATGAAGGCTGTTTAATAGAGAACAACTCTAAAGTGAGTCAGCACTGAAACAGACAGACCTGCCAGATTTTAACCAACATGATTATTTATAGAAGTGTGTTTGTTGTAGGTTGTAATGTAGCATAAGATGCAAAGAGTCCCCAAAATAAGCTGGACTGGATGATAGCATGCTCTCAACTGAGCGCTGACGTGATTCTTATCTGACTCACAGTGCTCTGTAGGCCAGTGGGACTGCCTGTGTCTGTTTGTAGTCAGTGAGGATTCTTTGGGGCCTCACTGCTCTTAAAATGTAGTTTACTAGAACAATGACAATTATGGTGACCGGTTTCAGCCCTTGTCTTTCCCTCTTCTTCTATAATTAGACATGCATCATGACTGGCTGGCTGGCTCTTAAAGGGGAAGTCCTACCGTGGCTGCCTGGCACTCAAAGGGAAGGAACCAGTGCGGTTCGCTTGGCTAAGCCACTTTCACAGTCCAAGCGTTCGTCTTTCTCACTCTCTGGCTTTGTCCTTCCTTGCATGTGCTGTTACACCACTCATTCATTGATCACAATGTCCCGTCCTTTCTAACACTTTGACGTGGTGTTAAATCATGTCCTCAAAGTGCAGGAAAGAGAAGTGAACATACATCCAGCCTGGCATCTCCTGACATGTTGTGACAAAATGTGTAGATGGCTGCACAATGTTTTATGTGCCCCACATTTCACGTCATCCCTCTTTTCTCTCCTACATATCTTTCACGCTTTCATATTGGAATCTCTCCCGCTCTTTCTATCTTATTTTTGTCTCCTTCCTTTATCTATTCATTCTTCCTGTTTTCTTCTCACAGGAGCTGCCAGGGTTTCATGCACATGAAGTTCACCCAATACAAAGATGGCAAGTACGTGCTGGGACAGAACAGCCCTCCCTTTGACACCATCCCAGAAGTTGTCCACTTCTACACCACACACAAACTCCCGATCCGAGGGGCCGAGCATCTGTCTCTGCTGTTCCCCGTCCTGGTGCAGACACTCTGACGCTCCTCCTGAACTTCCAGGACGTCATTGTGATCGGACACGTAAAACTTGAATGTTTTAATGGGATTGTCCCAGCAGAGAGCCAGTTCTCTCTTCTTGTTGGACTGGACTACTTGATGATTCTACACACCAGGAGCTAATGTCCTCTCCCACCGCTGCTGTAGGCCCCTGTGCCAAGCGTCTCTAACATCCGGGGAATCGATTCACATGAAATGCAATACCTGAACTTAAGGCTACCTTTGTTGTACTCCTCTCTCTCATCTCGCTGGCTGAACCGAAGGGGCTGACTTCAGGACATGTAAAATTCTCCCTTTCTTTATTACATTTCTTACATAGCTGACTGAAATGAAGAGGAAGTTAGCAGAGCTGTACCTGGGAGAAAGTCTGTATATTATGAATGTACTGATGCTCCAGGAGACATGCAGGAGGTTTAGATTGAATTACTGCTGTTTCATAAAAAACACCTCATTGACACCGGTAAACTAATATTGCTGTTGTTAGGTGAAAACCTTGCTAGTCATAGTTTGCAGATTTTTCATTTTTATATGAATCAATAAATTAAATTGTACTGTATAAGATTAGAAACCATTTTCATCCTCTGGCTTGGGAGCCCCACTTTTTTTTTCAATTAAAAACACAAAAAACAATACTATTTTTAAAGATATAAGGTTATTTACCAACAACAGTTATATTTTATGTGCTTTTCTACACAAAACCATTCTTGCTCATATTTGCTCAGTCGGTTGCCATGCTGCTGTACTTCGAGGATCTGCTTGACACATCTCCGTTATTTGATTGTTCATCAACAGAAACTTGTGTTTTATTTGTACTTGTGTTGACCTTGCTGACCTGTATTTGTTGTTGGTGGCTTACATTGCATTTGGTAGACAATGCTGGGTTTGTAAAAAAATAAAATAAAAAACATAAGGAACCTGTCACCGCTGTGGTTCAGGAAACACTGAACATTCTCAAACAAATTCTCAAACTTTGTGACTGCTGGCAATTGCTCACACTTCCTACATATTTGAGCTCAGATTTTCAGCTAGCCAAGTCACTACTTGCTGGTTGGTGAGTTTTATTTGAGTGAAATGCTTGCCATCTGGAATGGGTTCTCATGTCTGCTGCCTGGTTGCAGCATTCTGTGGCAAAAACAGATTTAAGAGGCGAGCCAACATCTACCAAACAAATGTTGTGACCATTGGAAATGACTGAAATCATTACTCCTTCATCCAAAAATGACTGGGTTGTTTTCTTTATTATTTTCTGTAAAAAAATAAAAGATGGGATGTTTAATTTACACGCTGTGTTGAAACATCTCATCCTTATTCAGAATGATTCTAGAGAGCGTTGATTCTACATGTAGATCTTTATTTAGAGCAATGTTTCCCAACCTGGGGGCAATTCTGCTACATGCAATCATGTTTATTTTCAGACTGGTGTATGGCTTTTGCTGGTTTCTTATGAAATAATGTGTATTTTGATACCTCTGTTGGCCTAAAAAAATTAATCAAAAAAAATTGGAGAAGAAAAATCATTTTGGTCTTTTTGGATTTTAGAAAAAGAAATGTATTGGTGATCACGTTTTATATAACAGACTCTTTATGGAAAAGAGGCATGGAGGAACTCGCAAGATTGCATGCTCCACACACTCAAATGCACACACATTTGCTTTTCCTCATCCATTGACAGCAGAGTTGGGAGGGTGAGGTGTGGCTGAGGAGGGGTGAGGCAGCCCTCATTATTTGGGCTGTGCCTCATTGAAAAGCCCTGGGATTGCTTTCATTACTGAGCCAAATGAAATAGCAGAGGCTGATTACCCGCATGAAGGAGAGAGGAGACGAGCTGGATCATTTTCTATTGGTGAGAAAGAGTGCAGGAAGAAAAAAATATATAAAGAGAAGGAGCAGGGGGAGGAGGGAAATACTGCCTGCTGTACTTCCCCAATGAGACACCAAAATTGTGTGTGTGTGTGCATTGGTGCACGGTTGTTTGTGAGTGTAAGAGAGAGAGACGTGACATGGAGGTGGGGCTGCAACGGTCTCATTTTTCAAACAGGGCACCCTGGGGAGGGTTATGAATAATAACGACAGTGGCAGTGCAGCATGTAAAAATCAAACAAATATCACAATCTAATTTCTTTGGCTTTTGAATAACTCTTACCTTGTCTCTGCTATTTTTAGGCATATACTGTATTTTTCAACAGTGTTAGCTCATTTCCAGTAGACTGAAGGATTGTGTGCGTGCTGTGTGCGCGCATGCACGTGCACAGCTGTCATATCAGAATGTGTGTTATGTCAGATCTGGGGGGTGTCACTGATTACACGGTGACGGCAGCTGTTAATCCATCAGACAGGCTTGGGAATGAACACCTGTGATCACCCTAGATCCAGAGAACGTGTTAGGAAACCACATTACATGCACACACACACACACACAGATGAAAAAGGCCATGCATGCATCACCATGAGTTGTGTTCAGTGGTTAGATACCTGCTTCACAGAAGACATTTTTGATAAGTTCTTGTAAAAAAAAGTGCAGGTGTAAATAATCAAATTAATGATGGCTGAATTCCATTTAGCTGTTTCCGTTTCAGCGTCCTGTTATGCATACTGACTCACTGTCACTACTAACACTTAAATTGAACAGAGCCATTGTTAATGTTTTCAGTACACATGCTTTTCCTACTAGGGCAGGCCCAAATGATGTTTAAAACGACTAACCATAGTCTTGTCACTAACAAATTAGCAAGTAAAAGAACAGAACCAGAAAAAACATTGAATAAAACAAACATTTGGCATTGAAATAGGACACTTACTGATACTAAATTGTTTCTATGAAAACACATCTACCGCCATTTTGCCCAGGAAAATAAATAAAAAGAGACCATCCGAAGTTAAGGTCAGCTAAGACAAAACATTTAAAGGGAGTTCTGTGTAAAACAGCAATTTAGCATTCCGCCTCCAAAAGGTTGGGACAACTGTAGGAGACCGATTTGTTGCCTATTTATTTGTTGTGAGTAGTTAAGTGAACAAGATTTGAAACCAAGTCTTGAAGTCTATCACGGGCGTCCCCAACTTCAGTTGCCCTTGAACACAACACACAAACCTTCGGGCTGTTTGCATGCACAGAGGAAGGAAGAATCAGCCAGCTGTGTGCACACCCATAATGCCACATGTGAGGGACGGAACACACATGTAAGACTAGAAGGCTGCCGTCCTGCTTCTCACTTATCCCCTGTCCCAGACACGTTAATCCCAGCAGTTGTAGTGGGCAGGCGTGGAAGAGATAGATTGGAGGTCAGTGTGAGCAGGTGTGTGTACGCTGAAAGGCCCTGCCAGAAGACTGCAATCAGAGAGGGTTTGGAGAGAACGCAGCTGCTGTTGTGGGGGATTTTGGGGAGAGGGCGATATTGAATTTGGAAGAGGTTGCTTACATACTCCTGCCACCTATCTGTTATGATGGAATGGTATCGAAAGGCTGGTTCCAGAGATTGGCAAATACAGTGTAAACACTTTATTTAATCAACATCTCTTTTGTCAGAAAGTTCACCAGAAGAAATAGAACAGAGGTAACACACACAAGTCCCACACAAGCACTTACATCTCAATAAAGGTCAAACAATTTGTTAACATTTGTGCAATTGAATGAGTATTTCAAGTCTTCATTCAATTGCAAATACAGTTTTTTTCAGACTTGGGTTCAGTATGCCATATGTTATTATGAGTTAACCAGTCGTGGTCTGATGAGGGGTAGTTTGAAAAGAGATGTGACATACAGCTTTAAGTCAACTTTGAGGCAGCTTTAAGATGCACTTACAGTATTAACAAAAATGAGTGTGTGGGGACTGGCCTGGTTTCTAATATAGTAAACATTTATGAATAAGGTATTTCAATTCAATTTTAGTTATAGTATTAAATTGTATCAAGAGTTATCTCAAGACACTTTACAGATACTGTAGGTCTAGGCCACACTCAGGTCTCAACAATTCTAGTTATTCCCCCAAGAGCAAGCATAGTGCGATAGTGGCAAGGATAAACTCCCTTTTAGAAAGAAAACTCGGACAGACTCAGGCTCTAGGTTGGTAGTGTCTGACGGTGATGGTTGGGGATGTGATGAACAGTGGCAAGAACAGACACAACAAACATAATAGAACAGTAACTAAAAAATGGTAGTAGTTATAGTTTATGTCATAGCAGGGTGCTGCAGGGCCTTACAGTATGTAGCGTGGCACAGCAGGGCACCCCAGAACGTAGCAGGGTGTAGTGCAGCAGGACCACGGCAACAGCTACAATATATTTGGTGCCATCCTAATCTAAGAAGATATACTAGGCAAAAAAAAAACATATGGACTCGGGGAGTAATCTCCCCAGAGCTAGGTTAGTAACAGGCATTTCTGGAACGGGATGCAAACAAATAGAAAATTGGATGAAATCCAGGGAGCAGATGAAAGATGCATCAGGTTATTTTAAGGTAGAAGGGCCCGAGAATACAAGATACATCTCCATAGTCCAGCACAAACATGATTGACATAGTTGATTGCACAATTCTTTCCTTGATAAACATACTTATCTAAATATAGTGAACTGTGATCATTTGCATGCTGTTAAACATATTAGTTGCTAAACAATGAGTCAATTAATTAAGTCAATTTAGAGAAAATTAATTGACAACAATTGTTGCATTGAAAACAACACACGCATGTACGTAGGTAATCAAAAAGCAACAATGGTTACTAGTTGCTGGTACTAGTTGCTGGTTTTAGCCTCAAATGAAGCGTTTTGCTTCAGTAATCCTTTTTGGATATTATATGTTGAATGTGATTGTATCTTAGACAAATAAGAAGCAATTTAAAAAACAGCACCTTGGGCTGGAGGATTTTGAGATTGGCATCTTCCACTATTTCCTGATGTTTTAGAGGCCACAAATGAATCCATTAAATGAAAGAATTGACAATGAATATATGTTAGTTGCAGCCCTACAAGGCGCACATTAGGCTCAGGACTCCCATTTAGATGTCGATATTAGATGTCCAAAAAAGGATGTTGCTTCAGGTGATAGAAAATAGCTGTCAGACCAATATGTATTTTAACTCTGTATTCCTTCTGAAACCCAACTGTAGTCTACTCGATCTGTAATAGACATAAGAATGCAGGGCAGTGGTGTGTTTGAGGGGGATGCTGAGAGGAGTGTCCACCAATCCAAGTCTCAGCCAGCTTCTTTAGATATCCCCCCCTCTTCCCTGCCAGCGTTATCCCAGCTCCTCCCTGGATAAAGACCTCTGATCCCAGGGAGCTCATCACCAAGGTCTGCCTCGATCTTCACTCTCTTTGTTGCACAAGTAATTACACTGCGTTGGAGAGCTGTGAAGCTAGGAGAGGAGTATCATCACACACCACATGACTGTGTGTGTGTGTGTGTGTCTCCTCTGGTGAGAATGGTACATTTCAACTATAGAGGAGAGAATGGATTCAGCTGGTGGCTCCCTGCGTGAGCGGACGCCTCAAATGGGACCCCTCGCCGCTCTCCACCTGGCCTCACTCCACCTCCGAGCTGCTTCAAAAAGGGACTTGAAGAGTGTTACATACTGGCACATTCAGTGGCTCGGACCAGATGGAGCCTAAGATCTTTCTCTCAAAAACACACATGGATACGCACGTCTGTCTGTCTGTCTGTCTGTCTGTCTGTCACACACACACACATTTCCTCACCACAAAGCAGTTTAAAGCCAGGATCATGATGACAGGGGGTGGTGTGATTCTCTTGTCCTCTGTCGTGTTTGCATTAGTCATATGCAAATAGGCATTGTGCACAGAGAATGACACAAATCCACCATGTCTAAATCCTCAAAGAAGACTTGAAATGGCTATTTAGTTAACATGATTTATTAAGGTGTTTGACCCAGTTAGCACATGCAGGCATTAGATGGTGTTTGTTGTTAGGACAAAATGGAATCTGTCATAGCTGGAATTTGAGGACATGAAGAAAATTCAAAAGGAATGTATTACAGTTTTGGGAGGCAGACACCGTCACCACATTTAAGAATGAACTTAAAACTCTCCACTTTAAAAAAGCTTATAGTTAGGGAGTGAGGAGTCACAGCGTTCGCCTAGACGAGCGGGGGAGGGTGTATAGTCGCAGACACGGGATTGACCGTTCCCTGGGATATGTTTTTATGCTAATCGAATGTGAATCGCAAATCCCTAATTAACACGCGAAAGTAAAAAGAAATTTCTATACCACTAACTAGGCTTGCTTTGGTTTACATGTAGGGACCCTCATTATGCTACCATGGATGTGTGGTGCTATTTTGAGCCTTGTTAGTGGTATAGAAGTAGCAATTTCTTTTTACGACTAGCGTTATAAGCTAATTAGGGGTTTGCAATAAATCTGGTTAAATTTGATTAGCATGAAAACATATCCTAGAAAACGGTCGCCTCGGTACCCATGTGTTATTAACCCCTAGGTTCATTTTTTGCCATAATTGTCCTTTAATTTGAATATGTTTGAGGTATTTCTTTATTTATTTGTTATTATTTTATTTCAAATATTAAAGGAAACGATGATGAAACTGAGTATGAGGACAGTTAATTTTCTTACAACAATGACATTTGAATCCCACTAAATCTCTTGCAGATTTGAATCAGGATAGTGATGGTGATGAAATGGAAGAGGAAAACCTTTTGAGAAGTTGAGGCAAGAATAATGGAAAAAAGCATGAGAGAGGGATTACTGAGAAATGACGCAACAGCGCAACATTTTTCAATGTTCAAGAAGGCCACCACCGTCATCCGCGGCTAATTCAGGAACGAGATTCAAACATTTCTGACAGGAAGCCGTCAGTGACCTTTAAGCTGGGAATGCTTGGCTGGTACTGCTTCCTCGCTGTCTTTTTTCATCAGATCTGGAGGTGCGGAGCAGAAACACATTTTTAGCTCAGGTGAGTATGAAATGCCAGTCTGTCATCTCCTGTCTGGTCTTTGCGGTGCATTGTAGTATGAACAACACACTCTACTGCAATCCGCCCTTCTATCGGTTTAGGTTAAAGTCACCTTCACTGCTGCAGACACTGAATGTCAGCACCTAGAAAACAAACTTTAATTCCCTTCCTATTACAGTTTATAACATTGACAACTAAAGCCTTTTCACATTGCCATGTCACATACTCTTTTTCCTATAAATGTGTGTAATGTGAAAATCGTCATGTGCTGTTTAAATGAAAGATAAATTCAACAGACTGTCTCAACAAAACCTCAGCCAAACTGTCACTTAACATACTGTATTCCAGAGAATTCATACAATTAAGAGAGACTTTTTCACAAGAGGAAGCTATTCAAAGTGAGATTCATGTAGTATGCTATTCATGACTATATATACCTGACCTTATCAAGCTGGAAACCCCTAATTAAACTAAATATGAAGGGTTTCTTTGCATTATTTATTGATGACGGACCCAGGTCTGCGTATGAATGGGAATAGGAGTGCATTAATCAGCTTCCCATTTGGATATTAAAAGTGCAATTCTCCTCACCTGTCTGAATAGCAAATGATAAGCTGACAAATCACAGAAATTTTGCATTAATATATGTATGGCTTAAGTTTGCATGTGACTACAACAAGCAACCATCTACCATCCGTATGGTTCAGACAAAATCACTCTCTGGTTGTCCTGTATATGTACCTCGACAGTTTTTGCAGAGGACCAACACAGACACCGAGCATAGACAAGGGGAAGGGGGTTAAAAGCAGGGAAGTCGTTGATTAAATATCAAAAAATGACACAATTGAAAATCTCATTAAAGTGAATAGGATTTTATTTCATTTGCTATATAATGGTATCAGGCACTACACCATCCTAGACAGAAATATCATTAACATTCTACCGCCCTTAAATAATTCCCATCCAACACATATTCACTAGTGGTTAGTTGATGTGGGAGTTGTTTCTAGATGGGCTGATGAGAAGCAGAAATGAGTGTAGTTACCATCCATGCTAATTCAGCTGATACTGATGGAGAAGACCAATGAAAGGTGAGACAGTTCTGGTAATGTAGAGCTGGGCCAGAAATGTCCAAAAATGGCCACCTTACAGAAGTTGAACCCTACCAATTAGATTATACATGTTTACATTGCTTTTACTGTGAAACCACTGTCAGGACAATTTTGCCCCCTCTCTCACTTGCCCACTAGTGGCACAAATTTAATAATAGCAATTCTGTCCCTCCCTTTTTAAGGATTTTGGAATCATTAAAAATGGAGAAAACTTCTGTTTTCCTATGTGTATTGAGCATCACAGCCTCACGAGGCCGCTAGTCTGACAAATGTTCGGTCTCTCTCACAATGCATCTCAAATCATAACAAAATCAATAAGTAAGTCTTAGTACCATGATGGTTTTGTATGCACACAAACTATATCAAACAAGTATACCAATAGTATTAAGATGGCAAATGTTTTCACAGAAAATAAATAGTTTCCCAAGCAAAGTTGTGATGGAAATTGCAGGTGTATTAAGAGTACTTGCACATAGCGCATGCAATAAATGTGCCCTAATCTGATCTTTTCTGCTTCTATTGACACAGTAAAATAAACACCTTGACAGACACAAATCTAATAAAGTAAATTATACTCGATTTTTAAGCATTACCAAGTCTAGTTTCACCCACATGAATTAAGACAAGAGATTTAATGTGGGCCTTGGTTTAATTCATGTCCGTGAAACTGTCCTATTGCATGTGTATATTGTATAGTGCCCTGTTGTGCCATAAACTTCTACAATCTACTAATTTTAGTCACTTTTCCATTATCTTTTACTGTGACTATTATTACCACTCTTTATTCTCTTCACAAGAGCCTGGGTCTGTCCGAGGTTTCTTCTTAAAGGGAGTTTTTCCTAGCCAATGTTGGACTGTTGCTTGCTCTGGATGGAACTACTTGAACTGTTGGGTCCTTGTAAATTATAGATTGTGGTCTAGACCTACTCCATCTGTAAAGTGTCTCAATACTCTTGTTATGAATTGATACTTTAAATAAAATTGAATTAAATTGAAGTGTACATTATAGTTTTAAAATGTGAAACATTGAACATTAGTCACTGTAAGACAATCTGTAGGACAAACACAACCTCTCATTTACTCTGGTGTTGTAATAATATTGAGTTGTTGTAAATAGTGGCTTTAAATGACTCTGATTATACTTCAATCTGGATTAATGTTGTTTTAACATTATTTCACAGTGCATAAACAAAAAGTGGCTGATAGCGAGACTGTGTCAGTTCTACTTCTGTGTCACTGTAAGGCCTCTTTAAGGTGCTTCCATTCATAACTTGCCGAGGGGCGGCAGTGCCCCCGCCTTCACCAGCACAGCTGAGAGCAGGTCTGCAGGTCCAGAGGGATGGGGCACAGCAGTGGCTGAGGGATCTATATGCTTGTTGTCAGAGTTAATATGTGTGGGAACTTTGCCTCTGTTCAGTGTGGACTTGCCAGCCCCGCTACCTACTCCTCCACTGGTTTTGCTGTTCTCCGCTGTGGGGATGACTGTGCCCAGATGGGGGTTGCCCACCACAGGAGTCCCAGTGTTGTCGTTGCTGGTCTGACAGCAGCACAGCAGCCTAAAGAAAGCCGCCCTCATCTCCCTGCTGGATAGAGTGTATATCAGAGGGTTGAGGGCAGAATTAAGCACAGCCAGGGCTATAAACCAATCCACCTGGTAGAGGACTGGACACTTATCTGGGCTGCAACCAACATCCAGCAGCAGGAGGAGGAACAGGGGGGTCCAGCACACAACAAACACTCCAAGAACAATAACCACTGTCCGCAGCAGAGCCAGTGAGCGCTCTGAAGGCCGGCTGCCCACCCTGCGGCCGCTAGAGGTCACCAGGCGGTAGATCCTGATGTAGAGGATGATAATGGCCACCAACAGGGCGCTGAACACACTGATGCAGAAGGCCACATAACTCTTAGCGTACAGCGGCAGCACTGTGGAGCAGGAGGCCATATTGTCCAGGCAGTTCCAGCCCAGGCTGGGCAGGGCACTGAGCAGCACTGACACAAGCCAGCAGGCTGCCAGCAGTCCTAGAAGTCTCCCCCGACCTGCTGTCTCACATGGACGCAAACGCACCATAGTCATGTGCCTCTCAATCCCAATGGCCAGAAGGCTGAACGTGGATGCACTGAGGGCCACAAACATGCTCCCTTCTCTGGCCAGCCATTGGACTGGTGTCAGGAAGTAGGTATTGTCTCCTGAGGTAAAGATGTTGACCACGTAGGCCACACCAGCCAGCAGGTCTGACAGCGCCAGGTTTCCAATGAGGAAGTACATACGGCTGTGGAAGCGCTTGTTCCTCCAGAGAGCCAGCAGGACTGTAACGTTCTCCAGGACAATCAGCACGCAGATGAAGAGCAGCACGGCCATCTTACATGCCCCGTTGCTGCGAGGCCGATCCCACTTCCCTGAGTGGTTGTAGTGGTTGATGATGACAGGGTTCATCGCCTCATCCAGTGTGTTCCCCATACTTCCTGCCACTTCTGGCCTTCTTGGTCACACAGCAGAGGGCGCCACAGCACTGGACAGCAGAAGGTGGTGAGGCTGCTCACCCAGGCAGGGTCACAATTGGCATCTTAGAGCCGCCTGAAAGACCTGCCAATCAAACTTCAATCAAAACTTATTTTGTTTTGTTATAAAGTTATATTACATACTTCAAAGTGACAGAAGTTACATTCTAGAACGTTTTGGATAATTGATGTAAGAAAAAGGAGAAATGTGAAGCAGTTGAAAGCCAATTTGAGGCAATAGTCCCCAAAAAGTCCACAAAATTCAAGATATATACTTTTTTATCCGTACTTTATCATCATTCTTTTGATTTATTACAACTGTTAATGAGTAAAGAAACCAATGTATGTGCATTTTGGACTATGTCTTTTTTATGAAAATAATATTGGTACCGCCAAAATTGAATGAACAATGAAAAAATTGGTCACAAAAAACTGCAAATTGAAAACAAAATACCAAATGAAAAGATAGATTATGTCTCCTTACTTAATCTAACCAGCAAAGTGCATAACTGAGATTAAAAATCTTTTACAGCAGTGTCCTGGTGAAGATAGTAAATGACATATAGCCTAACACAATAACCTATATAACAAAGATTTATAAAGACATCGATCCGAAACGTGAAGAACCCAGAGATTAGGACATTAAAACGTCTTCATTGTCCCGTTAATACTGAACAGCTATGGCAGTTACTGCTGTTCATAAATCAGTTACCATAAATTGTATAATTAATAAACAAATTTCTCTTGAGATTACCGTGGAACGTAAATAAACGTCGATATAAAAAGGATCCACAAAAATCCTGAGGTTGGATGAGCAGGTTCATTTTCTAGTCAAACTCAATCCTGTGTATCCCAAATGAATAAATGTTGCAACAAATGTTTACCTAGACTTATAGGCTATTCTCATTTATCAAAATAAAATTGTTGGCGACGTTTAAACACTATTCTAGTTGAAACAAGATGCCTATACCCATGAAGATCTAAGTGGGAAAGTTTAGGGAAAGTTGCTAAAAGTTAAATGAAGTGATTATTTAAAAGCTAATATGCGGTATTAAATCACAGTGAATAATATATGTGCCACAACACATGTCAAACCTTCTTCACTGCAGTACAGTGACTGATCATACCTGTTGGAGTTTTTGGTCTCATCTACATCACTGGTGGGGCGAGATTTTCCGTTAGGCTACTTGAACGGTGTGTGTCTCTCCTGCGTAACGATGCGCTCCTGCAAAATATGTGATTGCCAAAAAATGGATGATCTTCGACATGAAGTCAAAGTCCATACTTTGTCCTCGCCCGTATACAAGTTTCCAATCGCGGAGGTTTTTGCAACAAAACATCCACTTAGTGTTGCGTCCTGAACTTCATCAGTGTGGCGTCCTCTCCACACTGGGACTCCCTCCAGCTGGGACCGAGCCACTCTCACCCCTCCCAGCTGGAGCTAACGGGGCGGGATCTTCCCTCAAATAAGTACTGTACCTCTCTTCTAGTTATTATTACCATTAATTATGACTCAGAGAGGTCAGAGCCACGCGTGTCATTGTGCCAGACGCTTTATTGTAACCCACAGATGTGTCACTTTGTGTGTTATAACGATGCTTTGCATTTTCTAACAAGCAGCAGTTTGATTGATATTTCTAAATGTTTGAGAGCAGTGACTGTTTCAGACAAGAGAACACCTATAATCTGTTTCAACGTGTCATAAAATTGGTGCACTTACATGTACCAACAGACAGTGTTTGGCCCCAAGGCTTCAATGAATTGGATTGAGTACAGAAAGCTACATCCAAAATGCTGTCATCTTTGTTATCTATAAAGGCGACCAAAGGGTTTTTTATAGCTCACAAACTGACGTGTTCACTTGCTTTACTTGGATTTCCCCCTTCCAATGTCAAGCCAAGAACTTGCAACACATTTATATCTTTGATTTAATAACTTGTTATTCAACCATTCCATTTTATGCTCTTTGATTGAATGACTTGTTATTCAACCTTTCCATTGTATTGCTCACATGAGGTACAATTTAAATGAAATGTAATCCCATTAGCTTCTTTAACTTGTGCATTCATGTTCAAATAAAACATGACTGTGTCCCTTTGCTCCTTTCGGGGTGTGAGATAGGTCAGACCTCTGCCATTGAAGCCAACTGAAAGGGATGGGAGGGGAAGAATCATACTTTCCTTTGATGCACTTTATTAGTGTTATTCTGAATAAACAGGCTATGTCACTGATAAGAAAAAGGGTCTGGGAGGCTGAATGCAGCTATGGGGTGGTGTATGGTTTCATCTGCAATCCATGGGGCTGCATGTCCGGATGGGTCGGGACATCAGGTCAGAAGCAGTCTGGGACATAACCCGTGTGATGAGCAGAGAGTTGGCACACCTTCACACCATATCCCTGTGGATACCAATCAAGCTTTTCCTGCTGCAACTTCCTGCTGTTGTGTGACTTGAGGAAAAAACTGACCACAATGATGAAATGCTAGCTGGATGTGGATGGTATGGGACATGCTGAGGACTGTGTCTGACCCGCTAACACCTCCTCTTCAACTCTGCTAATCCAACAGCCCCCCTGCCCCTCTCTGAGCTGGCTCTGCATTGTGTTTAAAAACAGAATGCACATTCCTATCAAGCCATTAGCCGTTATTCCAACCACTGGATGGTGCAATGGCTGGAAACTAAGGCTTATGGGGCTGTTTCTTCTTAGTGTTTATGCTATGGACTGCAGTTTTCCCACATGATTGCCACTGGCTTTGGGTATCACGATTTCACATCTCGGGAGTGAGACAGAGAGAGAAATATATGATGTGAGAGATGTCAAAAGACATCTGGCCAGGAGAGAAGCAAAAGCAGCTACAGAAAGTTTCAGAGAACAAGGAAAAGAGCAGGGGAGTATTGAGGCTTGAATTGAGAGGGGCAGTTGTTTGCTATCTGTATTTTTTGTATTCTACTCCACTTGATCTATTCAACAGCATATGTACTAGTTTGTTTTCAGATTTTACACAACTATAGATTTTACTTATAAAGCATATGATCAATTTCAAAATAATATAAAAGTTTGGATACTCTGGCAGTCTAAGGGTTCAAATGCTGAAAACTATAACTTAAAATAAATTACATACAAATTGACATACCCAGCCTCTTGTCTCCTTTTTTATTACCTGTGTTATTTCTTTTGTAAAGCATTTCAAACTGCCTTTTATGTTATGAAAGGTGCTATATAAATGAAGTATATTATAATATTAAAATTGTATGATAATATTAATGCAATTGTCAACATGGCTTAAAGGTGCAGTAGGTAAGCCTTATAAAACTAACTTTCTGTCATATTTGCTGAAACTGACCCTATGTTTGAATAGAACTACATGAATTAGGTATTTAGACCGCTTTGGGCTTCAGCGGAAAGGGGGGACTGAGAAGTTGTCGATGTTTACATTTTTAAAGTTCTTTATCTTTCAAATCCTACCTTCAGCACCTTTAATAAAGAACAAAGGAATATGAAGTTGTTCAATTTAATTTGTACAGAAACAGTATGTAATAAAAGGAAATCACTGTTTAAACTCATAGGGATTGAAAATAAATCCCTAAAAAGTAAAATGTTTTAAATCAGAAAGTAAAAGGGCTGTTCAGGAGCTTTTGGTTGAATCACATATTGTTCTTCAGCATATGGTGTGGCCCAGTTTTCATGTCAGTTACAGTGTCGTTAGATTGTTTGTGGAACTACTGTTTCCATGGTCAAAAATGAACTTTCAATCTTAAGTCAACATTATCAAGAAGACCTTGCCTTGACAAAATGGAAAATTAAACATTTACACTAATTTACTAACAACTGATCAATTAATTTGCTGAGAAAGATCATGTGATGATCATAATGTTCAGAGCAGCTGCTAATTGACCTTATGGTATGGTTGTTTGAGACTGTCCTTCCCCCAAAAAACCTGTGGGTTGTGTTAGAAGGTGGGGAACAAATTACCTCATCCCTGAGGACTACTTCCACAGTGGCTGCAGAAGAAGGTCTGGCTAGCACCGGAGCAATTGCTTACATGAAACATGTTTATATAGACTATTTGAGGACACAAAAGACAAAAATGCCCATGCATAAAGTCAGATTTTAGAGAACAGAGCCACATTTTTGTGTGCAGATATAGGATGTTTGCATTGATTCAGCCCAGTGGTGCTCAATAGAAAGGTGATGCCAAGGAAAATTGACCATCCAGCATGGATGGAAAGGGTCTCTAAAATGGCACAGAATCAACTCAGGCTACGACCAAGGCTAATGTGTTTTCTTTTCTTATTTTCTAGTGGCTGATGTCTGCTTTATTATCTTTAAACTGTCCATTTGTTCTGTTTTTTGTCATGAAATTCTTTGTTTTTGCTGGATCTTATGGGCTAAAATAGCATAAAACAGGCCAGAAATTGAGACTGTGATGGATGACGGTGCTAGCTAACAGAGACCGACAGCGTAACAAATGTTGATGAAAAGAAGACGAGATGGAGAAAGACAAGAAAGAGCGGAAGGTGCAGCAGAGCTGACACCCCCCCCCCCCCCCCCCCCCCCCCCCCCCCCCCCCCCCCCCCCTCTCTCTCTCTCTCTCTCGGTCCCACTGGTATCACTGATTGTGAGAGGTTGCAGGCAAAATGGCCCTCTTGCACATGTCAGCCCAGACACTGCAGATTAATGAATGGCCCCGAGAGCTGTTGACTTTACCTTGAGCAGCAAGAGATGTACAGACACCCTGACAAGCCATTTATAACCATATGAAAACACACCAAAGGCATTGGCTCTGTGTTGTTGCAAGCTGGATGCTGACTTCCTGGATGTTTGGTGGAAAAAGGAAATGTAGCTACAGGTCACCAGATTATAAAAAAAATTGCCTTGTTGCCAAGTCCTGTAAGAGTTGTTGTTTCTGGATCTTTGTGTGTGTGGCCACTGTATGTACTTGTGCAGCTGCATTGTGAGTCTGGGCATACTGACGTAGGCTCGGTGGTGAGTTAGATGTTCGGGAATGTAAAGTGTAGTGGGAACGAAGGAGAAGCTGCAGCGGTGGAAAAGAAAGGCCTCTCGGGCCGTCACCCCACTGCCCTCCACTCCTGCAGTTTACCCACACCCACTGACAAAAGTTTCTCTGGGAATTATGCAAGAATAAGCTCCATCAGCATTTCAACATGACACAGACATAGACATGCAGTATGTAGATGTTGTGGAGGTTTTACACCTCTTGGCAAGTTGTGAACCGCCAAACAGTTTTTGCACACAAATAATTCATAGTATACTGTAGCACTGTAACATTATTGGCAATGATGGCATTACAGAAACATTAGAAATGTTGTTTAGTACTACCAAACAAGTCTAGACTTATTTGTTTTGCTTTTTTTTCAGAAAGAGATGATATTCAAGTCCTGCAGAAACATGGCGTGTTTTCAGTCCTTCGCAGATGACATAAAACTTTTTATCTCTATGACTTGATGATCTGAGCCCTGTCTGCAATTTTTGCAGATTGCATTTTAGAAAGTATTAAAAGTGTTTGAATGGCTAAAAAACGCAATCAGTTGAATAAAAACCAAACACAGATTTAGGTTTTGGGTTACAGGCTAAAAGAAAAAATGTAATGTCATATTAATTTAATTATAGAGGCACACATTCTGAACATTTAAAGTGTCCCTTTACCACTTAAAGAACACTGTCACGGCATTTCCCTCACATAAAAACTGGGGAAAAATGAATTTAAGTTGCTTATCACTTCAGGGAATCACCCCTAACAACATCACTGAGTTTTTCACAGTTTGTGTTCCTAGCAGCTCATTTTGCTCTGCTGACGCTCTCACACTGATTGTTCCTTCTGGGACGGTGATGCTGCATTTAGTTCATGCAACAGTAGATTTGACAATGTGCACATGCTCACAACTTTGAAAATAAAACTCAAAACTCATCTTTTCAAACTTGTTTTACCTAGAAACATTCACTGAACTTTGATCTAATCGCAGTAATATTTATCATCTATTATCTGTTATCTGTTATTGTTAAGTACTTCTTTCATTTATCTTTACATATCTTTGCTATGTTTGGAATGTGCCCTCTCATTGTCTTTCATGTGTAATTTCCATCTTTTGTCAAGCAGATTTTCACTAGCATAGACCACGCCACAACCATGTTATAGTTATTGATTAAATGTACATTATGAATGTGCAGATGACCATTATGAATATGCAGATGAACATTATGAGTATACAGATAAATTATTGTGGATGTCGTCTGATGGCTGGTCTGGGGGGATGTATGATGACCGGGAGGAGGAGACGCAGAGCGGGGGTTCCGTCTCAGAAGCAGTTTTTGCCCGAGTAGTTTACAGACCCCCAGACGGTACCCAGATGAGACATGAGAGAGATATGCAACAGGAAGGGAAGAGGGGGCAGATAAATGGATGAAGGAGAAGGAAAGCAAGGGTGGGTCAAGCAATAAGAGACACAAGCCTGGCTGCGCAGCACGGTATATGTAGGACTGTCTGGTGATTGCAGGTGTGGTTTGGGCGTGGCCCTGCTCCCAAACCTAAGTTAACAAATTAACTTCATGTATTACATTTTCTATGAAATATGCTATATAAATATAATGCATTATTGTTAAATTATAATCTTGGCAGGACATTACAACAAAGAAACAACTAAACAAGCTGTATAATTTAAATAATCGCCACATTATCAGTATCTTGAGGAGCATCACATATGTTCCTGCATGGAGCTTAAAGTCGAGAGTAGAGCTCTGAGGGCTGATAATGTATCTGGAGCAATGCTGCTGCTGGTGAGTTATCAGTGGAGGTCTGAGGTCTTTAAGGGCACAAGGTGACTGGTTGTCTGAGAAACAGACTTGCTGGTTCTTTTAGATAACCTTTTTTTATCTGCGTCCAGCTCAAAATAGCAACATCAAAGGGTGCACAGCATAAACAGTTTGCACAATGAATTCTCAAGGTAAGTTGGTTATTTCAATTACTGTTTTGTGTAAACTATTTTTCTCTCATTGTCTCTCTTTTTTTCCTTTTTTTACAGATAGAAGGCAAAGAGATTTGATTTCATCCTGTTTTTTTAAGCAGTTGTCAGAGAGGCACAGAGCAAACTTATAAGCAAGGAAGGGGAAGAAGTTCATATCTTTATTCTGTATCTTCCAAGCGAGGTTTAGCATCCCTCTTAGCCCCAACACGCAATGGAAATGATTGGAAATCAAAGACAGGAGGGTTGGCTCAATCACGTTGCAGTATTTATGTTGAGAAACTGCATGGCTGGTGAATTATGAATACCACAATTTAGAACTTGCAGTAAAACAGAGTGAAAAGCTCTGGATCTCCAAATGACATAAAGTGCTTATAGCCATAGCGCCATATCTGAACTCTTCGTCATGGCTCCTTTATCTTTATAGTGTAAGACTGTCTGTTCTCACTGGAACTTCCGAAGTCAACATCTTTATGGCTTTATTTATTTTCCTTACAATAGGATGCCTTAAACACAAAATAGACTTCAAGCCTTTGCTTTGCCAAAATATGTTAAAAATAACTTTGACCTCAGTCATGTAAATAATCATGTTTGACTTTCTCAGAACTGCTTCTCTGATGTCTGGGAACGCTTGTGTAAGATTCCCCTGTGTGTGTGTGTGTGTGTATGTGTGTGTGTATGTGTGTGTGTGTGTGTGTGTGTGTGTGAGTGTGTGTGTGTGCGTGTGCGTGTACGTGTGCTTGTGCAAGACAAATTACTGTATGCAGAAACAAGATGCCCATGTGCATGATGCATGTCCATGCCCATTGTGTTTGTGTTATGGTCTCTCCTTCACACCAGATCCATGGCTTTACATTCACTAAACACAAACATGAAGGGGTTTGAAGCCCATACAGTGCATAAAACATGCATTCTTTACGTGCAAGAATAATGCATCATATTTCTTGAAGTGTGTGTCTCTTGGCTGGCTGTGGTTTGTCTGTCTGCTGTTTTGAAAGAAAGGGTCAAAGGGTCATTTCGCTAGAGATTAGGACTAATGGCCACGCTGTCCAGTGTGAGGTGTTCCACACATGTTCTACTGAACCTCGATCATACACCCTCTACCACCCCCAACACCTACCTCATCAGCAATCTCTCACAGCCCCAAGACCCCCTGCCCCACACCCTCCGCTCTCCAAAGTAATGCAGCCAAAGCCTGAGAAAGAAGTAACCCAGTGACAGAAACAGACCGGGCCGTCTCCAAATACCATCAGTACAGATTTAGAATCAAAAGACAAGCTCAAGTATTTTTTCTCCCTCAGCGTGTATGGTACTATAAGTCACAGAGTTTTACAGTAAATATTGGCACATGAAGCAAGGAAAACAGGAATACATAAATTAGACAAAGACATAAATACACTGTGTTTACGCAAATAAATATACTATACGGTCACTTAGACTAGAGACTCCCTTTAAGAGGAAACGTAATTGTTTTTTAAAAGAATAGTTTGACATTTTGGGAAATACACTTGCCTAGAGTTACAGTAGATGAGTTGACCAACAGCACTCTCTTGTCCACACGGTAAATATGGAGCTAGAGTTAGCCGTCTGGTAGCTTAAAGGGGTAGTTGGGATGCACCAAAGTCAACCATAACACAAACTAACTAATCAATTAAGGCAGTGGTAGACCAGCAACACCTGCATTCAGCAAGGTAAAATTACTGTTTTCGTCACAGGAGTCCAGAGGCTTTGAATGGAGGATAGATGGATATAACAGCTTCAGTTCCTTCATCAGAAAACAGGGGCGATTCTAGGATCAAACCTTTAGAGCTCTCAGCCCCTAAGGAGAATGTGACACGGCTACAGTGACTTGCAAAAGTGTTTACCTCCCCCCTGCTGAATCAGTTATTCCATTAGCCGATAATTTCTGAGCTATCTACTGAACATCCACGTCAGCAAAGTGTTTTTGATGCTATTAACACTATGAAGGAACTAAACCTGCCACTTTATAAGTCACTGTAATAACGACCAATTTGACACAATGTTTGCACACCATTCAGAACTTTAGTTACTTATGTTTCAATTTGGGTTCTAATCCGCACCAGGAAATTACCAACTTCTTCTCTAACAAATTAGATAGAGTGAGACTCAGCCCAAATCTGGCAAACCCACCTCCAATTGGCCAAAACTACATTTCTGTTAACCCTTTCCTTAACTGGGTTACAGGTGCATGGACTCGGCGACAGACATACAGAATATTAAACCTGTTTCAAGCCCTTTCAAACTGTAATTGTTTATCCTCTGTCACTAACAGACTAGTTTGCAAACTAGTATTATTACAATTTTGAGGGGGCTGGGATGAAATTTGGGGGGCTTGAGCCCTCCTAAAAAGGGTCTAAAAAAGGAAGAATCATCAGAAAGGGCTGTCTGCCAGCAAGCAAAATATTCTAAACACAGCGTATACTTAAACTGATTTAGATTTTTTTAGGTGGGCCTTGGCCACATTTGCTTCTTTATCGGTATTACTGCCTACTTCTCCAAACTAGGCGTGTGCCATGCTTCTTCTAATGAGGGTAATATACTGACTATGGATAGGTACAACACATAAGTACAACCCCACTCTAAAACTTATGTAACTATCCCTTGAAGTTACTGTACTGCACCCAGGCAGAACCACACCGTGACGTTTCTAAACTGTGGTTTTGTACGCATTAAACAAACAAGATATAATGATTCAGTGAGCAATTAGTTTTATTGAGTAATTATGAGCTTTAGAGGTGCTGCTAGGTACATTTGTTACCTTTGGACAGAGCTTGGCTTGCCAGTTCCGCCCCCTGGCCACAGTCTTAGTACAGAGCTAAGCTAACCGGCTGCTGGCTGGAGCTTCATGTTTAACGTACAAACATGGGATGGGTATTGTTCTTCTCATCTAACTCTCAGTAAACAAACATATTTCCTAAAATGTCAAACAATTTCTTCAGTATTATTTTAAGTGTTTTTACTCTCAGTATTCTTACGCAGTCAGTGATTCAACGTGATTAGGCCTAGATAGTCAGCTAAATAGATCCTTGGATTGTTTCCCTGATACATTTCTCCACATTGTCATCATGTCATAATGCTTTTTTGTTACATATGACTGTTTGAGATAAACACAGTGAAACCATTTAATACTTTGTGCTGCACTAAGAGTATGTGGGCATGAGCGTGTGTGTGTGCGCATTTGATGTTCAGAGGTATTTTCCAAGCATGTGACCCTGCCATAGTGGCTATGTGAAATGAATGGTGTGTGTTTGTGAATGAATTACTGTGTGAATGGCAATCAGTCACAGCTGGGCTAACAGCCTCTCACTGACAGTGGGCTCTGTGGCCTGTGTGACACGCTGATGCTCCACAAAAAGAAAGGCTTGATAGAGATCTGCAGAGGTAGTAAAGGGCACCACAGTTACCGCTGAACCAGCAACAACAATAAGACAGGCCGTCCATCGGACACTGCCATCCTAAAGCTCCCTGGCTCCAGAGACACGCTGGACAAAATAAAGGCTAAAAACACACACTTCACATCTCATTAGACTGTGACACTGTGACAGCTGACTGAGTGCCCGAACCAGTGCCACTTCATCAAATAAACCCAACAAAATGTATATAAACGTGCGGAAAAATGGTTGATGTGGTTCATTAGAGCATTCAAACGCATGACTTGTATTTGTAACAGAGCATTTTTTACATCATATATTATTTTAAGTACCACTCAAGGGAAGGATCTGAGACCTTCTTTAAACCCATTCAAATCAACTTTCTGCCACTAAAGGATGATCTTAGGACAAGAAATGGGCTTCGTATGGAATTATCATCTGTACAAGCACACACAGCAGTAATTAATCCTATTTTCAACCACTGTACAAAGTATTTTAGAGAGGTCCTGGGCGTCTGCGGGGCATATGTTGTTGCAGTTTATCTGTGTTGTCACACACACACACCTGCTCACACACATGCTCACACACTTGCACACACACACAGTCGTGTCTGGCTATCTTTGTGGGGACCAGTCATTGACATAATGCATTCCCTTACCCTTACCCTAACCATAACCTAACTCTAACCCTACTCCTAAAACCAAGTCTTATTCCTCAAAAAGCCCTTTAACGTTATGGGGACCCGCATTTTGTCCCCACAAAGCTGTCAGGTCCCCATAAGTATACTGTATTCACAGTTTTTGGTCCCCACAAATGTAGCAAAACCTGGCCCACACACACACGCACTCACACACACACACACACAAACACAAACACACACAGTAGTCCACCTGCAGACCACCTGTGATTATAAGTCTAACACATGACAGTACAGCACATTGCTGCAGTCTCCTCCATCTCCTACCAAGCCAAACCTAACCACATCTGTCCTCCTGTCCCTGTCAGTGTGCTGTGGGAGCTTTGGAGGTGCAGAGCAGCCAGAGGGGGCCAAACACCAGCATGCTTCAATGGTGGATGAGAAAGGGTGACTGTGGTAGGTAAGCGTTGTTTATTGATGGAGTGTGAAGTGAACAAGGGAGAGGAGAAAGAGGGGTGGAGGAGGTGGACGGTGGGTTTACATGGAGAGAATGTTGTGTGAAAATAAACAAAGATGACTGCGAACAGTAAAGCTAACAATGGCGTGTCAGAACCAGGTCTGACTAAGGTTTCTGTGTACTTTGCATAAACACCAACGAATTGCCTGCTTTCTGATGTCATCCTTTCCAACAGTTAGGCCAAACCCAATATCTCCACAACATCTTTCCGGCAGAGTTAAAATAAATCTAATATAATGTTTGTGGACTCACGCACGCACACATGCTCACATGCACGCACACACACACACACACACACACACACACACACACAGCTATAACCTTGCTCTTGCCTCGGACCTCTGGAGTGTATTCCCTGGAGTCTAAACCCAAACAATCAAACCACCAACATAGGAAAGTGAACATATGTCTCCAATCGATCAACTCCACAAGCCACTACTGATGCCTAAAAACTATTTTGACACTTACACAAACCTTGAACCATAGTCCTGGATATTACAGTATTTTAAAAATATTTTTGTAAAGCAAGAGCTGGCAAATGTGGCGGGCATCTTATCTTGTGAATTAAACTGTTATGTACATACATGTAATTCAACTTCAGCCTGCTACACTGTGACATTCCCCAAAACTCTTTGGTTCTACAGCTCATCACCAGGCCAAAGTTTTTATCAAGATGGAGTGAAGGAAAACATATTGATACTTGTATTTAGAGCTGAGGGCTTGTTGTACTTAATGTTTTCTCTGCAGCTCTCGCCCTGGATGGATTGTTTTCCATGGATGCAGACCAAAAGATAAAGCTGTGACCTCTCAGTGGACTGTTAGCTCTACGAGACCGTCACCACGAAGGCACTCGCACACTTGGCATTCTTGCTGCTTTGGAAAATTTCTGTTCAAATATGGCCATAGAGGGCTGAAAGACAATCTTTTGAGGAATGAATTGGGGAAGGCACAGGCTACGGAGGTTTATTTTCTTACATTGAGCTTGTGTAAATTAATATTTATTATTAAAGCATGACACAGTAATTGTTACTCTTAAAAATAAAATTGGCCTAATGAAAATATAAAAGTTATTTGGAAATTAGGCAGTTGCAAAGCATCTGAACATGCTGTACAGCATGTTTCAGCTTGTACTGTAAGTTTACCTGTAAGTGGTAAGATCATGTGATGTATGTCACCCAGAGCATCAAAAACTAGTGACCGTTGAGTAGTGATGTAATTTTTCAAACCATCCATATCCACTCTCTACTCTCAGTGTGTAGAGGTAAAAAGGGGCCTGGTTATGATCTCCGATTAACCGTGCATTCAAACAGTAGAGAGGTTGTGTGCTGTATCTATGGCACATGTGTGTACACACACCAGTGAAAGGCCCATGTGTCTGGGCGTCACTGACTTAATGACACCACTTACTGGCCTAATTCACACTCAGGTTCTTGTGCATATTTGAAAAAAAACATCATGCGGGGAAATCCTACCAACAGAGAATCGGTTGTGTCATTCATATTGGAGGTGAACGCTTTTAGGGTTTGATGCTTCCTCTAGGTCAAAATAGAATTCTGTCTATCCTTTTATCCGCCAGACATCATTTGGCATGTTTTCACATTGGTAACTTGAAAAGGGACACCTTTCAGAAACTGAACGTTTTTCAACCCAACCTTGCTCTGGAGCAACTTATGAAGGGAATCAGGGCCAAAAATGGTAAATATAAGGAAAGGAGGGGTTTGGCCAGAGAATCACAAAGAGAGAGTGAGTGGAGGGTGGAGATTGAGACTAAAACAGGACAGGGCAGAGCCACACACATCTTTCCACCCCTGTGTTTTTTATTTGAGCTTATTGCGTCTCACAGGAAATACCCTCCACTAATTCCATGAAAACTTTCTCTTCTTCTACGGTAAAAGACAAACAGACTTTATTAACAAGAGAACAAAACAGAACATGTTCCCTGCTTTTGCTTTAATGGTTTTTAAATTAGTGGATTAATTGCAAAAATGAAGCGCTGTGGTTGGTGGTCCACCTTCTCTTGAAGAGACTGAATAGCACCAAATTGTTTTTAAATAACTCACAGTTGTGCAACATTGTTTTGCCATGAAACAACTTGTACTCATGATTCAGATCCTGTTCTCCACAAACCACTGCCCAGCCAGGCATCTGATGTTAGCTGTGGGGAGTTCACACATATTGCAGCACAATACGCGGAAGCCCAAGTCCCGTGGGTCTCATGATATCACCTTTGAATGTTACCATCATTGTAGCCTGAATTATTAGGGACCATAAAGCACAGCACTTTCAAACTTGGTTCCTCTTGTGTGACAATCCTTGTCAGTGCATTAGCACAAAAACACATAGGCTATTGTCTCCTGTAGATAAGACCTGGGACACTCAGAGATCTCTCTGGCCATTTCCTCCTTATTGTCATAATTGTCACTACGCTGTTTCTCTTGAAAAGACAACTATTATCCTGTGTATGTGTAATACTTGTGAGGCTTAATAGCAATTTGAAATAAAACATGGAGGGGGACTTCACTGTCAAGGCAACAGCGGTCCAGGGGGAAGCTTGCTGTCGGCTACATGACCTCCTGTGTTTTGTCGTCTCTTGCGGCGTGTTGGTTTAGTAGGGAATTCAAATGGAAAGCCTAAATCCTAGTTAATCTGTTACAACGCTGGGAGAACTGGGCACTCCACAGCCACACTATCTGGTCATCAGCTTTGTACTAGTCGGCTGGTGGCTGCCCCGCTGAGACACAAACATCCTGTTTAGAGAGCTACTGGGAAAAGAGAGAGAAAGAGAAATACCAGTGTAAATGGTCAGTAAATGAACAAGAAGGGGTACTGATTATACGTCTGTGAACATATGCAATGAAAAACCGACATGCGGTCAAACTATGTGTTAGCTGCAGTAGAGTGTTTGGTGTTTAAAACTAAATTTCTTTCAATGCAAAAACATGCAAAGTGTAGATAGAGGGATGTGGTTAGTCATATTGGTATGTATGTAATAACGTGAGAGCAAACAGAGCAGCCAGCAGTCTGAAAATTATCGCAATTATGACTCCACTGCACTCCTAGTATCTCTTATCCCATCTGAGGCAGCCAGGTTCAAAACATATACACCAAATATGGAATGAACAGAGGAATGCTCTCCTGATAAATGAGCTCAAGATAAACTAACTATGTTAGTTAGGTTTACCATTTTCACACCTGACTTCAATGTGTACCAACAGAGATGTAGGAGAATTGTTGACCTAGTCAATGCCTGAATCAACCCGTGCACAGGACAGCATTGCCCCCTTGTGGAAAGGTAGTTACAGAGTCAGATAATATAACATCTAAATAAAACAGATGCACACTATAATGTAGAATACAGACAAATAACAGTGTAACCAAAAGAGAGAAACCTCCCAGCAAGAGCAAATATACTCCAGTATGTACACTTTAATATATGAGGGTTAGGGTTGTTCCTGTTCCAGTTGACTGCTTGAAAAAATAAAACTGACATTAAAACAGTAACTTGATTTTGTCAAATTGTGCTCACAACAACAATACAAATTTCATTTGAATTGGTACACAATACAATTCTTGTACATCTTGTTTGATTTATAGTGTCTGTGTAATAGACATTTCAAAACACTTCAGACATTGTTTCATCTTAAAGTATTGTGGTCAATTCTCTTTGTTAATCCGTGTTATTTTTTTTTTATATTTAGAGGACAAATCAGCAATTAACTTAAACCACAACTGTGGATAAAAGAGAAAGACTAAAAATTATCCCGAAGCATCACTGCTTCTCAAAATAACAAAGCAAAGTCTGGGAACAACAAACGAACAATGCAGAAGCCGAATGATTGACAACATTTCAAAGAATGTGCGCAGTACACACTGACTGATGTACTTTCACAAGGGATTAAAATGTGAATTGTTGTGTTTGTAAAAGCCTTTGAGCCAGAAAATTTAAATAGATGCATATGCATAGTATGTGTTGAAATGATGTGAGCTACAGTAGCCTACATAAAGATGGGTGCCTTACAAAAATATGCACTTCAGTATGACATTTGACACACAGCCTACATGTAGTTTAATGACTGACTACAGGATGACTTACTAAATATTCCCTGCTTTCTTGGGACCAAAAGCACTTTACAAATTTGGTATTTTGGTTTATTTTGTTGACTGACTTGTGGCCGTTAAGTGTCCTGTAAGCTAACACTACTGCAAAGCATGTAAAATATTGTGATATTGTGGTGTTGATTTTAGCTGGCTGATATAAGCTAACATTAGCTTGCTTGCTAACACAGACAAATTGCTAGCAGGCTAACATAGCAAAATACTGTCTTAAGTGGATAATGTCAAGCTTACCTGTCCACATTGTTGAAACTATACTGGGACCTTAGAGGGAGCCCCCTTTTTTCACCAGGCGGGAGGGGGTCGTGCACTTGAGACAGTGACTCACAAAGATTACCAGCTACAAGTGTATGCACTACAAAAGATTTATACTTCGTTAGCAGGAATTCAACAGCAAAGAGCACAAAACATCAGGCTGTCTTTTAGATTTGAACAGTGGTTAAAGTTCCTCAGGCTACTAAAGAATACCATAATTCCTCCATTGAATTAGCCTGTTTTCACAAAAACGCCTACTACGGAGCCATAACGTGAGACACAAGGTAATGAAGACAAATAGAGTCTTTAAACGCTTCAGATGTAAAGTTGTTCGCTATAAAAGTGACGCCAAAATGAATAGCAGTCAACAGAATGCTAACGGCAGGTGAGTGCTTGGTAGCATTAAAATGGCGCCATAAGAGGTGTAACTAGGAGGTGTACCCTCTTGATCGTGACCGGCCTCTGAAGAGATGTTGCAACCACCATCTTCAGCAAGAGAAAACATTATTTTTTCAGCTTCTTCTTGCGTTATCCCCTCGGCGGGAGGTGTGCTTACAGGGATTGCAACAGGTGAATCGGTCCTGCTATTATCCCTGCTGCGCAATTTCTTAGTAAAAACAAAATTAATTAAAATGCCTTTTGTCTTTTTGCCATGGTTAGAATGGATTTCAAGGTCTTTGCGCACCAATTAATAGGCTCTAACGTTAATATTTTTTCTACAAATATTTGACTCAACATGTACCAAACATGAGTTGAATTTGCACCGCAGCGCCGTCACGCCTTGATGCTCATGACAAGAATAGCACGTATAGTTTGCTCTATTGAAATGAATTAGTTTTTAATTGCCATCATGTATGAATGAATGAATCATATTTTTTCAATTTTACACCAATATTAATCCACAATGATCAAAACTGAAATTGCACTTCAAAATGACACATTGTCAATATTTTTTGAGAGATGCAAGGCCCATAAATAGTCCCCAGGCTGTTTATGGGCCCAAAAAAGGTCTCAGTTTTTAAGTTAAGGTACAATCCCTTCACACATTGGCAGGGCACAGCGATTATTACATTAAAAAACTCTATATAGTACCTTTAAAAGTACTTGAGCAAGTACATTTAAGTACACAAAAATGTAACAAAATAATCAACTGCGCCCAATGATGAAACAATTACCTTATTGTCTTCATTAGGAAAACAAAGGCACTTAAAGTGTTGTTTGTATGTTCTCATCTGGTTTGTTATTTTGTTGTTTTCATGCGTGAGCTGCAGTGGTTCGTCTTGGTTAGTCTGCTGATGACCATGTGCTCTGTGACAAAAGGAAACAGAAAGTAGTGTTGACCAGCCAACCGGTGACTCATCGAATCGAATGAGAAAATAACTCCCTCCTTCCATTCTTTTCTAATTTGTTGCAGTACAGTAGGGTAATCAAAGCAGCATTTAATTACTTAATAACATTGCATACCATGTTTTCTCCCATTCTGTCCTTGGCCTGGTCATAACAGGTAGGTAGATACATTTGTATGGCTGTCATAACAGCACAGAACTACACTCAACATGCATTCTGTCACACCAAAGTCAATTTTGTAGTTACATTTCCTATGGTTGAAAAGACTGATTGTACTTTAGTCATAAACAGTAACATAAAGTGTCACATAACGGTACATACGATGTCCCACGGGAACACACTGGTGAATGACATGTGGATGACATCTTGTGGAAGGCTCTTGTGACAGCTCAGTGGTTACCGTGGTGACTCAGAAATTCTGAAACTCAGTCATGGAAACTTTACATTGTTACTGGTAATAATATCAGCAAATTTCAAACAGCATTTATTTTCTATTTGCATATGGGAAAACTGATCACACACACACAGACACACACACCATCATCATCATTATCATCCTAAAGCCCCATGCGTGCATCACCACCACTATCATCCCACACAAACACTCATATCTTACAGCAGAGGAGTGTGTATGTTCCGGAACAAACCCTGATGTGGGCTGAGGCACGTCTGCTGACTGCTTCCCTGCAGCATGTGGCTGGGACATCTAGGCAGAGCAGGTTAGCAAAGCTCTCAGCCAACGAAGACAGGCCAAACCTGCTCCTGGATCTGCCATTGTCCACAAGTCTCCATCCTTTTTCAGAGAGAAAGCGGAGACATTGCTACAGAATGATGAGGGATAAAAGCAAACAAAAAAGCCGGCTCATTAAAGACTAAGAAAACAGGAGGAACCTCTGCACACAGAATGTTTACAGAACTCAGTTTTATTGTCTTCAGTGTGTCCTCTGTGTATCTGCATTCCTCAGACTTTTTTCTCTATCTTAAGTTTTTTCTTTGTTTTTCTGTTGTATAGTATTTGTTTTTCTGTTGTATAGTATTTGTTTTGCTGTTGTATAGTATTTGTTTTTCTGTTGTATAGTATTTGTTTTGCTGTTGTATAGTATTTATTTTTCTGTTGTATAGTATTTGTTTTGCTGTTGTATAGTATTTGTTTTGCTGTTCTTAATTTATGGATTCCCTGTGCGGCGTCCTTGAGTGCCAAGAAAGGCGTCTTTAAATAAAATGTATTATTATTATTATTATTAAGTAAAGAAAGTCCATTAGACCCTGGAATGTACCATCACTGGGTCTGAGTCATAAATGACAAGCTGAATAATGAAGACCACCATGATGGAATGTGCTATTTATGGGTTTTCAAATAGCACTTCACCGTAACAGGACAACAGACCATGCCACAGAACAACTAGTAAACTTCACAGTAAATATGTTACAAAGACAGAGAGAGAGAGAAAACTACCAACAGCCACTCAGTATAATGTGTGTTTCACATCTGCCAGTACAGGTAGCGTTCCCTGCCACAGCAGGGTGTAATGGATTATGGGTCAATGCACAGTTCCCCATGATGCACTGCAATATCTTTGCTTTTATCACCACATACAGAACATGTCTATAGTGCACAGTCACATTAGGATTCGTTCTGGGAAAAGACCGACATAATTTACACAACATACTAAGAAAACATTTCACAGGTACTTGAATAAACTCAACAAGTTTTTGTCATTATTCCAGTCTCTTGAGCAGCCTTTTCTGCCTCATCTTAGTCTATGCCTTCTCCTCACTGTTCTATCTTTTCACATACTGCAGTAGGGCTGTCTGTCTGAAAAACTCCACAATCAGACCTCTTAACATAGGCCTAACCATGTGACAGACACCATCCCCCAGGATTTTTTGTGTGTGTTTTAAAACGTAATTTCCTGCATTCTGGCAAACATGTATGCTAACATTTATGGTGGAATTGTCTTTATTTATGTAAAGGAAAACACTAAATAATGCAGCAGGTGATGATTGAAGACATACAAACCTTATAAAATAGAATGCAGTAAGGCGCTCAGGCATTCTGTGTCAGCTGTTCTCATTTAATGTTATCCCTGCTGAGTTAACATACACATGTAGTTTTTTTACGTAACTTTGGTATTGGTTTGGAATTTGTATGTATATGTTGTGATTGTTGTATGTGGACCCAAGGAAGATTAGGTGCTACATCGTTGGCAACTCTCTGGGATCCGAATAAAGGAATAAAGTTATGTAGGCATGATTTATTCTGCCCTCTTTCTTTAAGTCTTTTGTTTGTGGAAGTAACCTTTTTAAATGTGCATGTTCACAGCATTTCAATTAATTTAAAAACTCTGGGACTTCAATAGCTCAGATGTGTTTTAGCAAGATTTTCTGGTTCAAAACTGCACATTCAAAAAGTATCCTACATAAGTGTGTTTTCTGGGTTTGATTTTCAGGTAATTTTTCAACAATTTTGCTTTCAAATAGTGATGGGAACAAAAGCGACCATTTCAAGTGGTAGGAACATATCCCCGGCGGTACCTCCAACAAAGCCTTAAAAAAACATCCAATTGCTCTTTTTGTGAACAGCTTTTCTCAGTCACACAAAACACACAGAAAGAGTTAAAGACCCTGAAGAAACAAGGGACATAACAAAGTGTCCTTACTTGTAAAACCCCACTAAAGCCCTTTTACTGAGAGTCGTTAAAGATAGGAGAGGTCTCTCAGTGAGGGCGGAGCTGCCTGTTGATGAACATCTTCTATAGTGTCCTGCCTGGTTCACCCAAACCTCTCACATGTTCTCTGTGACTCAAGTGGAAATAATAAAATAATCAGTTGTCTGATACACCTGTATTATGAAACACAAAACATTAGATATGCAGATTAATTAAGAAACATGTATATTGAATTTATATGTGCTAGGTGGCTCTCATGCTGACAAGACTTTTTCTCGCGATGTCTACATGGGTCAGACATTTTTTGTTATCACTGTCACAATTGTGTAACTTTGAATTGATTTTGAGCAGGTTTTGCGTTTGTTATTCTCTTAAGTATATCCTGTTTGTACTCTATTGTGCATTACTCTGAATGGCTAAACCAACTGGTTGCAGTTCTTTAAACACCCATTGCATTAAAGAATGCAAGCAGACTAGTTCAATTCTAAATTGACCAGTTACAACCTTACAGACACACTCGATGACATACAGCCATGAAACTTTTTTAGGCTGTAAAGACCTTCTCAGGACATTTGTTCAAACAAAATGTCTATATACTATACACTAAAAATAGACCAAGCCTGACATGTTAGAAAACCCAGAGTATGCACTCACACACTCCCTGACAGATGTGCTTTGTTCTGTTTTCTCTGTGTGGTTCAACCTTTTGTTGAACACAAACCCAGTTCTTTTCTCTGCAGTACCTTTTGACAGATGTGACTGACTAAGGTAATGTTGACAGCTGGAAAGTGGAAAAACATGGTGTTACAGTATAACGGATTTGGTTTTCCTTATATTTCAGACTAAGCCCATTTTTTTAATGCATATCGGTATTTAAGCCCCTAACGTCCTGCCTGGAAGGCTCTAGGATTAGGCAATGGTCATGGTCCTGGATGTGGTCAGGGTTATGGTCAGGGTTAGCGTTAGAGTTAAGGTTAAAGTTAGGTGTTTTGAAGTCAACGGTCGCAGCGTTGCCTGGAAGGACACATTTGGGGCGTAAAACACCATCAAGCTTTTTTAACTGTTTTAAACAGTTTGATAAACACTTCAATACATTAAACTCAAGAATAAGCTACAACAACAAGCCACCATACTCCTTATGAGACACAGGTGGGTGTTTTTAAACTTATTTTGTAATTTGCATAAAGGCCTTGTAAGGTTTGTGCATTAGAATGTCTTTAGTGAACCATTATTGATTTACTTAAATGCCCAGACACACACTTCGAATTCAGTAACATCAAGTTGACGTGGAGAAGTACATCTAAATAAATAATTCAACCCATTTTACATATAGAGAAGGAGAAGGTTCAGGCTGGTAAGTATCATGATCCATATAGTTTGGGGACAAAACTTTAGCATCTCTAAACTAAGATCCCTATGCACTGGTGTCTTTTTCTTGACTTCTCTAAATCTTTCATCAAATACAAATATCAGTTAAAGTTCCCCTCCACTCAAAATTTTTTCCTACAGTTGAATGTTGAGTTTCACTGTACAGAATTATGAATGTGAACAGTTTTCATAGTTGGATGTTTTCATGTTCGGCTGCTTAAAGTTGTATGTGCTTATTGAAAATCCCATTTTCAGGGCTTGGCCTACACGCTTGATTTGTGACATCACAAATAATTTGAAGCCAATCCTCGTCCAGTATTCAACTTGCAAAAGCGTGATGTGATACTTTTATTATAATTATATACTATATGGTGGTGAAGTAGCATTGATCACTTTTAGTGGGGGATACATTTTGTCCCCACTGGGGATAAAAATAATAGGCCCATTGGCTAGGCCTATGTAGGCATGGTTCATGCAAACAACCTGAACAGATGTGGGCTACTGATATTAACCCACACCACAATCTTTTTCTAGTAGTTTTGTAGTTTTGGTGTCTAATAGTAACATAAATTGTGACCGTTTCATGACGTTAATGACGTGTAATAAATTGCCGTTATGTTCCCTGGTTTAGATATTAAGGCGGAAAACGCTCATGTGGGTTGTATTTCCTGGCACTGCTAGGGGCCCTAATTTTTAAAACACTCTTTTAGGTCGTATTAGAAGGTAGGAAGGTTTTGAGAACTTGGTTTGTTGTCCGGCAGTTCAAATAGATTTAGGATACTTTTGTAATTTTTAAAGATTTTAACAGGATAATTTTATGTGAAAAGAAGATATTAGAATGTAAATAGCCTACATGTTAAACATTAAATCTTTAACTTTGGCAAGTTGTCACAAGGAAGAAGAAACTCCAGGAAAGAAGATCCATAATAATTTCAGTTTATTATACAGTAAAACAGAATTACAGTGGGTCACCTCTAATGCCATCATTTATAACAGTATATGACTTTGGGTGTTTTACAAGCACTATGTTAAAAAGAAATGCCTACCTCTTTTAAGATTATTTGTAATTTTTTCACATTGTGTTTTTCTTTATTTATGTGGCTTTGTCACTTGAAGAGCGTGATTGATATCAAACACTCAGTTGTATTGAGGCTAAATGGGACAGATTAACTGAATGTCATTATCACATGATCTATTTTGTTTGTTGTGGTTTCATAAAGTAATGTCAACATATAGGCCTACATTAACTCTGCCTCTCATATCTCTTGAGAGCTGTGTAAGCAGGCATTGGTTAAAAAAAGAACATTATATCATTATCTGCTTTGACCATGTCTGTCCCCTCCCTCATTCACATATTCAGCACGAGCATATAGTCGTCATGTGGACTATGTTGCTGGTTGAGAGATGACATTTAAATTTAACTTCAATATGTGGCAACCTGTTGTTCATACATGCAAAGAGAAAACAAGGTGAATAATATTAATAGCATATAAAATAGAGAATAAACATTATGCTATGGGGGCTGCATTTAAGATGGGTTTTAGTTTTACGTTCATGTTTGAAAGTTTTTTTTTCTTTTTAGAACCTAGAATTTATAAATTGATACCGAAAGTGGGAGGTTTTATTTATTAATTTATTTTTTGTAACTATAGGAAATTCTCATATACCAGCTGTCAAGCGAGAGAAAAATAGCCGAATTTCTTAGAAAATTATCAGTATACCTACGGTACCTAACTAACTGTAGCACTGTATGTTGCTGAATCGTTGCGGCAACAAACGGAGCTGTACAGAGAGGAGCAGACCTACAACATCCGGGCAATAGTCAGCTTGCGCAGAAACGGAATGGCGGAGGTAAGTGAGCGAAAACGAGGACTGTAATGACTCAAAAAATAGAAAAACTGGACCGAATTTATGTATTGTGTCACGCTGAACGGTATACAAGCGTGTCGACGGTTTCACCGGCCGGTGAACGCCGGCTGAAAGAGGGCTACGGGGGCTTTTTAACAGGGGAGCGTTGAAAGAAATGGAGAACCTCTCCAGCGTATCGCCTCTCTCCGCGTTCTTAGCTTTAAAGAGCCATTCCCTCCGCCTTGATAGTAAGTAGGTAGAAAACAATAGGGAGCCTGGCGGGCTCGGTGCTCAACTATTTCAGGTGCGCCCCGGCGGGCGACGAAGTGGATTGAGTGAAAAAGTTGGGAGAGATGTCATGACTTGGTGGGGGTTCTTGAGAGAAATATTGAGAACTAGTTATTTCCTTCTTGTGCTACTGGTAGTGAGCCGGGGAGAGGAAGAGACGTTCAGCACCAAGTCACAGGAAAGCGCCCCTGGTCAGACAGACAGCACTCGATGGGCTGGGCGAGGCATAAAGCATTAATATTTAGGTTTTCCCTGTACTTTTAAAACGTATTTGCCGAGGAATGGTGTCTTTAGAAGTGTAATCTAATTCAAAGAGTGGTGGGACTCAATGTGAACTAGGTGGGATTGTTTTCATCCTTTTACACCCTGTCCTGTAGCCGAATTTCTTTCACTCCTGTATTAAACTCTTTTGTGGTCTCAAGTTGCATGTCTTTATCAAAACAATATGTTCCACTTTGTCTTAATTATTTTAGCCCAAAGCCTGTAGGCCTATTGGAAAACAATACACCCCTAAAACACCCCACTTGATTAGCTATGTGTTGATTTTTAGAGGAATTTGGCATTATATAACACCAAAACCAAATCTGTGTTGTCTGATTATTCTGTGGCGATTTAGAGAGATTATATTAAAGTTATAGTTGAATGCCACACATTGATTCAGTAGGAGTTTTTTAAATGATACTTGTATCCCTGATGCATGTCTCATTTGTCAAAAAGGTTGGTTTAAAAGTCAGGAGTCAGCTGATCTGTAGTAGGGAGCCAGGATCAGCCATGTTTGTGTCTACATATGTTTTTGTTTGTCATGGACACACAGAGGAATGTGCTGCTAAAATGCATCCCCATGCTGTTTTACATGGCCTAGAATGTCCGTACAAGTAACATTGTGTTTGTTTGTGTGTTTCAGCAGGTGGATTAAAAGCCCCTGCAGAAAAGTGTGGAGGTTGTGGGCTAGTGGAGAGTGGAGGAGGTACAGTGATGAAGACCCTCAGCAGGAGAAGCAGAAGAAGACTTAACAGGCCTTAGAGGACTTGGGAGAGTCTGTTTGCCCCATGAAGATGGCAGCGGAGTCCCACGCTGTACGGTCAAGTTCAAATTTGTCTGTATACGTTATAGTTAGCTGCTGTATGAAAGCCACAGTCTCATCAGCAACATATTTATCTCCAGACCCTTACTACATCTTACTGCAGTTACGTACCCATTGTCACGGTATTCTTACTATTGAAGTGCATGCTTTGATTTAAATTACTAAACCAATGCACTTAATACTTGAGTGTTATTGAAGTTCTTTTTAAATTGAGTTAAAGTTGATTGATTTAAAGGTTTTCAAGGTGTATACACATAATTTGCAAGTAAAAATTATGCAAACAAGACAGTTCTGAATCTTTTAATCACAGGACCAAAACCATTCATCACATTATGTAAATGAATGCAGAATTATTTAATAAATAGAACATTATTTGGATACAAACAGATAAAGCCCTCTGAATAAACACAAATAGCATTGTTTTTTTATGCAACCCTCAGACTAAAGTTTCACTACTGCCATTTGCAGTATATATTTCAAAACCACCTGACGGTGCATCTACTCCATAACAGTAACAAAGCTCTGTCTGAGCCCATACTCAAACCTGTTGACTGGAGCTGCACTTACACACACACACACACACTCACACACACAGAAGCATCTCCACACTTCACATAGGGTCACTGTCTTTCCCTTTGGCCTTTAGCCATTAAGGCTAAGGTGGAGTAGTGCAAACAAAACATGGTCTAATCAGCAACAGCGGTTTACAGATAATAGATTTGCTTTACAGACCTTCCGAAAGCACTCAACCGTGTGGTTTTGGAGGTAAAAATCCAATTCATTTTCTACATAAGGATTTTGAATATTAGCCATAATGTCTAAACCATCCAAGGTGTACTTACCACAAGCTATGAGATTGTGAAATGAAGTTGTTTTGCCCCTGTAGAAGCCAGAAGGCTGTATGATATCAAGAAAAACATGTTTTATTAGTGATGTCATGGAGAAGTTCCACAATACACAACACCACATCCTAAGCTTAACAGCAACGGCTCTGATTGGTGGATTTCGTTGTTACCATGGAAAGTTTTTCCGCACTAATGAATGGCTATAGCGAGCTGATATCAATAATAAGTCTATGATCATTTATCTAGACACTCTTGTACCTTTGCCTTCTTTGCTGTTTTCAAAATGTTTTTTTTTTTGTCACACCAAATCAATGTTTTATGACCACATTTATCTTGTAGCTGGTTGGCTCTATGCCCAAGGCCACAAAAAGCAAAGCAAACTAAAATAACATCCTTTTTTCTTGTCAAACTTGGCTAAATAACACATTTAAAAGTTTCATTTATTAGAGTACACTTCCTTTGACAACCACGTTTAGGAAATGATATAAAACACAGCTGTTGATTATTGCATCTGCGTCGACTCCTCAAATTTGGACTGATGTGAAACTAGCTGTTCTGGGCTTTACTCTGCAAAGGTATTCTGTGCAATGTTTCGGCTGTTCAAGAGTGAGTCTGCAAACTAAGTGAAAGCTTTGGAGGTATTTGGACAAAAGAGGAAAAAACACCAAGAGTGTCCATGAGATCATTGAGGCGACAGATGTCTGTAGGAGGTTATTTTCAAGAAATGTGAAAGTAACACACTCATCTTTGTCCACCTGTTGCTGTCTCCATCTGTAAATCCCTGTATGTAGGCTGGTGAGCTTCCTTTGAAGGAGCTGCTGGCTCTGTATGGTTACACAGTGTCAGAGCCAGAGAAGGAGACCTGTCGCATTGCTGCCCGACTGCCAGAAATGACACTGGAGAAGGTGAGAGACAACGGCAAGAATACAGAGAAACGTTACTTCCTGAAGTATAAGGAGTGTATTCTGTGTTCACTGTGTTCTTTGCGGTGCTTTTCTATAAAGTGCTGTTGCATCGCTCTCCATTTATATTGTACAGGATCACATAACTGAGGATCTTTTTCCTGGGGACGAGGACGAAGAATCGTCAGCTGATGATCTCACCCCCTCAGTCACCTCAAACACCTCAGATCTGCTCCGCCGCCTCCAAGGTAACCCACACATGTACATTTACACACCACTATGTGCCTTTTCAATTTATCTCAGCAAAAGAAAAGTTAGAAAATGGGTGGGGGGAGGGGGGGTTTAGCTTCATAAATACAACACCCACATGCACACCCAGGGCCGTTTTCTGATGTATAGCTGTCCTGAAAGAAATGAGCCATTTTTTTTTTTTTTTGTGGAACATTTTCTCATTGTTCAATTTAAAATCATTGCTTTGCTGAGACTGCAGCATGTCACTTACAGCCAGGCGCTACATTGCAATAACATGACATGCCAGAGTTTATGATGTCAAAAGATTACACAAGCTTTGATTTGTTTAATTCTCTATAATGTGATATGGGAACTTCCTGGTATGGCAACATGTACTACTTTATGTGTCTCTCTACATATGACTAAATGATGTCAAAGCCACTCAAATATTTCTAAACTGAGGAAGTTTAAACATATTCAAACAGCCTTCCTCCTGGTAGTTACAGTATTGTTGCTGAGTCCACAAAATATCCTGAAAACCAAATATATGGCAGGTACGCTGCTTTTGCCTCCTTTATGTATCCAGGGGAGATTAGGTGAGTGGAGGTTCCTTGTTCATCTTTGATTCTTTACTGGTCACTGCTTTATCCTGAACTGTATTTCATACTGAGTAAGTTATATAGCATTTTAACATGTCCACGCTGTCCATACATTTCAGTGCTACCCACTACGGTCTTGGTTGGGTTTCCCTTCAGAGATTTGTATCTTAATAGAATTCTACTAATATATTCTACTTGTTGAAAGGTTAATAAACTAAAAAATGGAACATGTACAGTATAATTTCTCCGAAATACCATTTGAAGGTACTGTGATTTTTCAGCATCAAGAGGATTGAAAAAACAGTTTTTAAAATGAATGCCTTTGATGTTTTGTCTCTCAGGTAGAGACAAAGACACATTAGTCACCTCATCAGATGAGGACTCTGACGATGCCTCTATTCCCTTCAATGAAGAGCATAAGGTAAGCCACCGAATGCTCCAATACACATGTTATGATAAGTTTAGTGGGTCTTGCTGAAACATACACAAGATTGTGATTCCGAGGCTTTAAGCATAATTTACAGTATGTTGCAGTTTGCATGTATTTACGGGAGAGAAAATTGGTTGGGGGGGGGGGGGGGGGGGGTCTGTCTTTAATTTGATCCAATGTGCACTGGAGTTATTTTTTATTTATTTTTAAGATTTAAAATTTTCACTTTTACACTATAGTGAAAGTAGATAGAAGGGGGGGGGGTTGACAAGCAGCAAAGGGCCGCAAGTCAGATTTGAACCCGGAACACTCAAAGGACTCAGCCTACATGGGGCGCACATTCTACTGGGTAAACTAGAGGCCGCCCCGGCAGTGGAGGTCTTGTACCACACATCTTGTACCGTAGACTGTATAAACGTGAAGCCAATGTGAGTCAGACGGCTCTGGTCGAGTGCAAATGTGAGTTGCGCATGCTCAGATTTAAATGGTTTACAGCATAACCACTGGCCATTTCTTTACGCTCAGCTTCCCATAAAATGTCAAAAACGTATTGGTCAAATATGTACTATTGTGTTAACATTTCTTTGACTGAAAATGAGTTAGAACACGTTCATCTCGAAGATGAGTTTGTTCAGAATCAGCTGACTCGATTTCCTTCTCATACATTCCCGTAGTGTCTCCCTGTTGAAGCCTAGCCTCCATGGACTCCAGTGGGGCTGCTTTGAACAGTTTTTTCAAGCGCTTCGAAACTAGGCGGTCATTAGATAAATGCTGCGATTATGTCCCAACCACGGACACTCAGCGTCTGTGGGGGTCAATGGAGGAGTGGGCTGACCTGGACGCTGGGCTTTTGTGTGATAATTGGAGGGTCTGTCAAAAGGCTGCATCTCCTTATCCTACTGATTGACAGGGATTTTGTACGATGAAAAAGGTGCCAAAGCTACAAGCTCATCCATCGCAGACCTTGCAAATGTTGTTGAAAGACAAACTGCTGCAAACTATTCCTTGTTATTTGAAATTGCAATCAAAACCTAATTCCCACGTTTCCTCCTTCGGGTTTAATATCATTTTGTTAGATCGTTTGTTCATTTATTCATTCATACAGTAGGTTAGGCTATTGTTTTAGGGATGAACTAGCTAGACAGCAAACTGCACACGATTACAGACAATGCTAATATTTTTGACTGATTTTAGCTAAGCCATTTGAAAGTCTTCCTTACGAGGAGAAACACCTAAGATTGATTCAGTGCAAAAGATAGGTCAACGTAACAGGTATTTAGAGCTCTCCTGGGATGACAAATCTGGCTGACTGGAACTGCTGTGACAAAGAAAATGTACTGCTGGCCATGGCTCTTGATGAAACCATCTCACGGATATTATAAAGGATTATGAATAAATGGAAAGTTGAGCTTCCCCTCTTTGAAAGACAAGCCGCCACTGGGCATAACGTGTCAAACTGAAATTTGTGAAATTCATGAAATAATACACTTTTCTCATTACAAACAATAATAGAAGATGACAATCATTTCAAAAACAGTTTAGCTGTCTATTGTTTGATTGCTAACGTTAGCTCAAAACGCCATTCAACTGATAGCCTTTGTTGTGTTTGATGCTAACTTGTAGCCAGCAGTGAAGGAACTTGGTTAAGTAGGTCCATTTTTACTGTTGATGTTACAGAAGTCTCTCGTTAGCATCTTGCAGGCTCCTTGTCACAAAGTCACGCATGCGCGACTTAAATCTGCACAAATCGGTCACTCCTGGCTCCAACAAACCAAGATGGCGGCGGCCAAAACTTAAAAATTCAAAACGGTAGTTCACAAACCACACTGCTGGATCAACTGAACCCAAACTGTTCTAAGACCTGAAACCTGATTTCAACAGAACCATCAAAGCCCCATGATTGACTTTCAAAAGATGGAGAACTTGTATATAATATTTTCATTTATCCAAGCCAGAGAAAAGACTAGTGCCGATAAAATTGGACTGATTCCAAAACCAAAAAGTAGCCTAGTAGCTTAGACTTGAGACGTGGTTCTGTTCAGGTCCTTGTATTTTCAAGTAGGCAGGTCTGCCTAAAGAATCTAAATCGAAACCTAATTGTACAGCACAGACTTCAACAAAATATCAGCCTTTATTATATGACCCATTTCCAAGCTATGACCGACTGTGTCTTTGATTTCATTCTCAGGAGATTATGGTTGGCTCTATGTACCAGGCAAAAATCCCTCCACTCAGTTCATGTTCCTACCAGGAGAGAGGTAAGCAACAGAAAAGATCTTTTGTTGTTGGGTTTGCTCCCACTGGAGTAATCAAACAAGACACTGCCAAACACATCTCTATTTACCTACACTGTCTTTTTTTCTATCTCCTCCCCTTCCCAAATCCTCATCTTCTTTCTCTGTCTCTACATTTGCCCACATACCCTAAACCTTTTGTTGTTGCTGTAGACTGCAGCAGTGAGGACCAGTTACTGTGGAGGCCGGGTGTTCTGCCAGTGCAGGAAGTAGAAGAGTTTTTGCTGAATGCACAGAGCCCACACGGCCAACAGGGGGCAACATGCACACAAACACGAGGAGACACTGTCAGAGACAACCAACAGGTAAGGGACCTTTAAATTACATTCAAAAAGACACTGTCAAGTAGTGTATTCCAGCTGTCAGGCTGATTATAGTAACATGTGCTGTAAGTACTGCTCACTATCTTTGCTTTCTTAATATTTAGTTTTTGTCACAAAACGTGTCCTCATGTCTCAAGGCTTGAAAAACTGGTCTTATTTTACCACATCTTGACTAAGCTACCTCTATTTAATGCAGTTGATAGTGGATGATGGTTTAGTTAGTCTTTGTCAGTGGTCAATGTGGAGTTCTTCCACTCAGTGTAAAAATAGAGATCAGATTTAGCAGCCGTTACGTCTCTTTGGAACAGTCTAACCCTTTTGTCTCATCCATTTTCTTGATTCCCAGGCACTGTATGAACTAGTGAAATGCAACTTTAATGCAGAAGAGGCACTGAGACGACTACGCTTCAATGTGAAAGTGTTCCGTGGTAAGAACCTTCCTGTGTCCGACAGTACCTTTTCCAACCTGCTGTAATACATATTTAAAGTTCAGTCAATGAAATTATGTATTTGTCACAACATTGTTGGGAGCAACTTCTCACAGCTGTAAGAAAGTCCAAGTCCAAGACCTTCACTGTAGTTTGAAATGGAATGGGGAGGAATGAAAAACTGCAACCCACCTACTTTTTCTGCATCTGGCTCTATCAAGTCATAACTGGACATTCAACACCCTGCTTTGTGATTATCTACTGCAGGGGTCTTCAACGTTTTTTAAAGCCAAAAGAGAAAAAGAGAGCCAGAGCAGGGACCCCCCCATTACATATCTCGTATAAAATGACGTTGTATGCAACTGGGCCTACAATAACACGTAGGACGGCCTAAAGCCTTTATGTATCGTCTTTTTGCATAGATTACTAAGCTATTAAGCCTTATAATTGTTGGCATGATTTCATAAGTAATGTTTGAATGTTAAAACATACATGTGGCAAAGTGGATTAGTTATTTATTATCTGGATGGCTATCTTGGGTACTTAGATACTACCTTACCAGTAAGACAGTACGCCTATCATCAGTGGGGATTTATATTTGCTAATAATGTGTTGAAATTTTGAAAAAACTGTTAAAAATTGTGAGGCCCCCCAGCATTGACTCTGAGGACCTCCTAGGGGTCCTTGACCCCCTGTTTAAGACCCCTGATCTACAGCACAAAGCAAATGATTAAAAAAGAAAAGGATGCTAACAACTAATTAAAATGAATGTGTTGTGTAATGTAAAATGAATATTTAAAATACCTCCGGTGGTTTCCCCTCTCCTTAGAAGAGCTTTGTGCCTGGAGTGAGGAGGAGTGTAGGAATTTTGAGCATGGCTATCGGGTTTACGGAAAAAACTTCCACCTCATTCAGGCTAATAAGGTGAGTGCACAGTTGAGTCTTTCCTGACTGATGATGAGAGCTTTTTCTCAAAGCAAAAACATGTTCCTCCTCCACAGGTACGAACGCGCTCCGTTGGGGAGTGTGTGGAGTATTACTACATGTGGAAGAAGTCTGACCGTCATGAGTACTTTACCCAGCAGGCCACCAGGCTCAGCCGCAAGAAGTACAGCCTCCAATCAGAGAGCATGTGAGTACTACTGGAACAAACATGCTTGATTAGTAAACAGGAACGTGAGATCTTGCTATTTCTGCTACTCATTATGCTGAAATACTATATGTATATATATATATATATATATATATATATATATATATAATGGAAAGTTAGAACTTTTAGGCTGTGAGTTCATACTATCTACTCTGTTTCAGCATATGATTGTATTCTATTTGCCCCTGCAATGAGGATTTCCTGCATGTTCTCATGTGAACTTCCCATTAAATCAGTCCTATTCCGAGAACCTCTTTCAGTAACACCTGATGTCTTTTACAGCTGTTTATTTATTCATTCCCATTAGTTATAGCTTTGTCAACGCTATCTATAGTGCACCTCTGCTACTGGTCTAATCCCAAATTACAAAACAACATGTATATGTCGTGTTTACCGGAAAGTAGCCCTTATGAATATTGAATATCCAGAGTAGCAAATCCACTGTTTCTGGAAAAATGTTTTGTTTGTTTTTTATGCAATTTTTTTAATTCTTTGATCGTGTCTGTGCTAGTTGTCGTGTCTGGGCTGCGTTCCGGCTAAGCCGCTGTTTTATTCCGCTTCTGCCGAGCGCGTCTCGGAAGGGTCTTGCTGCCCGACTCACAATTTATTAACTCTACACGTGCTTTCCTGAATAATGTTTAATATTAATAATATTTATTATTAGGAATAATGTTTATTAAGATAGTATGTGCCTTCCACTCCCGCAATTAAACCCCACGCCTTCTTTTCTTTTTTGTTAAGATTATTTTTTGGGCTTTTTCCCTTTTTTTCAGAGTGACAGTAGATAGACTGGAAATGTGGAATGACACGCGGCAAAGGACCGCAGCTCTGTTTTGAACCCGGGCCGCTGCAAAGGCCTCAGCCTACGTGGGGCGCACGCTCTACTGGGTGAGCTAAATGCCACCCCCACGCCTTCTCTTTTCTGGTGTTGTCCGGATTTAAAAAAAAATCTGTATTGTGGTTTTATGTTTTTCCACCCCCAAGATGAAGCCCTTGTAGTCCGTGGTGTTGTAAAGGAGACATAGTTGCAACAATATTTGGGGGGGTGTTTTGCTAAATTGACTGGACAGTCCTTCTGTGTCACATCCTGCCTGGCTGTCCGAACCCGCGTAGAAATAGACCTGGCGCGTATATTAAGCGGAGAGCCACTTCACGCACCCTTTAAGCATTGGCTTGAACGGCCGCTATTACTCGCGGAGCACGCTACGTACCCCGAACGCAGCGCAGACGCGCCTGGTCATGAATTAGGGGTAAGGGAGTGTCATTCTTCTGCTCTTTGTCTGAGATTGTGTCTCAATAACTTTTCACTGTTTATGCACAGTACATTATGTAACGCTAACAGTGGTTGTGTTGTGTGCTACAGAGAGGATGTAGACCAGGACGGGGAGGTTGGGGAGCTGGAGGGAAGCAACAATTCCTCAGGCTTGTTGTCTCAGAGCTCCATGGGCACTGGGCAGCTGGAGTCCCCATTACCTCCCCAGTCCAGTCTGGACCAGGACAAACAAGGTAATCAAACACCTGATGTGCTGGCTTATATTCTGAAAACAGTTGCCACGGTAGAGTGAATTTGTTCTCTCATAGATGACCAACACAAATACTAGTGAAGCAAGGGTAACAGCCGTAATACCCTGAAATATCATTCCCATTATCTCATGTTTAAAGCAAGACAGAATAGCTTGGACAGCAAGCACATTAAAACGTTAGAAGATTTCTACTCTTGAAGTTTCATTTGAAGTGGAATCTAGTCCCAGAGCACTTAGCTCTACCACTTTGTGATTAGAGCATGTCGTAAAACAATCCCAGTGTGCCTTTTGAGGATTTAGTTTGGTTTCAACATAACGCTGAAATCAGGAAGAGCTGTGCATCTTTCTGTATTAAACCATTTACTTTACATGCCATGTCCGACACATATTTCAAATCCCATAATTTTCTGCTATTCATTGTGTTTAACATTCAATTCTGTGGATTTCATTTGTATCTATTGATTGTCTTATTTTGATAACATGGTTTTTGCTTTTTATTCTGACATCACATATTCATTATCTTCTGTTATGAATCATTTTTATGTCTCACCTCTTTTGTTTTCCCCACTCTTTTCTTCTGTCCTGCTTCTTGTGTGTCCTGTGTTGTTGTGTGTTGTGCGTGCACATATGCATGTCTGTAACTGTATGTGTGTGCATGCACATTTGTTGACATGGTGCTCCAGAGGAGGAGAGCCGTCCCCGCCGCAGGCGAACTCCCCGATTTCACTTAAAGCCATGAACTCGGTCCAGACAGGCCACAGAAAGCAGGCTGGGCCTGCAGGTAAAGAAGGCAAGACGAGCGAATTTGAGAGAGAATATGAATACTGTGGTGGTTGGGAACAAGTCTCATTAACTTGCCGGTGGTAGATAATCTAATCAGAGGGCCATTGTATACTATTAAGTAGGCCATGAAGGCTCCTTTGGCTATTTAGGAAATTCAACTAATTATCTATACAGATGATTTCAGGATGAATTCAACCTTGGCCCTCCTGTCTTTTGTACATATTTTTTCAAATGTCCAAGTACATTTGATATTTACCGTTTCAGATGTTCAAAGTGTAACATTTAACCGTAACCCTAGGTTAAAATTAAAATTACTTGTATTTACTAGGAACACATTTACAGTTTGTTGTTATAGCTGCAGTGCATATCAACAACTTACACACACACACACACACAAACACACACACGTACAAGGAATAAACAATGCAAATCAATGAAACAAAATTAAATAATGATACATGATGTATGCGATTAATCTGATAAATTGTTCCCATGCATTTGGCAAGAGAGGTCCTGACGCAAATGGGATTATTTGTGTGTTAATTTAAGAGCCCCTTTGATGCATGTGTCTGTATAGCTAAAGAGAAACTCAGTGATGCCATAATTTACAGTTTCATAAATACTTTTTGAAGCAGCTGTATTTACTGTGTACACACAAGTTTTAGTTCACCGAAATGATTTTGGATAAAGCTAATTTAACAAAAAAACAACCAGGATGTGAGCATTTCTGGAACATATAAAGCAACATTACATGACTAAGTTACAGATTTTTTGTTGATCTGTCCAGATGGTGAGCTGGTGATGGGGCTGTCAGACTTGTATGGTGACGGATGTCCTCAGCAGCTCTTTGGCTGTCCCTTCTCTCTCCCGCCCATGGACGGCCTGCGGGATCCCGACTCAGGCGGTTGTTGTCCCTCAGCTCTAGTTCAGCTCCAGTCCCCGCCTTCCCTCCAGAGCTCCCAGCGGGCTGGTGGGAGCCCTCCGTCCTGCCATGACAACTATAGCCTCCCAGGCTCGTGTTTTTACCAGCTGCACATGTGTAGTGGACCGTTTGTCTCCGAGGGCCCTGACTGTGAAACAGCAGGTGGTGGGACTGGCTCCCCCCACGGGCTGCAGGTAGAGTTTAGTCTGCCATCTGCCTCACCTCCCTCTTCTTCTGTTCTCCCATCACACTTCCAAGCATTTGGCAGCCTGCTGCACTCCTCTCCCGTCCAGCATCCACACTCTCTCACACAGTAAAGAGACACTGGGAATTCAAAACTGAGTGGTACTGTTCATGGTTTGCCTTGTGTCAAGATCTTGGATTGGTGGTATTTACACAAGGCTTGAACAAACCAGGACAAAAAGTGCATTTACCTTACTTTGTGAAAAAGAATGGACCTACTACGTGTGTTTGGGGGTGACTCGCCTGTCTGCACCCGCTTTTTAAACTGAGACGCTTGAACGCTCTGTTCATTGTGGAATGATGAGTATTACTACTTTCATGGCAGAGCTATTGATTGGGTGTGATTAATACATACTTGTGAAAGTGCAGTGCAGATGATGAGAGCTGCAGTGACCAGGCAAACAAACCAGAAGTGGCTAGCAGTGCTTTTTTTATTTAAATTCTTTTCTGAAACGAATCAATGATTGACAATGTTAACCACTGTTTCTTTTTTTCTTTCTTCTTATTTATCAGGATGAAAAAGTTTAACTGCAGCTCAGATATCCTCCAAACTTCTTCCTGCAAGAGCCAATCACGTTTATTTCTAGGTATGTTCTGCATATTGATCAGCGCTTTTGCTGCTGCAGCCATTTGAGATCTGTCTCTGGAGAGTGTCACGTTGACATGGTTGCTGCCATGCCGACCACAGAGTAAACTCTGTCTCTTCAAAGTATATACTGAATACTTTATTTAGACTTTAAGTTTAAATTTCCTCAACGGAGTCCGTACTTGGCTGTCCCTTTTCGGTTCCTCATGTCGGTTTAGTTTCTACTTTACTTGAAGAGTGGCAGAAGAGTCAGAATTTAGTTTACATATAAAGAGCTGAAACTAAATAACATTTTTGAGATTTGAGGTTGAGATTTGAACATGGTCGGACAAAAAAAGAGCTCAATTTTTTTTTCAGGGTTTAATTTTGCTTTTGTGGAAGTTTTATAGTGTGTTTTTAATTTGAAGAATTACAAAGATATTTACAAAGGTGCAGTGCTTTGTCATCATGTCTGATCGTTTCCATCACGTTGAATATTTTGTACCATTAGGAGGCTGTTTGCCATGCAGATTAGGCCTAAAATGAAACGTGTGATTGTAGAATGGAAATGCAAACATAGGTAAGTCACTGACTGCAATCACACTTTTCTCAAGTTCTGCAACTTTGATGATCCCCAAGATCATTAATCAATGAGAGTCACTATCAGTCTGGACAGGTTTCACAAACGGATCAGACAGGAATGTGATTATGTGATTAGAAGTTTATCGTAACATGACGAATCTTGTCAGTGTAAGAGTAAAAACTAATGTAATAACAAATGTTGGGGTCCAGATATCATGCTGATGTGGAATTGATCAGATCTTATGCTTGTCATTATTCATCTAAGTAACGTCCAATCAGTGAACAATGTGTGAACAAAGGTACATTAGGGATATTTTTAGAGTGACAGATCCAAACTGCATTGTGAATTTAACAAATCCAACATCTCTGTTTCCTTCAACGACCCCTGCCGCCGGACATAGTGAAACACACTGACTAATGTCACACATCTAGATGCATTAACATTTCTAAGAACATATTTTCATAGGGCAATTCTCTCTTACAGTTTCTCAAATATGTCTTGCCTGGGACCCAAAACTATCATGTTCCCTCATGTTAGAGTTGTCAAACTGTCATATGAATTTTGAGGAAGACAAAATTCTTTATTCTCAGTGCACTTTTATCATCGCACAGCATTTAAATGAATTGATGTGAGGTCATAGATATGATAAATACATATATGGAACAATAAAGCATATACTAAAGATTACAGTGAATATTAGTTGATTATTTGATTGATGAGCTTTACGATTCTCCCTATTAAGAATAATTAAATACATTTTTTGTCACTTCACAAAGTCATGTATTGGTTTATGAATCCATTAATACACAACGTACATATGTGGAATTATCTTCTGCACGTTAGTCACACTCTCTAAAGAAGTAAAGGCAAAGTTACAGAGAACGGATGAAAGGATTAAGCCCCAAGTTCTTTCTTCCGTCTGTCCTATTTATTCCTCATTTATGTCTGTACATGTGGAAGCTCTTGTAATTCCTGTTAAAGTCAAGCCAGTTTCAGATCAACACTCATTTGGTCTTTGTTTACATGAGAGGGGTTGGGGGGGTCATGACGAGACCATATAGGCAGAAAACGGGGCCGAATCACTCTCTTTTTATTAATTCTTTTATTGTTAGCAATTTATATATTGTACTGCTTCTGTTATGTTTGTTTATAATTATTTTGTAAAAAATAAAAATGATTAAAATGAACATGAGTGAAATATGTATTAATTACTTTGGCTACACTTTACTTGAAGTTATCTACATAAGAGTGACATGACACTTTCATGAACGTGTCATAAAACATTAGTCAGACGTTTATGACAGCGCTTCTTTAAGTAAGCATGACGGTTTTGTCATGAAAAGTTATGGTTCATGTGTTCGTGACAGTGTCATGTCACTCTTATGTAGAAAACGTTAAGTAACGTGTTACCATTACCTTTTTGAAAGCTGATACAGCACCTGCACTAGTTTGTGAGACTAGCAGTGGCACACACAATCTACTAAATCTTTCACCAGCGCGAATGCCCAAGCTTACTTTCCAAACTATGTTTTTGTTACGAAAACACGGTAGAAGTGACACAGGACATGACATTATATCATATGTAACACAGGATGTTTGGATGTCCCCCAGAACCAAGTTCTTTGAGACGTTTCTTTGGATTTTCAGACACTTCTTTCACTGCTTTTTTGTTACCCATTGTTCCTGATCAGAATGCATGCAGGCCACTGAACGAAACTTGTTACAGCAGAATTTCAAGGTGGGACTTTGATACTCAACAGATACTAGAATCATTTAGTTTTTGCCAAGTTTTTAAATTGCTCCACTTTCATCAGAGAGCAAGGCACCATAAAAACAATACAATGATCATCTCCTAATCACATTTTTGGATAAACAACTAGTGAAAGAGAAAGATAACAGAATATTAATACAAAATCCAGTTCTGTTGACAATTATCTGACTCTGGTTAGTTCATTTGTTGCAGCACATTTATCTTTTTGCTCCCTCCTGCCAACTCCCCCACCTTATCCCACCACGGTCCTTTGCCTTCTCCCCATCACTTCCCCCTCTGGTGCCCTCTGTTGGTCCCGAGCAGCAGGTGAAGGAACAGAGCACCGCTGCAGTCAGAACCGTCACCAGATAAAGCATCTACTGTCAGATGGAGAGCAGAGCAACAAGTATGGGCTGATCTACTGTACTGTGTGCTGTGCCTCACAAAACATATACAGAAAATAATGTTATTTGCTTGACAAGAAAGCTTAAAAGTATTTATTGAGAGCCTTGCAGTGACATGAAAATATTATAAGCAGATTTGTTGTATTTCAATTATATGGGAAAATAAGACATTTATGTCTCCTCACTACGATGGCTGAATTAAACTTACATTTATTGTTATTAGCCTTTCCTGTCGCAGAAGCAAATAGCGAAAACATTTTCAATCTGCCCACTTTGACAGAAAGACGCTAGTGTTTTACTTTGTAGTGTGAGAATTGAATTACCATAAGTATGAATCAACAGTTTAGCTCACACAGTTTAAATGAACACTTTCTCCACTTTCTGCATTGGCACGATGAATGTGGTCGTTATACAATATATATATACGTATATATATATATATATATATATATATATATTTATATACATATACATATACATATATGTATGTATATGTACTGTATATATGTATGTGTGTGTGTTTGCTTAAATGCATCTGTGTGTTTGTCAGAAGACGCCTATTCAGACAGGACCATCCTGGTGTGTGTCCTCCTGCCAGTGTTCATTGTAGTGGTTCTCCCTCCTCCATACATTGCATGTAGACATGGTGAGATGATCTACCAGTTCAGTTCTATACCAACAATGATGCAAAAATAAAAAGTTGTTTAATCGATGGCCGTCTAAACAAGACCAAATAAAGCAAATAAAAGTTTATGGCGAGACAAAACAAGGCAACATGTGAAATAATCTCTAGTTATGAAAAATGTATTAGTCCTGTTACAAGATGTCCAGGAATCCATCTTATACAGTACTGAGGCATCACAACCACATTTTACCTTGAACCACTAAAACATTTAAAAATGTTTATCTTTAAGCAATATGTAATATTCGGTTTTTTATCCTGAGACTTTTTTAAGTAACTTTAACGTTAAATCGTGGAGGTTTTATCAGAGTAAATTATTTCCCCCATGTACAGTTGCACGCACTCAACTGCTGTCCAGTGTTGGCAAACACCAAAGAGCTCTAATGTAGCAGTTAGGCGTTAAGTTACTTAATGTTTGTATGAACTATGAAATGAAATGGCTGTGCTAGTTCAGTGCAACAGTTAGACGTTACCAGACCAGCAGATGGTCCCGTCTGGTCCAAAGAATAAACATTAGTCGGTACATTTTGTTTAGCTGCAGTTGTGTCTGAGGGGTTGTTTCAGCCACACGTTTTAAGAGTGATATTAGAGAATAAGAAGTGTATGTGGAGAACAGTATACCAGTAGGAAAAGCTCCCTACATCTCATCTGGCCTCCCGTTCTCCAGGCCAGGTTTCACTCACAGATTAGGAGCTATGCTGTTAATTGACAAACTATTTATTTGCAGAGAACAAATGTATAAAAGTGGCCATGTAAGGCATCTCGGGGAAGGCAGCTAAAGAAAATTAATATCTTTTTCCTACTCTGCAGTTAGATAACAGAAAACAGATAGTATAGGGTTCTTACAAGGCAGAATAACTAAATGACAAAGTGTTTTTCCCCACGGATTTGTTTTGATAAAAGTGTGATTTACAAGCAGAAAAGATGCTTTAAATTAGTAGAGTTGTCTCCACTGATTAGGAGTGAGTGTGAGACTGAGAATGTAAATCTGATTGTGTCTTGTCTAAATAACTGTTCTTTATTTGCATTTCAGTTGGAAATAAAACAATACAGGGCCACCAGTGTGACTGGTAGCTATCACTAAGTCCAGAACATTAACAAGACAAGTGTAGGCTATGTCAGGTTAGAAAGCATCTGCATCCAGCTAGCAATGGCAATTTGTTCCAAAAGATCAACAGACACTTTTTTTTTTTGTCACAAAAGGGCATAATGACCTGCTGAACAAAATTATAAATGTCCAGACTACCCTTTGCAGTGTCTGTTTGTCATTGCCAGGATAAAGGGGCGGCTGTGGCTCAGTGGCAGAGCGGTTGCCTGCCAATCGGAAGGTTGGTGGTTCGATTCCTTGGCCCTGCAGTCCCATGGGGCAAGATACTGAACACCTAGTTGCCTCCAGTGCTGCGCATTGGAGTGTGAATTTGTGTGAGTGTGGCACCTTGTACGGCAGCCTCGGCCACAGTGTATGAATGTGTGTGTTTGGTGAATGTATCCTGTATGATGTAAAAGCGCTTTGAGTAGTCGTTAAGACTAGAAAAGCGCTATATAGATACAGCACATTTACATTTAAAGCAGATCAATCTGGCCTCCAGTTCCTGACCCTGCATTCAGCAGTCTGACCGCCTGGATCTCCAACTCCCCACGCACAATGACAAACGTCTACTCCGAGGGAGTGGCTCGCACGCCTGATCTAACTGTGAGAAGAAGTCTGTGGCTGAAGAGCATGCATGGCTTGCAGGACCTTTTATCGTTTTCTTTTCAACAAAAAGATTGTTTCATTTTATTTCACAAAGCAACATGTGGTGGCTAAAATAACAAATATGAAAAGCATTCCTTTATAGATTGGGACCATATTTGTGAATCTTTTTCCAGTAGAATATCTGGACGAATCTGGGAACGTTGTCCCAATTATAGGTTTTTTATACTTCAATCCTTTTAACTAGAGTTTGTGAGTGTTGAAATTGGCTTGTTATTAGTAGAAACCACCACAAGGGGGCAGAGAAATCTCAATTGTCCTTGTACTGACAGCTGTTCCCCTTTCTCTCCTTTCCCCTCATATACTCTGCTGCATATTTTTGATGTTTCATTTGCATATTATCAAATTCTAGTCGGCAGCTGTACAGTGTACATATAATCTCATTTTAGTGCCTTCAATTCAATTATATTTTTAACGTCCAGAAATTCAAACAAAGCTGCAATTCAGAGTTTGTGCACGTAAGATTATCTACTTATCAACTCAAGGATGCTGAACTAATAGACTTAGGGCTAAACGTGGTGTTTGTCATGCAAACAGAATTAACTGTTAATACACACAAATTACTCTAAAGTGCTATACACATGGGTGGATGTTGCCAGCAAGTGGTGGCCTGATATTGACAGCTGGTGGGGAAACGTCCTGACTGCCTGGAGCTAAGGAAAAACACACAACAACAAAAACTAACAGCATGGCCTGGAGTCCTGCTGGTGTTAAGTCATGCTAATGTTGCTACAGTCCCAGCAGGGCATATTACCGTCTCCCTGCTTTGTTGGAAGCAGGGAGACTGTAATTCTGGAAGGTGGAAGTGTTGTACTCTACATTTTTAGAATCACCCACCAAGTGTGCACAGTGTGAGTCCACCTCCCAGGGACAAGACGATGTTGACTAAATATGTGTGCGCTTTATTTAAAACTTTTTTTTTAGTCAGCTTCAATATTAATCTCTCTCACAATTGGGAGGAGAGTGCACCGAGGGAAAAGGTTAGCAAAACTGAGCAGCTCAAGTGTTGTGCTGCTGTAGTGCTGTGGGGCTTTTATGGGGAATGTGGAGTGCATGATGGGATGAGATCATTTAGGGCTCTCTCATCAATGTGAGGATTTGAAAATGGGGGGGCAGAGCTGAGTCCTCAATTAAAGCCACAGCCTCAGTGTAGTGCTTTTAAATCCAAGACTGAAGGTTCTTGTCCAGATAATGAGGTCAGGTGTAACGACAGTCAATTGTTTCAGGATATCACTTTATTCCAGCCTCCTTTTTTTTATTCCGCAAGAGTATTTTTGACCTGTCAGCGCACTTTGTGTCAGATTAATCGCTGTCCTGATCCATACAGTGTTACTGAAAAGACATAAAAAGTTGTCTTGCAAGGCAGGGAGAGAAAACCCAAGCGAAACCGCTGAAAGGTTTTCTCACTTGCTCTTTGCGAGATAGCCGGAGAGGAGCCAGGCGAGGAAGCAAGGAGGAGGGACCAGTGCGGTGGCGTGGTGTGTGTGCGCGCGCGCGCGTGTGCGTGTGTGTGTGTGTGTGTGTGTGTTTGTACGCGCGCGCGTCTGTGGACGAAAGAGTTTATACTGGATTCTCCGGACGCCTCCAGCGCTGTGAAATTGGAGGATCTCTCCAGTTCTGCTTTTGTACCCAAAGCAGTAGGTCTAATGCGCGCAAAAGGACGCAACACTCCAGTGCTGTTGCGTATCTGCTCAGTTTTTAACACGCTGTCGTTTGAAAAAAAAAAAAAAAAAAACTTTACACACCTTTGCTGTCAATGGTAGCAGCACAGGTAGGGAAGAGGATCCCGGAAGAACCCGTAGTGCAGGTTGCCACATTGTTTGCATAGCCTTTTATTCCAAAGCTGGCGAGCGTCGATGGACTTGTTTGCCTCGTTACAAAAAGTAGGCTAGTTATTCTCTCTTAAAGTTATTGATTTGTGCGTGAATGAACGAAAAGAAGAAGATGAAGGAGCTGAGGAAGAAAAAGCTGTTCGTGGTGGTGGACGTGCTGTGCGTTCTAGTTGGTAAGTTATGGACACCAAGCTACAAAACTATACGTCAGCATTATCCGCCTGTAATCTAGGAGTTGCACTTCATTGTTATCAGCAAGAATTGTGATACTACGAAGATTATATATTTGTGGGGACAGCGGGTTATTGCCAGTCGATTGGTGTGTTTTGCTCATGACAGCGACACGCAGACGTGTTTTTAATTTGAGTGAGAAGGAAGATCTTCAGGACAACACAGAAGCTGGTGTATTCCAGTATCGCTTTAAAAGTCCAGTATCTGATCTGCAACATTGTCCAGGCTGAAATGAGACATTACGTATCACCGTGTGTAAAACACAGGAGGAAATCTCATTCACCTCACAGGCCTGCAGCTGCTGCATGCTTTAAACTACTCACCGACAACTTTGCAGGACTTTACAGAGCTTCAGGAAGCTCAATGTTTGTTTATGGAAATGTGATATGCGTGTGTGCCCCGAGAATTCCTCATTTTCTTCAATAATTTGTTTGTCAGGACAAGAATCCCCTCACTTCCCTCATACTGTGCACTTGTTAAGATGTTGCTTCACATTGCTCCACCGACTATTGTTTTGCATTCAGCTTCAGTTTGAGATATGTTTTGGTTTGCTTGAGTAACGAGATTACATCATTACTGTACAGGTGTTTGTCTCTGGCCAATGAACACATAATGAGGTGGTGTGGTTGTAGTTGTCACCATTTGTAATTTGCTGTCAATCTTTTAATGACTGGATCTGAATAGGATATGACAAACAGTGGACCGCATGTTTCATTTCAATAATCATAATGCCTTCCATTAGCTATTATGATTTGGGTGATGGGTTGCTTGATATGTGTTTAAAATAGTTTTGTGTATATTTGCCATCTTGGTATACAAATATATAATACATACAGGGACTATTTACAGTTAAATGCGGGGTGGAAAAAATGACAAGCATATTATTGATTGAACATATTGTTTTTGGTCATAGTGAACATATTATTTGTAACACTTATAGATATTGTTTTTTTCCTTTTGGGGTGTTGCTATACACTCATTTAATTTTTTTGTTCGAAATAAAAATAAAGACTGGAGAATAAAGATGATCTAATTGGGCAATAAAAACATTTTACAAATGGGCTTATTGAACACATAAATATGGAGATGAACTATACACTGCACATAATATTTTGTGTATATTACAAATAAATCTATCAGTCATCAATAAATAGGTCAAATTAAAAGGGTTTATAGAAAAAACATCATAAAACAATCAAATGCATCATTTTAAAATAGAGTCCTTCATTTGACATGACACCTGTGGTCCTCCGTGTAAATGATAAGCTTCTGATTATAACCGTTACATTGATAAACCACCACCACCACCTTCATAAAAAGTAGTGGGACTTTAGTTTGCTGAATTAATGCCACAAGCATTGACAGACGAGTGTTGCATAATGGTCTGGTGTTTGGCGGCGTGTTCATCCCCTGTTGTTTCTGCGCTGGTAATAGTGGTGGAAGTTGGGGGGGGGAGAACTCAGAAAAGGATGTGCAGATCTGCTCTGCTCTGCATTTTCAGCCCCCTCCGGCTTTCCAGAGAGCTTACGGGTGTTTTTTTCCGTCAGTGGGAACATCCCCAGACAGCTGAACTTGATAAGCCTCTCCATTTCGCTGTCACAAGTCTGGGATTAACGTCTGGGTTGGGTTTGATCGGTCAGGTCTGGATAGCTGCTACCCACCCTTTTGCCTCTCCCTTCCCCTTTGCCACCCACGTCAACCACCCAAATAATTGTCAAGTCAACCCCAAGCCTATGTGAGGTTGCCCCAGCTGTGTAATAACAACATGGTAGAGCTTGTAATTATTCCAGTTGCCTATATGGAAACAGAGTTTTGAGTTGGGTTTTGTCTGCATTTGGAACTAATTACATTTCATATTGTAAAAATCCCCATGTGAATCTACCAACGCTGACCGTTGGCCAGTCTGACTGACAACTGCTTTTATCTTCTTTTTTTCTTCCACGGAAGTGTTTCTTTATTCTCCTTAGGCTCTGAATATGAATGTCCGGTAATGCAGTGTACATGTATTTCTTTTTTGTTATGTAACTTAAATCCAAATAAAAGCAACAGATGCAATCATAGTAATTTCTTTTGCATGCTCTATGTCCTGTACACCTTTCCCTGCCCAGGTCAAACTGACAACTGTTGTTGTAGATGAGCCTCCGTCTATGTTCAAACTATGTCACACACTATCTCTGAACCTCTTACTGGAGATATCTGATACAAAATGGCTGCTTAGAGCCATGGGCTTTTTGTGGATTTAAGCCTGTAATATACTGGACATCTGTAGACAGGAAAGGGGGTATAGAGAGGGGGAAGACATGCAGCAAATGGCCGCAGGTCAGACTCTAACCCTAAGCCGCTGCGTCGAGGATTGAGACTCTGCACATGGGCGCCAGCTCTACCAGGTGAGCTACCCAGGCGCCCCGAGGAGTGGTTTTCTAATTCTTTAGACCCAACTCACACTGCTCCCATTGCTGCATGGCTTGTGCTTTCTGCAGGCAATATGAAAGGCAATGAGCTTGTGTGAGTCATGAGTTATGTGCTAAATAAGCAGTTAGGTGTGTGTGTGTGTGTGTGTGTGTGTGTGTGTGTGTGTGTGTGTGTGTGTGTGTGTGTGTGTGTGTGTGTGTGTGTGTGTGTGTGTGTGTGTGTGTGTGTGTGTGTGTGTGTGTGTGTGTGTGTGTGTGTGTGTGTGTGTGTGTGTGTGTGTGTGTGTGTGTGTGTGTGTGTGTGTGTGTGTGTGTGTGTGTGTGTGAACGACCCCAAGGCAAAGCATTGGTGCAATAAGCACTCTCGCATAGCTTTGTTTTTCCATGTGACGTAAAGGAAGTTGTGACAAAACCAGTTCATCTTGAAGTCTACTATGCATTCCATTACACTCAAATGTGACAAAAGGATTAACCGTAATTTCACTGTTCCCGTCACGGGATTCGGACATTGGGTTATAGTATTTCATTATTAGTTTTGTGTATCCTGATCCTTGTGGATTTGAGCTCACAGTCAATGGAGTCTGCACACATAGTGGAGTTATTTCATTTTGTATTGGCACCTTGGTATTGACTGATTCATTACCTGATACAATAGAGTTTCCTTCCAAAGCCCCCACAGCTGTAAAAGTATCAAAGAGTTGCTACGTTTTTCCTTGCATTATTTTCATCTGATTAGACCGGGGTTGCATGTAAATATCCCCATGCTCTGTTCTCTGACCTCGCTGGATGTCGGTTAGTTTGTTGGTGAAGCCGTGCTGCAGCGTCTCCAGGGAGCCGGGCCTCTCATGCCGTTGTGTTGGGAAGACTGATCATCCTGAGTTCTCAGTGGAAAGCCTTGATGGGAATTGTTTTCCTCAGGAGAGCTCTGTCATGGAAACTGAAGCCCTTTTAAATAACAAGGAACATCCCTCTGAGAAATACTAAGCCAAGTTATTTATTTTTTCTTCTCTTGTTCTCCTTCTTGTCGTTGTTATCTTAATTACGCAATGATTTCTGGTAACCTTGATTGTGAGACATTAAAGCCACATTCCCCAAAAGTTAAGTCAAGTATACAGATGAGGTCAAAGTTTAGTGGTAAGCTGGTAGAACATTTTGGAATTTTAGGGAGTTGTAAGACACTAGTGTGAATCTTTTAATGGAATTGCCTTCGCTAAGGAGGTTATGTTTTCCGCTGGGTTTGTCTGCCAGGATTACGGAAAAAGTTCTGGTTTTATGAAACACGGGGGGAGGCTGTAGCATGGGCCAAGGACAAACCCATGAAGTTTTGGAGCGGAGCCGAATCACGGGGCAGAAAAACAATTTTTCAATTTTGTTAACGTTGGGAGATAGGGGCGTTTGGGCTGCGTTCATGTGGTGTCGGAATATTCTGATAACCGTGCAGAAGAGTTCTGACTGGGCAAATTGACACTGCCTTGGTGGAGGTCTGCACTCTCCGAGTGCCCTTTTAGTTCTAATAGTTATTGTTTTTAGGACATGAGGAGGAATATGCGTTGTTAAGGATTTCATGGGAAACCTCCCCTAATTGCTTTGCAAGTCAAAACAGTTAGTGCCTGCTGTTCTAACGTAGCTTTCCAGTTTCTTCCAAATGGTGATGAATAAAATGCAGGAGTCTGCCAACATGTTTATTCTTTCCAGTAAAGTTTGACAGAAAACATACGCATAGAGAGAGAAGCGGCGTGAGCGAGGATTACTTCATGACAATGAGCAGGATTTTGGGAAATGTGGCTCCTAATTTGGAGAAACACATTCAATATCACTTGTGTCAGACAACAGCTAAATATGTTGCCATTTACATACAGTAATTATACAGAAGACTTCAAACAAATTCAGCAATTTTATGCAGACTTTTCAGAGAAGCTCAGCACTATTTCTGATAGTTAGTGTACTCTTTACCTTGATCTTCATGGTTTAGGTTTGAACCTGTGTGGCCTACATCTTTGATCCCCTCCAAACCCAAGCTCTTTGATTGCCAGATTTAGCTGCCCTTCCACCACTCCTACAACCTCGCCTGCCACCCTGTCTCCTTCTGCACTACTTGGACGTAAGCATGCATAAATGATGGACTGAGCCAAACAGCTGGATTAAAAATAAAGAATTGGCAGGAGCAGGATTTGGTACAACTGGTGAAGTTGGGCGTTGCTCGTGTGAATTAGAATTCCAGAGGCCAACGCCGGCAGAGGTTGTAGGCTCAGCACATACCTTCCCCATTAGTCAGTCCAGCTTGAGGTGAGCCCGTAAGAAAAGAGGGAGTGTTTTAGTTGTTTCTTTATCATGAGTCATCTTGTAAAGGTTTGCAATATCAACTATGTTGATACGGCGCTTTGGTGCTACTGATGTCCCTTCGGTCATTTTAACAGTGCATGTCTGAATCGGAGGGAGAACACGTGAGAGAGCAGGCAAGAAAAGGAAAAAAAGTGGAAACGTTGACTGCAGCTAAAGGGAAAAGGGCTTCCTCTGTCCTTGTCCACAGTGGGAGGAGGCACAGTCGGATAGAGTAAATGACTAAAATGTGACACAAGGGTGAAAAACAAAGAAGAATGGTGTTAATGTGAGAGGAAATGAGAGCTATCAACAGAAGGAAAAGATGGATTGGAAAGAGGGGGGAGAGAAATACAGAAAGAAGAAACTCACTGAGTGACTTTTACACTGGAGAGACGAGAAATGAGGGTGGAATAAATTAGAAAGAGCAAAATATCCAGCTGTGACCCTGAAAGGAAGTTTCAGACCAAACAGGGCAGCCCAGGGGCATGGGAACACCCCTCTCTCAAAGACAGATGCTTTACACACCTTGAAAATATGCATAATCAAAACCCAGACTGTATGTTTTTCAAATTTGAGGAGATAATTATCCACATGGTTTTGGAGGTGCAGCAGGTTATGTCAGAAAAACAAGGGCAAGTAGGTGTGAGGCACTCTCAAACCACTGGTGGAACTTGTAGATGGTTGAGGCGTCAACATTCCTTTTGAAGGAAATGTGTGATAGGGAGGACAACGACAACAAACTGAGATGAGAAGAAAAAAGAAAGAGAGGACGTGACAAGCCTCGAATCTAAAACCTCAGAGTGCGACTGTGGTCCAAATGGCTCTGCGTAATTGCACATCTGCCAGCTAAATAAAGCACCATCCCATTGAGGCCTCTATATTTACAACAGAGGGAGAAGTGTGTGGGAGGACACTGTGATCAAGAGAATGACAGACAAAAAGATGGAGCTCCAGAGAGAAGAATGAATGACTTTGAGTAAGCGAAAGAAAAGAAAAAAAACAGCATGGAGGATGTGAATCAGCAGTGGTGAAAGGAATGAAGGAAAGAGTGCAAACTGCTTCTCACACTGACATCTTTGTTTGTCCGTGGTATCAGTTGATGCTTAAATTTTCTGTTCCGCTTCTCTGACTGATGCTTTTCAGACTCTCCTTTTGAGACGTAGTCATCGCCAATTACTCAGCTCTCTGTTGCACTAATGCCAATTTGTGCAGAAGGAGGTGCCAAGGACACCAAGGTGCCACTGTGGATGAATGCTAGATTGCAGCCAGATAAATGAGAAGCCTTAATCTTCCCAGAATGGAACCAAAGCCTCTAAAATGGGCCTTTCTTAATGTGAGGCAGGAACTTTTGAGCCCTGCATCCTGCAACTTCAAACAGGCTCCCATTAGGGGCTCAGGCAGGAGATTTCTGACTGGCAGCTGGAGGTAAGCTTCATGGCTACATTCCAAACTGGCAGCATTTCCCTTCATCTGTATAAGCAGGTGTCTAGAAAAAAGGTTGTCGTGTATCCCGAAGAAGTACACCTATCCCTTTCTACCTTTCCTTCAAATACTGTAAATGTCCGTTTGTGTTTTGTAAACATAAAAAGTCAGAAGCCTGGTCTTTGAGTGGAGGCAGCTATGGAGCAGTGTCAGTTTAGGTTGTGGGGTTGTCTCGTGGTATCCCAGAGACGTATTTTGTCTGCCGATGGGTCTATTTTTGCTGGGTTTGTGTATGCGTGTCTCCTTTTCAAGAGTGGCTGGTTTGTTTCTCGCAGATATGATCCACTGAGGCAACGCTCATGAAACACATTCACACACCTCGGGATGTACCATTCATTCTGCCCATGACGGCAGCCAGACCCTTACATAATAGTATATGAGCACTGACACATGACTTGTAACTTAAGACAAATTACAAGTCATGTGTCAGCTGAATTAGTGCTTCGTTTATGAACACAGAAATGAGAAAATTAATTATTTATTTACAAGCCAAGGGAGGGTTTTTTAAGGGCAGCTGCCCTGACTTCACTCAGTACGTGCAATGTAAATGTGTGGGCAAACTGGCTAAAGCTATTGAGAGGATTTAGTAAGTGCAAAGAAACACTCCTTAAAACCTTTTTAGAATGCAGCAAAACATATCAGTGCAAATGTGCAAATGTACAAATGTAATGTCGTTGACGTACGTGCAAAAGCTATTACGCCTTTTGTGAACTTGTTAGACGGAGGAAGGTGGTATATTTCATTAGCTGCTGGCACTTCTCTTTGAAGCTTTTCCCCTAATTTTTCCCGCACTATGGTGTGATTAATAGCTTCACTCTGGAAAATGTTAAAAACTTCATAAAACAGTTTGAAGTTAATATACCACTATTGTGACTGCAAGAGAGAAATAATTATGTCCTTATGCCCTTTTAAAGTGACATTTAAATAAACATTCCCCATGACTTTGTCCAGGCCCAATCTTACACCAACCTTTTAAAACTTGCTGGTATACAGTTATGATAGTCAAACAAGTATGTCTTTTTGTTTGCAGTTCCACTTGATTTTTGATGTTGTGCTGAATGCAAACATTCTACACTGCATAAAAAGTTGGTATTGGCTGAACTAATATGTGGAGTGGAAACAGATTTTATCTCACAATGTCCAGCTGGCTATGGATCCCAAAGGACAATGTTTGTTGTCATGTCTGGTAATGCAAACTCACTGATTAAGTTATCGAATGACATATTTGACATGCTGTGCAAATTTCAAGCGTAGATACTGTATATGAAGAGACATAGTAGATATATGAAGAGCCTGGAAAGGTTTAAGATTACTCTTTCTTTGTTTTCATTTTCCACAGTGATTACATTTTCCTTCTTTTTTTAAACCAAGCATCAGAACCTTGGAGTAGTAGTCACAATAACAACTCCTAACTAAAGACATTCTATTCAGTATCTGTTTGATTTAAGTCCAACCATTTGTCAGCGATGGTGAAAAGGAAAGTTACACCAGAGAGAGTTGTTTCTTGTCAGCTGGAAGCAGGATGCAGGATACAGATGCAGAAGCCGGCACCCAAAAGCCACATCAATAAATCCATTTCAGGGCGCTGCCATGAGGTGCCTGAGACAGGATGTTAGTTAAATGCAAGAGAACATATGCTGCGGTTGTCACAAACTGGATTTTGGTGGTGCAAAGAGGAAAATATGTGAAATAAGACTTTATTCACCCGCTTTACCACCCTGTCCTGACACGGCTGGTAGATGTAAAAACAGGGATCCAGGAAGCGTGTGGTGCTTGGTGGCCAGTGGGAAGGTGCCGTGTGGGGACAGGTGTTATCCAGCTGCTGCGGCTCACAGATAGGGGTGTACCAAAGGGGGTAAGGTGGAAAAGATGCATTGGAAAGGTTCTGCATTTTAGGGAAGAACGCGTATTCACTGAGAGTTAGAAAAGAAGATTGATACCACTCTCATGTCTGTACAGTAAATATGAAGCTGCAGCTGGTTAGCTTAGCTTAGCTTAGCATAAAGACTGGAATCAGGAAAAACAGCTAGCTTGGCTCTGTCGGAAGGTAACAGCAGGCAGATTTTATTTTGCGTGTGAACCATAATAAACCTGATAAGAGGACTTTGACTTTAACATCTTGTGTTGAAATATTGAAGATGGGAGTTGAGATTCCTCCTTTTTTTAAATGTCATAAGAAGATAAGAGCATTTTGTGTTGAAATCTATTGGTATCTCTGGTTGTGTGTTTTCCTTCCCTGTTTGCCTTGTCTAAACCCTCCGAGGTCGGGTTACCATATGCAATCGTGGATTTATCCTTAGAGCACTATTGTTTATTCTCCTCTCAACACAAAGCTTCTATTTTGCTGCTGCCCTTCCGTACTGAGCCAACAACACTCTTTGTCTATCTGTGAGGAACATGTGTGCAGTTAGCATGCCTCTAAACAATGACCCTACTCATCTCATGTCACCTCGGATATTTGAAATGTTGGACACGAGTGAGACCCACTGCGGGCCACTGTACAGGTGTCCTTGTGTACTGTTGTTTATTGTAAATTACAGCATTTACTCAAGGAATATCTCTGCTTCATTAGTTAATTAGTGGTTTGGTTTTAGTCTTAATGTTTTTTCTCAGAATGAGCTCAGGTTATAGTGTCACATCAACATGCTTTACATCCTTCACATCTTATTGAACTGCTCAGCCCACAGCCCCGGCATTTAAGAAAAACCTGCCAGAAGTCGTGTGTTTTTGTCAGTATTCATACATCTGTCGTTTCATGTTTGTTTCAGGGTGGATGTTAAACCCAGCCTTGTCATCAATCCATTTGTATATTTTGCTTTAGTCTCAGTCTTCAGCATGTGGACTGTTGTTTTCATCATTCAGTCTCGCTGGAAGTCCTCCTAGAATTATGTCAGCTGCAGACATTTCTTTTTTTTCTCTTTTTTTTAAATGGGAGGGGTGCACTTCTCATTTACACAGAAATGTAATACTATTGGTGAAAGCACTTTAAACTATGTGCAGTGTTTTTTCACAGCTGTTTTTCTTGCGTTTAGTACGTGGCTGTACTGTACGGCATTACCACAGTGGCCCCAACACTGTCTGTCTGCCTGTTATTGGTAGGGGATATCAGGGTGGAGAGTACATTCCTCAGTAGGGCTGCAGCTCATGGTAATTTTTTCTTTCTATTAATTTATTTATTACACTTGACTCAAATGTCAAAGATAATGAGAAATACCCAACAAAAGCTACCTGAGGTAATATATTAAAAAGCACTTTTTTCACTTTTTCAAGTAAACTTGGACTAAAGTGATTAATTAGCCATGTCTATCAAGTAAGTTTGTAAGTTTCTTACACATATTGTATCTACTAAAGTCTTTTGAGTATGAAACATCTACTGTTGTAGGCTTAACAAAGGTGTAATAAAAGGTTAGAGGTCATAATCCGTTACAATGGATTCCAATGAGAAAAGTTTTCCCATCCAAAGAAAAATCCTCTCAAATCTCCTTGCACAGTCCACTTGAGTTCTGGCAGAATTTGTGGCCCGGATGTTTCTGAACATCTCAAGGACATCTTTCGTGCACTCAGGAGCCCTGAGCGGCTATATTTGGTATTATATTTGCACACAGCCACATCACTCAAAAGAGCTGCAGTTCTGTCTGCCTTGATTTGTGTACTCTCTTGTGTCTTTGAGTGTGAGTGTGATTTTTACATAAGCACACATGCCTGTGTATATAAATACTATTTTGCAATGTTTATTTTTGTAATTCCTCGCTGCGCGTTTCTACTTTGACATTTACTGACTGAATGTTTTTTTTTCTTCTCCTTGTGGGTTGTTTTCATCATTATGGTTTTAGACCTCGAGGTCCGAGAGGGAAAGGGAAAACAATTTAATTATCCCTAGAGGAACATTTTCACGTCCCAGCTTTTAGAAAATGATGTCATTTCTGTCTTACGTTATTCCAGCAAAACATGTTTTCTCAGATAGTGATGTCCATAAACTTGGATAAACCTTGTTCTGGGTATGTAAGCCCAGTGGCAGTGACTAATGCATTCATCTCATTTCCCCTAAAGCACAATATCTCCAAATATGGTGAATAAATCCAACCCATCTCATTGGCTTGTTTTTCTTCTGCTTTGTTTTGGCTTCAGCGGCGCTGCCCTTCATCATAATGACCATTGTGTTCAAGCCATATCAGAGAGGGGTTTACTGTGACGACGAGAGCATCATGTACCCCCTAAAACCAGACACCATCACCCATGGAATGCTGGCAGCTGTCACCATCTCCTGCACTGTCATCATTGTGAGTTTTACTTATACACTCCTCCCACCTTCCACACAGTGAGCTTTATTACATCATCTCACTAAAGCCAAAATCATGAAAAAGTTTACAGAACTTCACTCATTTAACAACATTCCAGGCTGTTTGCTCCATGACTAATGGGCAAAGGGATGTATAAGGATAAGAAGGAAAAACAATTCTATTCCAATCATGCAAAAAATGTAGAAAGAACATTGGATATGTTTTCACTGTTGCTCTCTTCCCTCAGATATCCACTGGAGAGGCTTATCTGGTCTACAGCAAAAGGGTGTACTCAAATTCTGAATTCAACCAGTATGTAGCTGCACTCTACAAGGTAGTGGGCACCTTCTTGTTTGGTGCATCTGTTAGCCAGTCGCTCACCGACCTTGCCAAGTTCACCATCGGCCGCCCGAGACCGAACTTCATGGCCGTATGTGTCCCTAAGGTCTGCACGGGATACATGCCGGTGATCAACTGCACAGGCAAGCTCCAGGACGTCACAGAGTCCAGGTAGGAGGGGGGCTCTCAGTGTTATAGTAGTATACTTGAACCATTATGCTTCAAAGCTAATTATCACATACTGTTGTTTGTCTGTGGAGTGAGATTCCAACACATTTTACATGATAATGATACCAACAGCGTTTAAATATCCTTTGTGACACATTTCGATTTGTTTTCTTCTCCAGATTGTCCTTCTACTCGGGTCACTCCTCTTTTGGAATGTACTGCATGCTCTTCCTTGCGGTAAGTACAACACATGATCCTTAATCCATGGTTAAAAGACGTAACACACAGTGTAAACACGCATCTTTATGTACAGTAAACACGGAAATCACTCCTTGTGATCTCCATGCCGATATCTCGGTGTGATATCTCATTTGAGAACAGGCTTGGCATTTGGAGCCGTACTCGAGGGCTAATTGTTGAGGAGGAGAAAAGGCTCATAGAGTTGGTTTGTGTCTGTGGACATAAAAGGACAGAGCAAGAGTTTAAAGGAAGAATGTGGATACTAGGAGAAATGATCTGGAAGCCTCTGCTGCCTTTTTCCCAGCAATGATGACATCAAAGCATGTGCTGTGTTCTATCCTTCAAGCCTATCCAGTTCATTACCCTTGGCCCTATCCCTTTTATGGAAAACGCCAGGCATCAGTGCTCGACAGCAAGCTTCAAGAGGCCCAGCAAAGCAACATTGTTCAGTTTAAAGACCGAATATCTCAAGCAAGTGTCCATTCCTGTTTGTGGCCCTCAGGTTTCCAGGCTAATGCTGCAAACAAATTGGGCAGATGGGTAGGGGACTGTAGTCTGATGCCAATATTTGCACCTTCAACAGCAGTCCAGAAGAAGCCCAGAGAAGTCTGTACTGTTGCCAGGTTCATCATTTTTTGGCATCTGCTGTTTTCCAGTAAAAAGGGGTTTTAGTCCATAGTGGACATAAACTAGATTCATACTAAACACCTCTTTACAGTTAAATCCAATTTGGGGCTTACCAGCAACTGTTTTTACATTAGAGAGACGCAAATTAAATTTACCTTTTTTTGTTTTGGTGTTTTGGAGTGAGGTACTATTTAAACTTTGAAACCTTACAGTATAGCAAATGCAGAGATGTGGAGATTGCTCCATTTCTTTACTGCTTTGTCAGCATACTGCATGACTTTTATATACCATTGTGTCTTTGCAAATGCTGACAACAGATGTTGGTCCAGACACCATTTACATGATCCAAACCTTTCTATGGTGTGATAATCAGACCACGACCTCTTCACATCTTTTTCTCAGTGTAATAGCAAGTTGACGGCAAGGGTTATAATAGTTTTACATTTTCAATGAGTTTTTATTTTAGTTTTGACTTCTGGATTTCATTTTCAGTTTAGTTTTAGTTAGTGTACAGTGTGTTTGCTAGTTTTGGTTAAGTTTCCATTTGTTTGTTAGGGTCAGCTAACATTTCTCAGAAGTTATGTAGCTAAATATAATTGAACGTCACAAACATTGACGATAATGTATACAGTATGTATGTATACTGTGTGTGTGTGTGTGTGTGTGTGTGTGTGTGTGTGTATATATATATGTGTATTTATATATATGTGTGTGTGTGTGTGTGTGTGTGTGTGTGTGTGTATATATATGTATATATGTATATGTGTGTATATATATATATATATATATATATATATGTATATATATGTGTGTGTGTATATATATATATATATGTGTGTATATATATATACATATATGTTCAAAATAGAACAGTGATATATGTGTGTGTTACTGTTTATTTTGATTGATATTATAGCTAAACAAATGAACTGAAATGGTTTACACTCATTTGTATTAGTTTATTAACCTGGCAATATAGTTTCACATTAGTTTTAGTTTTTCTTAAAGGGGTTAGTTTTGATTTAATTTCAGTTTACTAAAACAATATTTTTCACTGCTTATTTCTGCTTAGTTAACAATAATAACCCTGGTTGACAGCCCTGGTTGACAGTCTCTCCCCCCTGATCTCTCTCTCTTTTCTGTCTCCTCTTCACCCATGGTCTCCCACTCTCTGTTCCTTTTTCACTTCCTCCAGCTTTACGTGCAGGCAAGACTGGTGGCTAAGTGGGCCAGACTTCTCCGGCCCACCATCCAGTTCTTCCTGGTGGCCTTTGCGGTGTATGTGGGTTACACCCGAGTCTCTGATTACAAGCACCACTGGAGCGACGTGCTGGTGGGGCTGCTGCAGGGAGCACTTGTTGCTGTACTCAATGTGAGTCTCCACGACAACTTCTCTCAAGGGCAAACATAGCAAAATGTGGAATTCCTACATGATTTTTCCATGATATCAGTAAGTCATAAGATGGTCTGGTAGCATGATGCTGAGATCTCCATGCAGTAAAGGAAGCCAATCATCAAGCAATTCACAGAAAGTCTGAAATTTTATACTGAAAACTGTATGATGACATCAGCTCAGAGAAATAACTAAACAAAATACCACTTATCTCTAAAAAACAGGTTCCCATGTTTCAACATTTACTTTTCTGTGAAGTGGCTCCAGCCTTAAACCTGGTGACATCTGTACTTTGAGTCATACTCCTGTGGTTTCTGGTTTAAGGAAAAGCAAACATGGGTGCTGCTCCAGGTCATAAAAATGACATTTAATGGAAATCTTTTTGTCCGTGATACTCTTTCAAAGCAGAACAGCCGCTGAAGAATGGTCCATATTTCAATTTTATTTCAGTCTGGCAGTAAAAATCCATATAGGTGACAGAAAGCATGAGGGGAATGAAGTGTGACAGCAGCAAAGTGTGATTTGATACAAACCCACACACTTACACTGACAGGTTCTCAGGCAATAAGTCTATTCAGAGCACTTTTATCCAGCTGGGCTTCTTTATTGTTGGGTCATTTCCCTGTTTTGTTTTGTGTGTGTGTGCCTGCATGCCTGCGTGCGAGAGCAAGAGAAGCCCACTCTTTTGGCCTTCATAGTGTTGTGTGCAATTAGAGACCCTCCTGGGCATAGTGTTTTATGGCCTTCAAGGGTTGTGCCTGCTCCCTGTGTGTTCCTCTCAGATTTGTGTGTGTGAGAGAGCCACTTAACAACTGTGCACAGACCTGTCCAAACATACTGTATGCAATCACAGTTTCCAGCCCTGCCCTTACCACCTCTAGATCCCTTACATGCTTATACTCCAATCTCTGTGGGGAAAAAAGTGACCAAAGCTAACATCCTCATTTGTCCTCCTCTTCAGGTGCACTTTGTGTCAGACTTCTTCAAGAAGCGTCCTCCTCGTTGCACTAGGCCCAACACAGCTGATAGCGAAGAACCAGAGAGGAAACCCAGCCTGCAGATTGTAGACTCCGAGCACAGCAACCATTTCAACTATCACCACAATCCTGGCCCTATGTGATAGGGGCGGATGCAAGGCAACAGAGGCTGCAGCCTGCAGACCCAAAACCAGTGTCCAACTCAAGGGCTTCAGCCTTGATTGTGCAGTCAACAGCGTTCAGTTCAGAGAATTACCTGGGTCTTGACTCTTATCAGCTGCCCCCTGCAGACTCCTGATGCTATGTGAGGAGTCCTATGAGTGTGAGATGTTAGTTGTAAGTTTAAAAGTGTCTATGTAAATTCTGCAGCCAGCCCTTTTGTATGTCTTTTTGAAAAGGGAAAAGGTAGAGATCAGGTCTATAGCTTGCAGCCTCCAAGCCCCATGCTCCCTCCCTCTGTTTCGACCACTCACACCCCACCTACTCCCCAACCACTGGCCTGACTGAGGGGGCCGCATCCCATCACCAGGTGCCGGAGCCCCTTCTCAAAGAGACCATGATGATCGTCTATCTCCTGTAAGGGAGATAGGATGTTGTTTTTAAGACATCATTGTTGATGTTGAAGTGTATGTGCTTAAAGCTGCATTAAGTGAAAGACTCCAAACCCACAGCAACAAAGCTATGATAAACTAATGCCTTCTTAAGTACCTGTGGCTGATGTGTCAGCAGATGTGAACAGCAGAAATGCAGGAACATGGGCATCCCAATTAGAGTCCTATCCTTCCAACTTACAAATGTAAGTCTGAAATCCACTCACTTTTATGCCACCAATTCCTGCGAAAAAGGCTTGTCTTGATGCATGCTGCTGAGTTTACTTATCACTTGATTATTAGGTGCAATTTGAGGGAAAACAGCTTCCCACGGGGGGGG
>NC_048415.1:16252961-16275630 GCF_013103735.1 Etheostoma cragini | reverse complement strand
GGAGAGAGAGGGAGAGAGAGAGAGAGAGAATATCAAGGTGTTGAAGAGGCTCCACACTAGAAGGGCAGTGCAAATCATAACAAATTATTCTAAGTCCACAGCAGATGATCTAATTTTCTCCATGTATCATGTCACCCTGTTAGCAAAAAGGCGATCTATATCAAACATCTTCGGTCAGATGTAATTCTATGATCTGACATTAGACAATACATTTCTGCCAGCTCCCCTAACTGCCTCACAAACCGAGCTGGGTATCTACTCCTACAAACTACAGTATGTAACCTTTTTAAAAGTCACTATACAGGCTTATTCTCCCCGTTGACTTACACTACATTGATCAACTGTGCTTCACTAGTCCCAGAAATTACTCTTAGTATCATGTTGTATCATTGCCCAAGTGTCCTGATAAGTGCCTGACTTTCGCATCATCTCTTCGGTGCCAATAAATCTGATTCTGAACTGAGGAGAGGAGATCACATACTGACTCTTAAGGCCCTTACACGCCAAGAAGATCGTCGATCTGAGTTAGGCCGACCTGACCGTCAGTCGACCCCTAGCTCTTGCGTTGTGTCATGCACCGCTTGAGTAAATTAGTGCATAAGAAGAAGATATGTAGTGAGGAAAGCAAATAAATGACTGTGAGAGCGCACACACAGAAGGCTCTTCTTATTTTTCATCATCATCTCATCTAATCAATCCAATACACAAAAAACAGGCCAAAAATTATGTTAGAATGCTCCTTTTTTGGAATATCTGTTTTTGCACATTGTGTCCATAAGATGGCGATTTCTCAATGACGAACAGATTGCCGCCACCTGATGGCATGGAGAATTATTTTCTCTCACGCAAGCAACGTATGGTGCATTTGGCTGTCAGCTGTAGTCTTTGTGGTGTGTTCAAGTGCAATTCTTTTTCTTTTTTTTACCAAGAACACGGCCTCGTGAAGCAACACCACAGGTGGCATTCGTCGCCACTACTTCTTGACTGTCTGCTTGGTGTGTCAGGGACTTATTAACAATGCTGATGCTTTTCTATAATTGTATCCATTTAATTGTGGAGCTTGTGAATAAAATATGTTTCCCTGTGTGGAGTGGACTGCAGAGGCTGAAACCATTGTTATAGATAGCTTTAATTTCTGTTGAATTTTTGTTCTTTACCACTACTTTATTGCCAATCAAATATTAAGCAATTTGCCCTCTCTTTTTTTTCTCAAATACTAATTATTAAAGAAGGATGAGACAACCATTTTGAAAATGGTGCTTAATTTATTTTAAATAAAAGAAGTTCTATATTTACTCTTACTGCCGGCGCTGTTAAGGTTTTTGTGCAATCACCCCTGCTTGCCACTATGAGCCACAAATACTGTATATACTAATGTTATGAGACATGTTTCATGTTGCGTATATATATGCTTGTATGTTTTTATTTCACATGTACAGTGTGCTTTGGCTGGTGACTTCTCAGACTGGTGGCTGGAGAAGTTTGCCACAGAAACGGATCCAATTCCAGGTCAAAACATAAGCCAGATGCCTTGGCAGGGCTTTTAAAGGGCTGTTGTAATGATAAAGGGTTACATACCCAACTGTGTTTTTGAAGCTGGTAACACTGCTCCATTCCCACTTCAAAGACCCGTCTGTGTTCCTCTTCCCATTCCTGTGTTGATAAATGGGGTTAATTTGTGAAAAGGTCTCCTGTACAGTTTGTGTACAGCTTTCAGACCCCTGGAAGACTGACAGCAGATCTGAGAGACCACAAAGATGATTGGGGGGGGGGGCAGCAGGAGAGACTCTCACCTGGTAGTGATTGTAAGGCCCCAAAACTGAGCTGAGACTAGAGAAAGGAATGGTACTTTAGGGGGTGGGGGTAGGGTATCCCATGGGGAACCTTGCTCCCTGAGGACATCTACTCATTTAAAACAGGTTTACACCAAGAAACAGCTGGAACTGGTTGCGATGAAGTGCTGTGCGGGCCCCCACCCCGGCTCCCCTGAGTCAAAATCACCAGAGTGTGTTACTGCGGCCAGACTAATGGCCCAAATGAGGATGAGGATGTAGAAATGGCATGATGTTTGATGTCTCTCCAGCTTCATGAAAAAACAAGGTTCTCAGCTGTGGCTCCATGTGTTATTATGCTTCAGTGCCTTAAATTAGGCACTGTTTGGCCAATCTCTTGTCCATTTGTAGGTATGATTCACATTGTTTGCTTTTTGTGTAAAGATTATATCTATAGGCTTTTAAACCAGAGAATTTTAAATAAAGGTAAAATCCATATTCAGTTATACTGTTTTGTTTATACATTTAATGTCACTGATCTTTTGATGGAATTATACCGGGCTTCTTTAATTGTTGATACAAAGTTATGAGTGATGGTGTATTTCATGTCTACAGTACTTGCTAGATGGTGATGGTAAACATGTGTCCTGTAGAAAGGAATATTTTTTTCCTTTTTTTAAAAGAAATTAAATATGATAAACCATGTTGTTGCATCATCACGATTTCAAGATGTTCTTGGCAAGTTCACTGTAGTCTTGATTGCAAGCAATTTTTCATTTCAATGATGCAAAATAACAATCCTTCACAAGCCAAAAAGTCAACACACTTGAAATGGGTGTTATAAGGCGAGGAGGACGTTTGTTATCTAAAGATTGTTTATATCATACAGCAGGATGATGTATAGCATCTGCTAAACAGATCAGTTTGCCCAATATACTGAAACACAGCCTATTTTCTCACTGACCTCTAGAGCTATTTTGCCATGAAAAACCTTTGGTTTTATGAACCCAGGGTTTTAGATATCCATCTTTATGATTATGGCATCCATCCCATTATAGTGAAGGTAAAATAAATGTAGTTTGCGGTTTTAAAAATAACAGAGACCATGTTTGTGTTACTCTGGTTGATTCACAGAGCACATGTTTTTCTGTAATTTTGGTAAACTGACACTTTAACATCATGAACTTTGAAAATGAAATCATTCACTCAGTAGGTTTGAAGTTTATCTCTTATTTAGAAGAGGTGATATTGTATGGGAAATCAAGATCCATCACAAAGTCAATAACAGACTCAGGGAATGTAAATAAACCTTCAGATGTATTATGTTAAAAGTATAGTTTGAGCATTCGTGCACTGCAATGTCTGAAGGTTTAACGTTCTACCTCTGGAGACGTGCTGTCAAAGGACTGAGTCATGACATGAATAAAAAATGAAAAAAATAATAATTAATTCAAACCAAGTGCTTTGGATTTAGGAGGGGTTAATCAGGGCTCCCCTGCTACCTCAACTTGTCCAGGTTGGAGAATGGATCGCTTTGCAAAAACATATATTTATAACAAAATAAACATTGGACCCACGGGGACATTTGTGGCAGTTTTGTTTGTAGCAGTATTGAAAACCAACGTCATCCTACATTTAAAACAGTATTGCTCACTTGCACGGGGACACATTTTTTACTTGGGTGTCAAAACAAACTGACATTAAGCTATTATATTTACGTGACTACCCGTTTAGCTTCTTCTTCTTCAGGGTGATTAACAATTTGTAAGTTCATAGCATTCTCAGTAATTTCTCTAGAGATGCATAATGTACCCTTGCTGAATATATTATCCTGAGGCCTAATAGTAAATTTACCTTGTTACAGTATGAAGAATTGCCTCTAAGGTAACCAGGGCATTTCTGAGCCTGCTATACAGCACACCCACCTGTGGTTGTAAACAGTAAGACACTATCCATCTAAACGGCATTAAATCAGATCTACCATCTGCCTTAGGGGTTGTGAGGCCGATGAAATAGATACGCTACCTGGAGCGGACAGATAAATTCCTGTGGTTTTAGTTACCAAACCATCAGCATGCTGTGAAAAACCTTGGAAATTCTGAACAACTAGCACATTCTATCATAAAATATTGTTCAGCACACTTGATAAACTTCCACGAAATGCTAAATGCAGTGCCAGCATGGAAATAGATTTATATCAAAATAATGTTGTATATCTTATCTGCTGACAAAAGTTTTGACACAAACACAGAAAATAGATAATTCCTTAGAAGCCATCACAAATCATGAATGGTTTGGTCCACAGGGAGCAAATTCTCTGAATGACCCAGAGCCGGGTGAGAAGTGGCTCTCGAGATGAGCGGTTTCGGGTAAACCTCAGCGCTGGAACCATGAAAAGCATGACAGAAAAGACTCGGCTGCCAGTATTTTCATGCTGTGGTGGACAACGGCGAATGTTATATACTCAACCGTTGAGCCAACTTTGGTCAGTGTCCCTGTGGGCGACTGCCATATAGTTTCAGGCTGGAATTTCAGGACCAGAAACAGGAGAGAAGAATGAATGTGGGACAGGGAAGCAGCTAGAAAATCCGGATCCTGATTCCTGAATAATGAATATTTGTAATTTCTGACATTTTTAAACTTTTTGCTCCTAATTGAGGATCACTTATGTAGTGTAGATGACTCTCCCACTTCCTCTCTGCCTTGTTGACTGTTCAAGAGTGTGTATCAGATAGGAAATTGCTCGATATTTTAATGACATTAAATTGAAGTTGGAGAAAAGTGGGATCATCAAATGGATGGAAATTATTAGGCGTAACAGTCAAATGAATCAGGTAACCCCGGGTAACAAGACTAAAGCTAAGGGCAGTGTCTCGTTGAGGTCTCTGTAGAAACTGCCAAAGAGGAAGAGAGAATAGTGAGAGGCAACATAAGAAGCAAGGGGAATCCGGGGAATGGTGGCATAAAACTGAAACAGATATGTAGGAGGACTGAACTGGTTTACGTGATTAGAAGTGGATGGATGAAAAGCACAGGGCTGCTCTTGTTCTTCAGCCTGTGTTAAATTTAACTTTATTAACTTGCGTTTTCCACCGTGGTGGAACTGTTTACATCCCGTTTCAGCACTCAAAGGGGGAAACTGCCTCAGAGAAAGTCATTTGTACTGTATTTCCACCACATGGCATGGCTCTGCTCGACACGGCTGACTTTTTTGGTGCCTTTTTGTCTTGATGTTTTCCTCTGGGGTTGGTGTCCCATCAGTGTAGGCAGGAGTCTCAGCTGATCGCCACAGAATCAACGTTGGCGCCTAGGCACCTTGACCGAGGTGATCAACTTTTGCTAATGCAAAACCAAAAAAAGAGTGAGTTGAGTTGAGCCGTACCATGCAATGGAAAGCGCAATTACACTCACACACCCACTGTGACTCAGACAGTCAATACTGCAGCCTCAGGAACTACTGGTGCTTCTGACCCTCTGGACATACTTTCATTGATTGAAAAAAAGTCAAAGGGGCAGGAGAATGTCAGTGGAGTCACAGCTTAGTGATTTTACATGAGCTGAGCAGTCTGAGGCCCACAGTGTCGTCATTTCTTCTGTTTTCATGTGAAGAATTGAGTGAGTGAAAGAAGAACTTGTAGATTAGACTCAGATGTCCACAGTATTCTATAACAGTAGTTTATATGACAGTAGAAGTTACAAGAAAATCTAGTTTTATTGAGGCCACCCTATTTATGTACTTTATGTTTCAAAGTATTTTGGCAGTAACATTATTCTGCAGCATTGATTCAGAGGTGTTACAGAGAGCCGCTTCTGTTACTTTCTCATGCTGGAGGCCAGTGGAGACATTTTTAGCTTGGCGCTGTATTCTAGCAATTAAAATGCCTCCAGAAATGAGCAGTTAGTCTCTGTTGTTTTTCTCTTCCTATAATAGACAGTAGCTATTCCCCATATAGCCAAAAGTATTGGCTCTACACGGAGGCACACTAATTAACCCCTTTTCTATTCCACACACAAACATTCATACACACTCACACATCCCAACATTATTAATGCAGGATTGTCAGCCAGTGTCATGGCCTTGTGTAATTTGAAATAACAGTATGAATATATTATTTTATAATTAAGCCCACAAGACTTAAATCTGATAAATAGTCTGCTCAACCCATTGTGTGCTGAGGGAACTATTTCATGATCAGAGTTTAAGCATGAAAACCTACTGAGATTCAGTGTGTTAGTCACACAGATTGCATTTCAATAACGGCGCTTCTATGGACCTTACATATTTAAACAATCAGTTTGGACCCAAATAGCCAACCTCATATTTCCACTATATCTTATTTTCCTTTTCATTAACAATTAAACCACTGAAAGCATTTATTTTTACTTCAAAAAATTCCCAGCCCAATTACCTGAAGCTGTTTGCCATTGGAACTGATCCATGTTTTTATTCAAATTGATGTTATATTTTTCTATAATCAATAATGACAGACCACAGAGACCACAAACCTGTTATTAATTTAAAAACCATCTCATCTCCATAAAAGTGATTGAGTGGGTAACCGCAAAATATAATTACACCACTCAGCTTTGGGGGAGTGAGATAGAGACAGAGGCAGATGATGATGATGATGATGACGATGATGACAACAATGATGATGATGAGGATACTAACCTTTGACTTTGGCCAAAGACCCTCCACTGTGGCAGACAACTGCAGCCAAAGGTTAAGCATGAATACGGTCCCAGCAAGTGTGCAGCAACCGGAGGCCGGAGCCCGCCTCCTGGGCCTTTTGTTGAGTTGCCTACCTGATTGGTCAGCTAAGGGTGTATCTTTGAGATCGCCCTGTGCTATCTGCAGCAGTGGGGATCTCACAAAGGGAACCAGCAGATGACATGGACCCAGCGGATTAAGGTCAGACATCAGTTTGCATTCTCTTTCACAGGATTACTGAAGCAACCCCATTGCACATTGAAGATCTCCACTGGCTGATATGAATGTATTGAGATCCTATTGTTAAGAAGTTGTATCTGGATATAATAACCTATCCTTTATTGTATTTGCCAATGTTGGTCTTGTCCTGATAAGAACTAATCAGGGGTCAAAGGTAGCTTGTTCCCAGGGCCCAAAAGCTCTCCAGTGGTGTTTTCATCCACTGATGATAAAACAAGAGATTAGTCACATTCTAATCTCTAAACCTCCACTTCCAACATGCAGCTGCAGTTTCCCCGCACATTACTGAAACTGATATTTAGCATTCTGATTTCATACAATTACTTTATTGTCATATTTGTATTGTTCACAAAAATGTATGATCCATAGAGGGGGATTGTTGAAGTTTTTGAAGCACTGTTCTCTCCAGTCAAATATTTAATTTGCTTTACAGTTGTTGAGCCAATAAGTAATTGTCCCACTTTGAGCTTTGGCCAGCTTCTTGGGCAACAAGGCACTACTCTGCAGACACAAAAACTGGTTCCTTTAGTGGGCCCTGGTGTTTTGTTTATGAAGTCCCCAGAACAGACCCTGCACATAATAGAGTGATTACATCTCCCAGCTGCGGCCTTGAGGCCACTTGGGTATCCCCAGGGATGAGGAGGAAATCTACTCATGCACTCTACCACCTGAGTTCTGACCGGGATAACTGATTAAAAACAAATTAAGAAATTAATGAGGGAAGATTGTAACCAGTGACTGATAACATCAATAATATCCTATTCTAGGCTTATGATAATGTCAGGATAAATGTAAGATATTATCCAAGTCACATCGTAGTTGGGCATTTGGCTTTTAGCTACAATGCTCATGTCTGGAGCATATCAAGTAAATACTTCATTGTCTGAAGAACAGTGAGCCGGGACAAATGTTTGGAGATTTTTAGGCTACATTATCCACCACTAATGTAATGCCAGTATCTAAGAGAGGGAGTTCGAATTGAGCTGCAGTCTAAACTGCTGGAAGAGACTCTTGACTGGAGTGCATGCACATGCACTCTCAAAACGTGTTTAGTTTTCTACAGAGCAGTCCAGTTTGGACTCAGGAATGCCTACACAGCCAGTGTGTTTTGCAAACGTTTCACTCTTACAGGCAATGACCTATGGGAAAAAAAGAAGTAGTGAGGAAAAGGTAGTGGGGTGGAGCAGCTTTTGGCCGTAGTAGAGGTGGTTGTAAACAGTCTGAGAAGGTATCTGAAGCTCTCTCGTCTCCAGCATCCAGTCTCCAGTCTCTTGGCGTTTGCATGTCGTCTTATCCAGCAGTTCTGTGCCCGGGGGGCCCCGGCTTTACTGAAGGGCCTTACTGGATAATGGCCCATTTCTTTCAGGCAGCCGAGAGAGAGAGAGAGCCAGAGCAGAAGTACCTTATCTGGCAACTAGCCATCCTCACCATTACCACCAGTGACCCCCATGAGGGATTTATATATTTATACATTTACACACACACACACACACCATTCGTCTTGCCTCGCAGGAGGTTCACGTCGTTCGCCCTTGACCACGTAAGTTATGCAAGACTTTATAGATTAATAGTCAAGGGGAAAATGTGTCCCTCCGTGGAATAGTAGCGACACGGAGAGGTAAACAAACCGTGTCGCTGGAGGCTGTGCGTGACAGGGCCTCTGTTGGGAAACCGCCCGAAGTCCCGTTTCAGGCTGGAATGATGTCATTCCAAAGGGGAACAGCACAGTGTAGTTCAGGCCGCACGATGAGAACAGGCTGTTTTTATTAATGCACAAAAACGATAACCAGGAAAGGTGGAGTTTTGTTTATGTCCTATGTTTACACTAAAAAAAGGACTACTAATATACAGTGACTAATATACAGTGACATACTGTAAAGCACTCATACATGGGCTCATGCAGAGACCACCCATCATGGAATATATATGTCTCTCACACAACTACATTACGGTATTAAACCCAAGGCATTTTTATAATGCTGTTGTGTTATGTTAAGGTTTCCAGATTTAGGTTGCAGAGAGTTATGTATTATCTTATGGGGCCAGAGAGGAGATACAGGTCTAGCATAACCTGTATGTGTGGATTTAACCCATCAGCAAGCTCAACACAAACAAGGCAAACCCCCTAACTCAGCAATTTTACAGTTTAGAGATGGTAATTCACAAACACCAACATATTTTCCTAAGTGACACTTTAACTACATTTTTGTGGAACCCAAACTAAACGGTCTGACTAGTTACTAAATCAGCTACGTTGAGTACTCACCCCCGGTGGGGTACTAGGGTGTTGTGTATCATTCTGAACTTGTCATTTAACACTCCTGTTTACATAGTTACTCCAAATGTGGTCTGTCTTTGTAATAACACATTCTCCTGCCGATAATAAATCCTGTGGCTGTACTGGAAATTGCTTTAGGCCTCTAATGTTTCTTGCTACATGTGAGTTGGACTCAGAATAACGATATCTATTAACACAAAAGCGCCAGGAGAAGACTGGCATCTGATTTTTGAAACGGATCACATTCTTGCTAGAAAATCCCATTACATTGGATATTTTCCCTTTTCTCTTTAGACGGTCAGTAATTGAGCTTTAATTGTAACCACAATGGTTTTAAAATGGGCTTATCCCTTCTGTAGCTGTTCTCCATGTAGCTGCTGCAGGGAGAGAGAAGGACCACAAGGGGAAGTGGGAGGCTTGGGTCTGCTCCACAGCCAGCTCGTCTCCCCTGGAAAATACAAGATGCCTTCCCGTGCCAGGAATCTGCAGAGTGAGAGGGAATAGTGAATGAAAGCAGGGAAAATGTTAGTGTACATGCTACCGGCCAAGAAGGCAAAAGGAGAAGATGGTTCATATTCCTAAAATTCAACAATCTTCTGAGGAGAGGAAAGTGCAAGCAAAAAAGAACTGGAGGAGGAAAATAAAGAAAAAAAGAACTGGCATTTAACCTCAGTAATAAGAAGCTAACGTGGTTAAAGAAAGACAAATAAAAGTCTGTGGCCGAGTTTTCTGATTACACTGTGAAAAACTGTGTAGATGGAGAATTAAATATTTAATTTCTTGGACTACCATGAGGTAAACATTATGGCTTCAAAAGTCCTCAATTTGACCTTATGATACAGCACTTAGGAAGGTAAAACACAGGTTATAATATTTTACAGATTCCGGGGACCCAGACCTGTCACCAACTTGATCATAGAGATATGTTAAGTACAGTACAAATTTGAGGAGTTTTTAGGTTTATGCTACTTTGCAGAAGAAGAAGAATGTTTCCAGTTGATGCTGTGACCGATCTAACCTAGATGTCAAGACATCCTTACACCTGAAAAATCACCAATTCAAAACCTGCTGGAATAGTACCTATGTATTAGCATGAACTATAAACCTGAGCACCTACTGTACTAATATTATTTTTAGAATTCACATTTACATCAGTCAGAGCACTGCATCTACCAACTGATATGATGCTGTATTTTAAACATAATCACATAGTTTTAGTCACACGCAGGGGAGGAATGTAACTAAGTGTATTTACTTAAGGACTGTTCTGAAGTACAATTTTGAGGTAACGTGTGTATTTCAGTTTTATGCAACTTTATATTTCTGCTACACTACATTTCAGAGGGAATTGTTGCATTTTTCACTTCACTACATTTATTTGACACTCTTACTTTTTAACTTTCTAACTTACTTTTTAAATATAAAATCATATGAAACAATGACATTATTTTGATGATAATAGTTCTCTACTTTTCCTTAAGTAATGTTTTGAACTCAGGACTTTTACTTCTAATTGAGTATTTTTGGACTATATTATTTCTACTTTATAGCTCTGTCCACAGACACTATATAGGTGAAGGACACCAGTGAAGGTGTGAACCAAGATTTATTTTGACTGCCAAAATTGCTGAATTATAATTAGTTTAGTAAATCCCCCCCACCCTCAGTAGGCTTCTTGTTTGTGAAAGAGGCTGTGATTAAATCATATTCCAGGATTTAATTGCTTGTGAGTGTGAGAATAAGCCTCTGGGGAAAATAATGCAATCCACTGTGCGCTGACTAATCATACCTATATATTCAAACACACACACGCACACACACACGTCCAGTGTTATTAGGGCATCATTTAGTGCTTATATCATCATTACAATTCGATGTTGCTTTTAGAAACTACAGAGGGATTAACTCATCTCTAAGGTTTTTTGGGATGGGTTTTCGTCATGCCATTCAAAAATCTCCCTCCTGATGTTTCGCTGCTTGGTGATTATTTGCCCACTGTCTGGATAGTAAGTAGGCCTAGCCTAAGTTGTGATATTAAAGGGACGCTGCCGCTCCCTCAGGCACTCTCCACTGTTTTCCCCTTTGATACAGGTTTGTGTAGGTGAGCATGTGTTCAGTGGCAGTGATTTGAATACAAAATTAACTTTCTGACCGCTCAGCATTTACAGTGTAATGGTGACACCGTGTGGTACAAAGTTATACTTGCAGCCTGCCGCCTGAAAATGGCGTCTTTACGTGTCTACACAGTTTGGCATATAGCTACTACCTCACTGCTTTCCCGTCAGTCACTGTTGAAAGTTTTCCCATTTCATTAAAACCCGGACAGGTAGTAAATATTTGAATTATCTGCGGGTACAATGAAGAGCTGATTAATGTCTGTTGCCAGGTAAACTAGCTGGTAAATTAACTTTGAACTTCCGGAGGTTGTACCGACATCTAAATCAGATAATCACTGGTTTAATCCAAATTGCGGGCATTACAAAACCAGTTATTCTCCACCATTGGACATATACACCTTTAACAGCTGTATTAACATGCAGTCTTGTCAATAACTTACTAATTAAGTTCCAGTATTGCGCCATGGTCCTTAGTCTACTGTATACACATCCTGCCAACCTCATTCATCTGACTGCAGTACTTCTGTTGGACAGCAGGTGGCAATATAATGCAGTGTTAGCTAGCTTGTTGCCAGTATGTGTGCCGTAGACAGTACAGTTTATGATGTGTAAAGGTAAACCACCGTCTACGGTGAAAAATAACAAGAAACCACAAGAGGCTGTGCAACAACACAGTATTTGAGTTTTGATATGAAAGTTGGTCTGTGGAGGCAGATATTGATCCATTTCATGTACCTGTTTACTGCCTCTATCCAACACACCTCACTCTACACAAGTGTGGCTAATTAGTGCAGTTTAGGGAAAGGGCAGCATCTCAAGTGTCATTTTGTCAACCATATATGTGAGGCTGCTATCTTTTGTTAATTGCTACTTTCCTGATTTATAATCATATTTTTTATGCATTGTGTATTTTTTTAATTATGTGGATTTGGGATATCTTTTTTAATCGATTATTTATACTTGCACCTTTATTAATATTTTGTATTCACACTCATTGTATTTGCATTCTTTCCTACTAATGATGCACAATTTCCCCTGAGACACATAAAGTTCTATCTTATCTAATTTTGGAGAAAACTCTGTAAACATCATCAACAGATCTTTGACTAGCCTTCATTCCTTGTCTTCTTTTGGATGCATAATTAATTCATGTATTAACTAGTCCTTACTTTTTTAACAGACAAATTAACAGACAAATTAACACCTGACACCTCTCAGCTTGCCAGCACTCTTGTACAGTGTAAACCTGTTGCAGTAGTGGCATACTTTTTGCAGGAAAGGATCACTTGGGTGTGAGATGAGTGACAGCACACAGCAGAGTGCTGTCAGTGGCATTTGCAAGTCAATGCTTAGAGTTAACCTCTTCACTTTCCCTTCAGTGCTGATCAACCACCTAAATTCAGAATCAACCTCAGAAAAGTATCTAAGAATTCCACTGAAACATATGAAATTATCTTGACACCATGAGGAAACTTTCTAGAAGTCCTCTTACTTCATTCTTATTTCCTCCGTGAGCATGCAGTGTAATTTTGGTAGTTCTTGGCTGAAAATGTGCAAACTGATGCATTCATAGAAATCTAGAAAGTCAATGAGATCTTAGTCAACTTCACTACAGAGAGACACAAATCATCACATTGTTCTGTTTTTAAAGAAAGAAGTGCTGGTGAAAAGAAGAGGTTTACATTCCCTGTTCCAGAGGTAATGCTGGCCCGGGTTATGATGAAAATGTCCTATTTCCAAAAAGAAAGAACTATTTAGCAAACACCACAGAAGTAGATGATGGAGTATTGATCTCTTCAGTGGAGGAGACTTATGAGCAACAACATTACGGCACTGAAATTCCTGAGTTCCCACATACGCATGCCTGTGGGCGTAAATGTGTCAGCGTCTGTTTTATGTGTACATACGTGTACGTATGTGTGTCACAGAGGGTATTTATTTGTATCTGCCTGCAAGGTGGAGAGGATGTGTGTGTGTGTGTGTGTGTGTGTGTGTGTGTGTGTGTGTGTGTGTGTGTGTGTGTGTGTGTGTGTGCATAGTTGCTGCTGATGTGGGTCATTACCCCTTCTTTCCCCCAGGGGCCATGCAGCAGGAGAGGGCAGAAGGGGAGGGGATTTGTCGGTGGGTGGATGGGACTGTGGGGGGGGGGGGGGGGGGGGGGGGGGGGGGGGGGGGGGGGATTGAGATTGCCTGCGTGGATGTGTGTGAGTTAGCGGGGTGGGGGTGTCCCAGAGGAATAGAGAACAATAAATCACAGTGCCGTCTGCGCTGACACCCAGCATGTCTGATGAGGGCAAAGTGAGGTGGTGGTGAGGAGGGCTGTGGGGGTGGAGGCGGGCACCACCATGACAACACTGTGGCCTTGTCTTGCTGTCACTCAAGCCCACGCTGGGCAGTAGCCATTCTCGACCCCACTGGAGAAATTGAGAAGAAGTGGTGGGGCGGAGAGAAAATAGGGACACCACAAAACCAAAAGATTATGACCGGAACCAAAACACCTTACTCCAACATCATCTTTTTCCTCATGAGATACCCTTTTTTTTTTTCTTCCTTTTGATTTTAAAGATGAACTCTGTCTGCTGCTGAGTTGACCAAAGTTAAACTAAAGGAAAATTCTGCCCTTTAAATGGCTTCCATGGTGGAAGGTCATTGATTTGGGTTCTAGAGCTTATTTTTCTTTATGAAATGTAATTTTGACTGCTTAAAGAGTGGTTAGTGGTGTTTTTTTATTTTCTTTAACGTTTTAATAAAAAGGGAAAGGAACTCCAGAGCCTACTATGTGCGTGAATAATGAGAATAAAAACATGAGAATGTGGGCTTTCTATGTCAGGAAATAAATGTAGTTGCAGCCCTCAAAATGCAGCATATCTTGCAGTTTCAATATATTGTGGTCTGTAGTGGCTATACTGCTATTGGAGAAAATGGTTTCCCTGCTGGGTCTATGATGGTCTCCTACCGGTATGATTGTTCCACAATTGTAGGTCTGAAAAGAAGGCCTTGCTCTTTGAATCTGATGTTTACAATGGATGTGATTGACCATATTTCCATAAGCTCTAGTGGAAATATACTGAAGTGGTCATCTAGATTTGGCCATTCATCACTGGTGTTTAATAAAAAAAAAAAACGCTCTAACAAACAACAAGACGGGGCAAAGAAATGCACAGTACATCAGCAATACTGTCAATTCCACTGTTGTTTGAGTGGATTTTTCTTGTGATTTTTAGAGTTTCTGCACATCAACGTTTATAGATGGTTAATTAGTATACAATCCTGTATCTGCCAGTCTCACTGGAGAGAGCACCAGACAAGTGAAGCCTTTTGATGCAAAACATTGTAATGCTGCCTTCCAATGAACAAAAGAAAATATACGATTATGATCTTTTTGACCGGATATCTGTCCCGTAGACTTTGTCCAGTGTTATTAGGGCATCATTTAGTGCTAATATCATCATCACAGTTTGACGCTGATGTTGCTGTTAGCAACTAGGGATTAAGTCGTTTCTGAGGTTTCCTGGAAAATGAACTTGTTTTTGTCCCCTCATTTGAAAAGCTTGGTGATTATTTGCCCACTGTATGGATAACGGGTGGTTTGGGCTCCCACTGCTGTTTTTTTTTCCACGCCTTAAGTTGTGATAATAAAGGGATGCTGCCGCTCCCTCAGGCACTCTCCACTGTTTTGCTCTTTGATACAGGTGTGTGTAGGTGAGCATGTGTTTAGTGGCAGCCCGCATACATTTGTTCAACAGAATAGTCCCTTTACAACTTCACACCACCGAGCCAAAACCAAAAGCTCCCATAGCATTACGGCCATTGTGTCCCGAACCATTGTGGGACCACTTTGATGTCCCGTTGTTCTGAGCCTCTGTGGAGGAGAGAAGGGCACTGTGGACTTGGAGTATTTAATCACTGGCGCTCAGCCAACACACACACACACACACACACACACCTAGCACACTCCTTCATCTGACCTGCCAATAACAATAATATGTGTCCTTCACTTATCATTTTCTATCATCTATTATATTACGCCTCCCCCCAGCAAAACGTAACGGAGCCTCATAGATCCTGTGCACCCCCACCCTGCTGCCCAGCAAAACACACACACACACACACACACACACACACACACACACACACCAACACACCAACATGAAACATCTCCCCGTGCAGCAGCAGACTGCAAAGCACTGCATTCCTCATGACTTTTTTTCTAATAAATGTGATCCCAGAATCCGGGAGGGAGACCAGCACTGTGCATTAAAATTCATGGGAAAAAATGGCAATAAAATCTTTCTTTCTCTCTCTCTCTCTCTCTTTCCCTCTTTCTGTCCTTCTCTCTCCACTCTCTTCTGGCTCCCCTCACCCTTCCCTCTTTTTCATTCCCTCACTTGTCTGCTCAACACACATGCACCCGGCGCACACACACACTTTTTTTTCCATCACCCGTGTGCACTCTCCTCGTTCAATCTCTAACCCTCCTACTGGCTCGTCTTTCTCATAACCCCCCTGCTGTCCTTCATCCTTTATTCTCTTCCTCCTCCCTTCCTCCCTCCCTTTTTCCCTCCCTCCCTGTCTCCCCCTCTGCGTTTCCTCTCTCTGTCTTTTTCTCTCTCTCTCTCTCTCTCTCTCTCTCTCTCTCTCTCTCTCTCTCTCTCACACACACACACACACACACACACACACACACATCTATATTTTCCAACTCCACCTCTGGCAGGTTGTGATTTCCACTGTCAGAAATTGCTTTTTCAATATCTCTCTCTCTCTAATTATGAGCCCCGCCAAAGGGGTCGTGCCACCAGAATACCAATTTTTTTCCACCATTTCTCCTTTCTTACCCAGAATAATTCTCATTTTCCAGGTGACAACAATGCGCATATTCAATGTACGCCTATGCAAGCGTTGCAGCATTATCACTGTTGTATTTCTGTGGCTTCAGCTGCCTTCTTGGGGTGTGATTTAGATGTATTTGGTATTTTCATGTTTGGTCAGCTCCCTGTGGTCATGATTCATTTTTGACATCTAGAAATGAGCAGTAGGCGGCAGAAGTTAGAGCAAAGTCTATTTATTTCCACATCAACAGGGACGAATTGGGGTAAACGTGAGCTTTTTCAATGCATTGATGGTTTGTGGGGAGAAAAAAAGGAAACCACTGAATCTTGATACAGCAACCACACAACTCCTCATTCTCAAGCACTCCCTGTACCAGGAAAGGGTTAACCACACAGAGCAGTTGTAGCCTGCTTGATTGACGGGCGGAGTGTTGTGCTACCTAAACCCTCCAATCAGCAAACGGTCAGCACGCCCCACGTGGGGGCTCTCAATACTCATTGGCTGATTTTACCAGTGTTTACCGTGCCGAGGCTGAGCCCCACGTGGAGATTTCATTCAATCACTGAACAATTCCTCTGAACCTCTTATTTTTAAAGAAAATGTTGTACATTTTATAAAAAATAAAAATGTTGCCTAATAATTGTGTGGATAGATTTACAATTATCCTAATATATGAGGGTGAATAATTAAAATACAACACTAACAACAGGAAAAAAAGGTATCATCAGGCTTTGAAGAACAGCATTGTGTGAATGCTCGATGCTCTCATTTGCCCAGTATTTAGGCTATAACTATGAATGGTAGATTGAATTGAATATATTTTTCTGCAACAAAAAACATCACCAAAGCTGTCATAAGGTTATTAATTTAAACTGTGGGGGAAAGCAGTGTCTTTAGCGCCCCCCCCTCCTTAAAGAGTGCTACTCATATGTTATGTCCCATTGAGGATCAGAGAAGGGGGGAGTGAGAGTGAGGGACTGGGAGTGTTGTGTGAAAAGAGTGCAGGCCAACGAGCGAGACAAAAGAGGCTGCATTGAATGTGCCGGTGGTGTGTCCGTCTCTGTAGCCACAAGCAAACCACATCCCCCCCCCCCCCCCCCCCCCCCCCCCCCCCCCCCCCCTGGTCTTTATGCTACAGACGGCGAAGACATATCAGGGAGAGAACCCAATTCAGACATTGCAATTGGCGGAAGCGAGAAGTTGAGGACTTGGAAGAAGGCTTCCTTGGACCGGCTGTTTCTCCTCTCCTCTCCCCGTCCTCACTACACGTCGAGTGCGGTGCGGTGTGCGGTTGGAGATATAACCCAGAACAAAGGAGTCTTGAAGCTAGGAATGAGCGAGCTGAGACTAGCTTTGCCATTACCTTTGAAACCGGGCCAAATGCCTCTCTGAGATCAACAATAGTACATCGGCTGCTCGTATTTCTCGAGGAAGCTTTCCGCCCCAAAAGCGAGATAGAAGAAGGACAAAAAAACGCACACGGAGGCACACAAGTCGGCGGCTACAATGTTTCCTCAGAACCGACCACCGGTAAGTAGGCTACGCTACTATGTAACCGTATACACGCGTTTAACGAGGTTATTGTCTGGAACCTCTATTAAAAACAACGCGTGTGTGTTATAAACGCCAGGTTGTTCTTAAAACCGTAGTGAGCATCAATAAGAAAGTACAAGCCCGAAGTGTTTCTTTGTCATCCTTACAGTCTATTTCCGGGGACTCCTTTGTGGGGGGAATTATGATAGGCTGTTACATAGCTACAACATGGTCTCTTGTTTGCCTTTATATTAACGCCCTGTGTATTCTTTGCATTTAGGAAGTTCAGGCACATTGCTGTCAGTAGGGGTTAAGTCCAACTTTGCTGCGTATCTGTGTGTGTGAATCTCATGTCCTTGGTGGTCACCACCAGTTTAGAAACACGGAGCTTCCTTCTCTTCCCATACTCCCATAGAGTTGACCCAGATGATGAAGAGTGTGTGTGTGTGTGTGTGTGTGTGTGTGTGTTTGTCCCTTCCTCACAGGCTGTGAGGAGGAGGGGAGTGAGTCAGCTCGGCTTGTTGACACCTTCACTCAATGGTCTGCCCTTCTCAAGTGGCACTCATTGTTTTAAAAAAAAATAATCTGCTTTTTAAATTTCTTTTCAATCATATCAAGGGAGACTCATTTGATGGATGGAAAACTAGAAGCTTCCCCTTTTCAAGAAGCTAACCGCGATTGCCAAAAGTCCTCTACAAGGGCTAGTAATGTGGCTGTGAAAACGAGAAAGAAATTGGCCCGCTGTCTGTGTTTTGAGATGGATCTCTGCGAGGTTAGGATCGAAATTCATGCTGCATGGCTTTAATTTGTTTTAGTCGAGTTAGGTGGAGAGCTTTTGAGCAGACTGAAATACATAAACACTGGTCCTCCAGCTGTGTGAAGTATCAATTAAGACCTGCTCATTTGCCTAACCCTCATCTACATCCTTCAGCCATGCCACCCTGCACCCCGCCCCTGACCGTGTGTTGACAGGCATTGAAACCAGATTAACTGTGAAATAGAACTTTACGTGTGGATGCCACTTTAATTAAACCTTTTCACAAATTCACAATTGCATGTAAAGACCCAAAACAACATTGTTTTTTGTGTGGTTAGCTTGCATTGTAACTTTAAAAATGTCACCCTTTACTTCCTTAGAGTGATAAAGGGATCTTGTGAGTCCTCTCTTTTGAAACACACAGTGCATACACAAATATCTCTCTTTTTCTCACACACACACACACTCCAGCAGCTGTGTATGTAGTATAGCTGAATGCAGGAGGCGGACTGTGGGTCTGTGGTTTGCACTGTAAACCCAATCCCTCTCATCCAGCCTCTCCTCACTGTGTTCCTGTGAGCACTCCAAACCACATCTTAATGTATGGGCTGGCGTCCCAGGGTGAGAGGAGCAGCCTGTGGCAGGTCTGGGTGGAATGTTTAGGCCGGCGGCCCTGCTTCATTTTGAGTCTCCGCAGAACAGTACCATGTGAGACTGTCCGTCCTCAGAAATTCTCTGGCCATCAGCAGCTCTTGTTTGCACCTCGAAGCGAAGGGCCACTCAACCCTGCAAACAGTTTAATCTCGGAAATGCTAGGCCGGCAGCAACCTGTCATCACTAGATACTGGTCTGCTGTAAAGGATGAGACCCATATATTATATAAACATGACGTGACGTGTGTGTGTGTGTGCGTAATGTGTATATATAGTGGGGAGACCAAGTATTTGATACACTGCGTTACCTGTATAAAAGACACCTGTCCACACACTCAATTACACAGACTCCAGCCTCTCCACAATGGCTAAGACCAGAGAGCAGTGTAAGAACATCAGGGAGAAAATTGTAGACCTGCACAAGGTTGGGATGGGCTACAGGACAATAGGCAAGCATCTTGGTGAGAAGGCAACTGTTATTATTAGAAAATGAGAGAAGTTCAAGATGATGGTCAATTTCCCTCGGTCTGGGGCTCCGTGCAAGATCTCACCTTGTGGGGCGTCAATGATCATGAAGAAGGCGAGGGATCAGACCAGAAATACACGGCAGGACCTGGTCAATGAACTAAAGAGAGCTGGTACCACAGTCTAAAAAAACAAACATTAGTAACACACTACGCCGTCATGGATTAAAATCCTGCAGCGCACGCAAGGTCCCCTGCTCAAGCCAGCGCATGTCCAGGCCCATCTGAAGTTTGCCAATTAACATCTGGATGATCCAGATGAGGAATGGTAGAAGGTCATCTGGTCTGATTAAACAAAAATAGAGCTTTTGGGTCTAAACTCTACTCGCCGTGTTTGGAGGAAGAAGAAAGATGAGTACAACCCCGAGAACACCTTCCCAACTGTGAAACACAGAGGTGGTAATATCATTCTTTGGGGATGCTTTTCTGCAAAGAGGACAGGACGACTATACCGTACTGAGGGGAGGATGGATGGGGCCATGTATCGCGAAATCTGGGCCAACAACCTCCTTCCCTCAGAAAGAGGCTTGAAGATGGGTCGTGGCTGGGTCTTCCAACATGACAACGACTCGAAACACACAGCCAGGGCAACTAAGAAGAGGCTCAGTAAGAAGCATCTCAAGGTCTTGGAGTTGGCTAGCCAGTCTCCAGACCTGAAACCAATAGAAAATCTTTGGATGGAACTGAAAGTCCCTATTGCCCAGCGACAGCTCTCAAACCTGAAGGGTCTGTCTGGAGGACTGGGCCAAAATCCCTGCTGCACTGTGTGCAAACCTGGTCAAGAACTACAGGAAACGTATGATCTCTGTTATAACAAACAAAGGTTTCTGTACCAAATATTAAGTTCTGCTTTTCAGATGTATAAAATACTTCAAATGTCATGCAATAAAATGCAAATGAATTATTTAAAAATCATACAATGTGTTTTTCTGGATTTTTGTTTTAGATTCCGTCTCTCATAGTTGAAGTGTACCTATGATCAAAATAACAGACATCTACATATTTTTTAGGTAGGAAAACCGGCATAATCAGCAGTGTATCAAATGCGTGTTCTCCCCACTGTATCTACATGTTTGGAGCTTGCTAGTGTACTGACCAAATGCAGTGCACACCTAAACTAAACCTCTCCTCACCAGAGATTAAAAGTCCAATTGTGTGTGCCGCTGTAATGAAGTGGTGGTGCCCACATTACAAAAACAGCATTGAAACATTCTTGAACATGCTTCTGGCTCTTATGTGTTCAGATGATTTTTTTCAGATTTTGCCCATTTATAGCACATTATCTGAGAAGTGTAAGGGACATGGCACGATGGCTGGCTGTCGTTAACTTTATTTTTTTTTTTTTTAGCTCTGCCACAGTGACCGAAACATTCACTGCTATGATGTAGACACAGACATAAATGGATAAAAAGAGGAAAGCTATAACTCACTAAAAGGTGTCCAATGTCCATCCGTTTGCTTTGGGGTGGGGGGAGTAGATTTAAAGATCTTTCTGTTGCCAAAGTAGACCTGATCTGTGTGAGATAGTGTAATTATCAGTGAGTTATCAAAGACATCCAAACTTCTAATAGGTCAGAATAAGGTTGGTCAAAATATTACCAAAATCCCTCTGCCAACCATTTTATCCTGAGCAATGCCTTAGACTGGGCGAGAGGTTGTGAATAGGCTACTTTTGTGGGTGAACCGTGGTTCAATATTTGTAGCTTAGCCAGTCGTTTATACATATTTTATAGCACGCAATTTGTCTTTTTTTTTTTTTTTTTTTTTTTACATAATCACTGTTTTTGTTTAACTGCAATTCATTGCTAACATTAGCTAAGGTCCTAAAAATAGTGTTTTTATGATCGTAAAGAGACTTTATAGGCTGTGTACCTGTCTCCTTACACTATCTGGGTCACATAATAGTGATATAACCAAAAGATGAGTCTTAGGATTCATTCAAAATACTAATTTGGTTGCAAAAGTAATGCATACATATTTTTTAAATTGGACTGAAACAGACATTTATATTGGTAATAGTAATTATTTCTGGGACAGTTAATTGTACAGTAAAATTTGGAATTATTACATCCCTAGTTGGTACACACTGTAGACAGCTTGGGTGTGTAATATAAGTACTATTGTCTTCCAAACAAGTGTTGATAAGATTATACAGTTAAAATGGATTTGTTTGACTTGCTTGTCCCAATGGACTCTTTTGAAAGGCTCACTTTATGAGGCACAGGCCCCCGGGGACTGTACCTTTCCAAAGTCATAGATGTGTCTTGTCAATGTATGTTAAAATTAATGTTATGGCACACTACAGACTCCAACACTTAAGACCTTTTCTTAGTTCTATAATGGGTTGGTGTCACCTGAGATCTGTAATTAGTTAAATATGTAATCCAAAACCCAACCTAGCACCAATGCCATATTACAAAGTGGATGTTGTGGTGCCAGTTGATGCTTTTTTAACTGATATTTAAGTACTTGGTGACTTCACATCACAACCATGTGGACGTTAGTGCAGTGCCACAAAGCCTGTGCTAACTTAACAGCTGAACTTAACACATTACACAGTTGAGTTTCAAAATGTCAACATTGATGTTAGGACCTTTTTTGAGAGTTTTGGGGCTGGGAAATGAAGACCTGTAATTGATTTAAGGAAAAATGTTTTAAACTGAATACTTGCCTAAACCTTGATGTGTGTATCTCCCATCTCCCCTCATCATACCAATCCCTTCAAGGAGGTGGTCTTTCTAAATGTCTAGTCAGTAAAGATAATTAAGGTAGGGGACAAACTGTAGTGGGGGGGAGTACTTGAGTAAGTGAGTTGAGGCCTTTCCTTGTCTTTTTAGAGCTAACATTGAGCAAGCATCCATGCCCCACGTCCTAGCATGCTTTTAGCTCTTTATCACCACTGTTGTCCAGGGGTGAGAGTGTGGCTATTGATCAGGAGTCCGCCTGCTTTGCTCAGCCACCGATTAGATGGAGACAGAGAGGGAGAGAGAAAAAGAAAAGGCAGAAGGAAAAGATGCTGAATGGATCTCAGGTTTACACAAGCTGTTGTGGAGGTGCGCCGTGGTGGAAGGAACAAATGAACTGAGGGGGTTACCTAATAAAAGAAAGCACCTCCAGCAATTAAGCCAGCTGACAGGCAAACTGTGGAGCCTCGCTAATGTGGGCTGACAGCAGGGGGATTTGAATAACGAGGCTTGCGGGAGGATGGAGAGAGGAATGAGGATGTGGAGGGGGTCGGGGGGGGGGGGGGG
>NC_048415.1:16240073-16252791 GCF_013103735.1 Etheostoma cragini | reverse complement strand
GGGCAATAAACCTGTGTCTTTTCTTCCCCACCGCAAGCCGCTTTAACAATGCAAATCATCGCTGAATGTTGTCGTATTTGAATAATTTGTTATATATAAGAAGCTTTCCCATGAAATGCTTTTGAGAAAGGACAGTGTATTAACATGTTCTTTTTTTTTATTTTATTTAACCAGGAAATAGTCTCACTGCGATTCAGAATCTTTTTTACAAGATAGTCCTGTCCAAGGCAGCAGCATCATAGTTTTGACATACAGTAACAAACTGCAAACAAAATTAATACAAAACAGAAAAATTACATTAAACACTAAGAAAATCAGATTTTTTTTTTTATTTGTCCATGCTCTCAAAATGATCCTTTCAAATCATTTTTGACCCCCTGATTTTTTTTTTTAATCTAGTGCCATTGTTAGGCACATTTTTTTTTTTATGGCCCCCAGAGGGTGAGGGGGGGGAGGACACAGACATACACATTCAGAAATACCTTTTCTTGGTTTTTAGACCTACTGTCACTGCAAGAGAGGAAAGAGAGAGCTTGGTGGGTGTTCACTCTGATGATTGACTCTGAGGGTAAGCAGTGTAATTAGTGGCCTGACTAATGGGCCGAGCTACTAAATGAAGGGAGGCAGCAGCACAGCATCTTCCCAGCTAAAGGAGACAGAACGACAGAGACAGAACGACAGAGACAGTGCTCCGATTAAACAAATACAAAACTGCAAATCCAAACATTTCTGGTTGGAAGGATGGCAGTAAACTGTTCCAGCTGCAGACTGAAATATCTCAAGAACTATTGGCTGATTAATTAAGATAAAATATAATATATTCACGGTGCCCAGAGGAAGAATCCTAATTACATTGTCTTTTCCTGTTACACCACCATGAGGTTCACTTTTTTTTTTTTCAATGTCTTGGCAGCTATTGGTGGGATTGCCATTAAAATTGATAATGACATTGACCAAATACCCGTACAACTAATGGCATTTCCATGAGCCCCTGCTGTACTCTGGGTGCTAATTAGTGTTGAATGCTATAACACTTAACTAAGATGATAAACTTAGTGAAATTTACGCCTGCTTAGCATCGTCACTGTGATAATGTTAGGATGTTGACGTTAGCATTTATCTTAATCTACCCAATCTACCCAATGTGAGTCAAGTGCAGATGTGAGTTGCGCGTGCGTCACTTTGCAACAAGTAGCCTACAAGATGCTAACTAGAGACTTCTGTAATGTCAATACAATAGAAATCCACCTACGTAGTTCGTTCACAGCTGGCTACAAACTAGCAATCAAACACAACAAAGGCTGTCAGTTGAATGGCGTTTTCAGCTAACGTTAGCAATCAAACAATCATAGTAGCTAAAACATATTTGAAATTATTTCCATCTGCCGTTATTGTTTGTAATGACAAAAGTTTGATTCATGGATTTCACAAATTTCAGTATGACACGCTATGCCGTAAACCATTTAAATCTGAGCATACACAACTGACATCCGCACTCTACTCACATCGGGGAGTGAGAACGGTCTCACAGACCTGCATGTCTGCCTTTAGTCTTGTTTTTGTGTGAACACGACAATTTTACGTTGAATTTAAACTTTCTTTAGCTTCCAGTAAAATTTTAGTACAAGCTAGATTTTCTGGCCAAAGCTGGGCACAATTAGTGTTCAGGATTTAAAATGAAGGCAATGTAGCAGAAAAGAAACAAGAACGTGGCAACCATAACAAAGTAGTGGGAGCTTTGTGTATAAAATAGTTTGGAAGAATTTTGTCTTTTCGCTACACGTTATTGTCTTTTTTGTCTTTATTTGACAAATGTTCTTGTTGTTGTTGTTGTTGTATTATTATTATTACTGTTATTTTGTTGTCGTTATACGGTCTTTTTTATCTATTTTTTTTTTCATGCTAAAACTGCTGCTGGAATTTTTAATTTTCTCACGAGAGTCCTCCCAAAAGGATCAATAAAGAGAAGTCTATGTGAAAAACACATTTTAAGTGGTGAAAACTGCAAAAGGGAAGGGAAATTAAAGACGTAATCCAAGAGAAACCCATTTCTCCGCTCATCCCCTGCAGACGTACAAAAAAGACAGGAGGGTTCTTTTTAAAGTTAACCTAATATTTTTTATGGTCACGCAACCACATAATAACACTGATGGACCCATTTCTGCTCCATAAGAAAATTATGCATCACTGTGGTTCAGCGTGGTTCGTAAGGACTGAGTCACTTCTTGCAGATTCCCATTTATATTTGACGTGGGAGCTACATGTGTCGATACAATGAAGTGCATGTGTGCTTGTAAATACTTGTTGGAAAACTTAGTCGTGCACACATCCACTTAATGTTTGTAGTGGGCATGTGTGGGCGTGTTGTCTCGTCTGTGTGTGTGTGTGCACATGTTTTTTTGAGGGTAGCGGTGTTAGAGCAAGGATGTGAGGTAATAGTGGTTTGTTGCTTGCGGTGTAATTAGTGGTGACTCAAATGAAAACAGGAATGATTTCATTCAGGGAATGCCACACTGTTAATGGTCCCTTCACATCAGAATTGTCCACGGATGCTGTTTTTCTGCATCATTTCTTCATTGTGCTCATACGTCCGTTTGTGCACATGTCTTCACATTCATGTTTTTTTTTGCATGTCACCTTGGATATGATGCATGTGTTGAGATATAACCTGATCTGTTATGTTCCTAGCATAGTGCTATGGGTTGTGTTTAGCTGTTTCTCACCCAGTTAGCATGTTCAAAACATCTTTATTAGATTGTTTCCTATCCCACTGAAGGAGAGGTCTGATTTAAATAATTTCATTCCCATAGATGACTCCTTCACGCTCTCTCTCTCTCTCTCTCTCTCTCTCTCATCCCCTCATCAAAAGGTCTGCATTTAATCATTGCAATTGACTCTGGCCTTTTCAAGGACTAAGAGAGAGAGATTAGTGTGAACATGTGTCTGCGTGCCTATACATCTGATGTAACAGCGACCTATTGGGTGTCATTTAGCTTGTGCAACAGGTGACCGTAAACCCCCAAACTGTAGCCTTTAGTTCTTCTTAACAGGGTTTTTGCAGCAGAACAGGTCATAACGTCTGGGGGGCCTGTAAACACCCCCCCCCACTAATTTATCTAAACAGATGAGAATCAGATGATCTCAAATCATATCATAGAAAATCTTTCCTTCCCCATGCAATCTTTCCCCAGTATTACAGAACCTGACTTTGTGATTGTATGAGCCACAGGAAGATCTAGTCTGTAATTGTGTAACAGCGATTTTCAGCGTATGTAAGCTTTGTTCAAGGGCAGACGGTGTGTCTCGTTTGCTCTCAAGCCCAGGACACGTCTGAGAGGGAGGGAATAACTGAGTGTAGGATTATCAGGTGAGGATCCCAGCCTAGCTCCTTTTTCTTTGAAATTCTTTTATTAGAATAAGCCCTTGTGACTTACCATCTTGTTTTCAAGGGGGTCCTAAACAAAGTACAACAAAGAAACTTTGCAGATATACAAACAAGATAAACAGAACAAAGCGCTAATAACCAACTAATAAAAAAAACACACACAGAGCCTACGATTACAACATAATAAATAACAGGTAATAATGATCATTCAGAATATTTGCAAGCATTACTGTAAAATGTCAGTAGGATTAAATGGTTCAGTATACAGAGAATAGGGAGGATCCATTCCCGGAGGTCACCAGTTCAGCTTAAAGACCCGACCTCTCACTTTAAAGCCTGCTCAGCTGTTTGCCTAAAGACTAATAGCAATGGTTCATAGGAAATGTAAGTAGGAGGACAGAGGTCATGTATGCAGGGATAGGATCAATGCTTTGCCAATAAAGCATCTGTCTTGTGCGCCCAGTCTCGTCTGGTTTGAATCATCATAACAAACCTAACCAGCAGTCTGGAGCTGTGCGTAAGGTCCTAAGTGGCTGAGCCAGCAGAGAGACAGCGGTTTCTACTACCTAAAAAAAATTCCTTTTCTCTTGAACATCAGAAAATAAAAAAACAACTCTCTCTTGCCTCACATGTGCCTCCATTTGTGAGGAAGATGCTCCCTCTCCTCTCTGTTCACATGTTCAAATCGAAAACCATAAAAACATGTTAAACATTAAGGGAGAGAAGGATAGTTTCCTCTTTCTTCTTCCTTCCATCCTCTAAGAAAATGGCCTTGGTGCTCATTTTCCCCCCATGAATTGTAAGTGAGTGTGTGTGTGTGTGTGTGTGTGTGTGTGTGTGTAAAGGTGGGTTTGTGCATAAAGGAAAAGGGTTGAGTGTGTGTGCTCTAGAATGGGGGATCTGGCCGACAGATTGAGAGCAGCTTGTTAGAAAGAGGAACAATGAGGCCACAGCCCCTTTCCTGTCCTCTGTTTTGGTCCGTTGCAGTCTCTTTTTCCTTTTTTTCTTATTTCCATCTCCTTTCAAAACACATTCTGTTTTCTCCTGCACTTTCTGTACTTTACCAACTATCTCACTTTGCTAGTTTCACACATGTTATGTCTTTCCACCCATCTTATCTTTTACTTTGACCTCTCCTCTATTCAACTTAGATCTTTCTCTCTCTCTCTCTCTCTCTCTCTCTCTCTCTCTCTCTCACTCTCTTCACACTTCCATCCTCTTTCCTAAGTATTTGCTTTCCTCTCTTCTGATGTTTCACCCGCTAAAACACCTTCCTCGTTTTCTCCCCCTATGTACACCCGACATTGTATATACGCACCTGTGGACATACGTGTCTCCCTACACATACATGTATGAACTGTAGGTGCTGTGTAGGCACAACATGGAGATGCCTTGAACATCTTAAATGTAATCATGGTTGATGTCTAGGACATCAAACAAAGATTACAAGTTACAGATGCACATTGGAGAAATATTTTTTTGCAACTGTCCAAGGTAAAGAAAAAAAGGCTAAAAAAAAACTGACCTGCATTCAGTTTTTTTTCCATTTAGGCATTGTAACAGCTGTCCACTCCACATAAGCAACATTTTTTTGAAAATCTATAGGCAAATGTTACAAATCTATAAAAATGTAACTTGATCTGTAATGCATTTACCAACATCTTTGAGATAATGCAACGCTAACATCTGCTCTGCTGTTTAAGGGTTTTTATCAGATTTAGCATTCTACTTACTGTATATCTAACTATGTCCTCCCACAATCTTCCTTCTCTCTTTACGCCTCCCATCACAGGCTGGAAAAAGTGCAAAATGTGGTTCAGTCCATGACAAAACTATGGCCTTTAATAAACTAACAGAGCCATATTATAAGTAGTCTGTACTTTCCAAAAAAATACAGTACATGGCTATCACTTAACCTCACTGTCATACTTGACCATCGTGAAGCTTGTGAACCGGCTGTCCCAGGCCCCCTTGGCCTCTGCACTGCGTTATTTTGACAGAGAGCCAAATAGACTGACAGACGGACAGCCCCCCACCACCCTCCTAGTCCAGCTCTCAGCCCCCTTTTGTCTGCCTGTCCTGCAGCATTACCACTATGGTTGTAGTCCCCTAATTGCTCTGAACCCTGCAGAGACGGAAGACCATGCACAGGGTTGGGAGGGGTCTTGAGCCCTGATGAGGTTCTTTTCCTCCACTTTTATCCCTTCCACCGCTCTACTTCTTTATTTCTTTCTTCTACTCAGACTTTCAATTAAAAGTGTGCTCATTTGGCTAAGAGGCTGTTGTATCTCTCCACCCTCTCATCCAAGCTCCATTCACGTCTTTCTCTGCTGCTGATGTGAGTGTCTCTGGAATAGACAGCCCCTCACTATAGTTACACTGGCATGTAGGAACAGATATGGTGCTCATGTAGATCTTTTTTTCCTGTGGTTGTTTTGTAACATTCTTTGTAGATGCAACTTCTTAGTTTTAAGAAACTGTTTGAGTGAAGCTTTTGTTTTTTTACCATATAAAATTAGTCCAATCACACAGAAATTACTCAACCATTGGCCCTGGGATGTTGACACAATTTTATTAGCAGATGTCAAGAATTATTGTAACTATTCTGTACTACTGAGTCTGTTATTAAACCCCCTAAGTTGGCTGTATTCTTCTCGTCTCAGGCACCTCTGCAGCCGCCCCCTGGGTCTTCGGCCTCAGTGGTGGCAGCCGCAGCAGCAGCAGCCGCAGCAGCATCGGGGACGCCCCAGTCACTGAAACTAACATACCCAGAAACTTTGGACCGCATCAAGGAGGAGTTTCAGTTCCTCCAGACCCAGTACCACAGGTGGGTGTTTTGGCTTTTGTGTTTGTGTGCATGTGTGCGTGCGTGTGTGCGCGCACGCGCTGGTGTATCCCTCCGTGTTATTTGGCATTTAAACCAATAACAGCACTGTGTTTAAAAAATGCAAGGCACTGTGTTGTATCCCGTTCGCGGTATTAGAGAGCCCACGTAACTTCTATAAGAGGCCCGCCCTACGAAGCGGCTCGATTAGTTGGGGTTAGGCATTGACCTAACGTTGGTTAACGTTAGGATAGCCTTGCCTGCCAATAGTAGTGTATGAATGCTATTGAAAGGCAGGCCTTTCTCAGATGTTGCGTGGGTTCCATAATAACGCGTCAGGTACAGGTGAGAGGATGAACTACGATTCAGGAAGGCTGGTTTGGGTATATCGATGTGATTTCAGAATGATCAGAACACTGCACAGTGGTTTTAATACTCAGAGAGGATTTTACAGCTTTATAAAGTTATCACAAAGACAATCATTTTATGCTCCATCTGGACGACTGAGTGGAATTTTTTCCTGTTCACAAAGTAATCCACCAGGAATGTGCACCTACGTGCATCCGGCTGACCAGTGCAGTGTGTTGCCAAAGGACTTTACATGGAGTTGTGGTTTAATTATTTTGCCCGACAACACGTCATTTATTTGGCCTTGCTTTATCTACTGTCTTACATGTGCATGCACACATACATACATACATACATACATACATACATACATACATACATACATACATACATACATACATACATACATACATACATACATACATACATACATGCACACACATTCAAGCTCTGAGCACCACTAAGCCATATGCATGTATAAGTTTAAGTATATGAAAAATATGCAGGCTTCTTCTTTTGCATTACTGTAGGGTGTGTTTGGATGTGATGGAATGTTCCCAGAATGCCTTTTAAATGTGGGATTTGGGCTGGCTTTGGAGTCCCAGCCTTCTCTCTCTGTTCTCGTGGCAAATCTTCACAGGGTCCCGACCCCTCCCTTACTCTTCTCCCGTTATCCTGCTTTGATTTAGCCGGCCATGTCGTATCATGTTGGTTCACTTCTGATATGTTTGTTGTGTTATCTATTGGTTGAACTTCTGGCACTGGTTGTTGCAGATTAATTCATGAACATTTTCAATTTAGGACAGTGAGTTATTTGTTTTTATTGTCTAGACCTAAAACTAAAAATTACTTGTGCCTTTAAATCTTTTCCAAATCCCTCTAAATGAAAATGATTCAACCAAAATGATCTCAGAAACACCCTTTGTGGTTGAAATGTTGTCATGTCTATGTATGATAACATGATTCTTTTAATCTTTTTTCTGAATGTTTTTAGCCAGCACCTGGGGGAGGGGGGGGGGGGACTATTATCCAGTTGTACCACACGAACATAACCAACGGCAGAAGCTGTGATACTAACCACATCCTTAGCTGCTTTTTCCTTTTCTTTTTGATATCTTGGTCATCTGGATGCACATTGACTTTGACTGGGTGTGAGAGAATGTCTTGTGTGTAATCAGTGAATCAGTGGAAAATCCAAGGTCATCACACTGTGACCATTTTTGAAAACACCCCACAAAAATATTTGCAGAGCTCCCGTGAACCACCTTTTGAGCAGTACTTACCTAGACAAATAAGGCTTTCAGTGAACGTGAGTCACCCCTGAATCTGATGGTTGAGACGGTGTGATCAGCTCTGCTGGCAGCAGCCGTTCAACGTTACACCAAGTGTTACAGTTACAATACACTTGGGGCACTTGCCAAACATGGGTGCTGAGGACTAGCGAGCAAAATAAACAATAAATGAGTCACGAGAGAGCAAGAGCAAGCTTGTGATTCCCTTGGCATCTTCCTGATTCTATACCACAGCGTGCTGTTTAAGCAGGCCGGCTTCAGGTTTCCAAGAAAGCTTTGTTCAACCTTCCTACACACTCTTCCAACAGCCCACAGGCTGTGAGACACTCAGTGCATTTACATGCAGTTTTAAAAAAAACTGCTATATTCGGGTTAAGGCAATACCCCGATATCTCAAACGCCATGTAATGTTAAATCTTATCCTGGTTAAAATCGGAGACTCCTTCAGTAACTGGGGTATCACTGCATGTATACACCAACCTTGACTGGGCTATGATTGGTTTAGGTGTTTTTTTTTTTTTTTTAGAGCTGCAAGTAGTTGTCATTGCTATGACACCACACAACAAAAAAGCGTTGTCTGAATTAACGGGACATCGGCAGAAAGAGCCTGTGGTCCTTATGTTTGACTCCCTGCTGAGGCAGTTGCAAACTCCGGGAGATGGCTAAACCGATAGGTCCATCTCCGGGGCTGTCAACGCTGTGTCTCGGCAAAAAAGTGGAGGAACTGAGCAGCTGCCTCTGGCTAACGTTAATGTACACTAGTTGGCTAGCTAGCTGGCTAATTCCACCCAACACTGGTTACATATAACGTTCTAATCATCCGGACAAGATGTCAGTTGTCTGGCGTGAACACTGTGTTCCTACGCTGTGACAAAAATGTCTAAATGAAGTTGTTACATTTTACTAGTGAGAGTTATGCTGTCATTCTCCCCATTCCTCCCCGCTTGCGATAGTTTTTTGCTACTATGATCACGCCAATACCTGCCCTTCAATAGCATTCGCACACTACTATTGGCCAGGCTTCCATGCTTATGCAAGGTAACGCAACGGTAAAGGTCCCACCCCTGTCCAATTGGCTATCCTAACCTTAACTTATCTAGGTCAATACCTAACCCCAACCAATTGGTCTGCTATTGAAGGGCAAGTAACTCTGAGTAACTCTCAAAAGCAGTTAGATGGACGGTTTGCTTTCCAGAAGTAACCTAAAAAAATTCAGTTTTGAAGATGTCCAGACAGATAGCGGTCAGTTGGTTTAGCGATGACCTTACTTAGTCTTTCGGACCTCAAACAGAGCAAAACACAAACACACTGACCCTTTCACAGACTCCCAATCTGATGCATGTGCTTAACACATACTTACACATGTACAGGCCTCACCAATGGTCTCCACACACAAATAAATGTTCTCTAGAAATAGCAGGGCTTAGTTGTGTATTTTGTCTGCAGCGAAGGTGGCTGGATTCTGATAGTTGGATTAGAAAGCAGGAAAGAGACGGAGGGAAGGGATTTGTGTGTGTGTGTGTTTGTGTGTGTGTGTGTGTGTGTGTGTGTTTGTTTGTGTGTGTTCTGCACTTGCTGCCAACACTGCCACACACACTGTTTTATGTTGAATGTCTTTGCCTTTGGTGCTGTTGGTTGGATAAAACGAACAATTTACACCTTTTTAAAGTAATTGTGACTTTTCATCATAGGTGTATCATCTAATGAAAATAATAATAATAGCAAAACTGAACGGATAAGTTTACCTAATTGATTAGTCATCGGCAGATAATTAATTGGCCATTATTTTGATAATGGATTAATTAAAATTTGTTTTTTATGTCATCGGTATGTCTGTAACTTTGTAACCTGTTTTTAACATCAACAACATTAAAGTGCTCATGTTATGCTTTTTGGCTTTTTCCCTTTGCTTTTGTTGTGTTTTATATCTTTTTTTGAGTGCATCTAATAGGTTTACAAAGTGAAAAAGCCCAAAGTCCACCCCAATGGGACTTACCATCTCTTACAGAAAACACTGCTCCAAACAGCTCTATTGTAGTCCAGCCTTCACTTCTGTGACAAATGTGCATCACTTAATAACGCACGTTACAATGCTCGCCTAGCTGCTAGCGTGGCACGCCCTCATACTCTGCTTCCGACTAGCTTGTAGTGCGCATGTGTGACTCCTGACAAAGATGGAGTAGAAGTGAGATGCCTCACTCTGGAACTTAAACAGAGAGCTCAACATACAGGGTGAAAAGAGGAGCTGCAGCAATGTGTAGTACAACATAAATATGGTGTTTTTTGAAAATTAAACCATGTAAACCTATTCTGATATAACCTATAAATACAATAATGAACATGAAAATGAGCATAATATGAGCACTTTAAATTAAATTTCCCTCCTAATAGAAATGCCGGTTCACCAGAGCTGAGTGGTGTATGTATATAGATATAATTAGATAAATAGTCAGGATTCCTCTGTGTAACTGCCCGTCTGTCACTTCCCGAATGATGAAATGATATTTGCTTTAGGGAGGGCTGAGGGTTTGTGGGTTGGTTATAGTTACGTGTGCATTTTATTGGTGTGCTGGTTTGTATGCTATAACCTCTGCCTGTTTTAATTCTGTGTGCGTGTCAAACAAATATTAAAAAGCTGCTCTTACAGTGAGTCTGGTACGGTTGGCCTGCTATTGTGTGATAAGATACCAGTTGTGTGTGTGTGTGTGTGTGTGTGTGTGTGTTCTTGTACACAACCTTGAGAGACGATGAAAGCGTACGCGGGCGAGTTAGGTGGGTCCCCGGTGGTTGGGTGTGTTTTAGTAGAGACTTGGAGAGAAGCTGAATGTTTTTCCAGTGGAGCAGAGAGGAAAGGTTGATCAATAATTAATGTGATGTAAAGGGAACATTCATATACCTGGAGGCTGGCGGGCTAAGTCCTTACACTGTAAAGGCACGACACCTATGCAGCTACTACATGGCGTGTGTGTGTGTGTGTGTGTGTGTGTGTGTGTGTCTGTGTGTGTCTGTCTGTCTGTGTGTGTGTGTGCTCTTTACTGGCTGGTTGCTCTGTATTTGTATAGCATTTGTGCCAGCTATGATGCTTGTTTGCCAAAACAAAGACGGACTCCAGACTGCAGAACAAGTTAATGTTCTGAATTGATGGTGAACCAGACTTGGTAGCAGCATGTCAGGATTATTAAGGATCAGAATGGTTAGTGCTGAGTAATTTGCCTGGAAAGGTCTTTACATTGAAAATGATAACAATGTAGTCAGGATGTATGCTTTTGCTGTGAAATGTAGCACTGACACAATTGGTCGTTTTAATTAATTGGAAACTGAATGAATACAAATTTGGGCAATAAATTCGGTTTTTTATCAATGTCACAATTTTCTGCTTTTCTCTGTTTTATGTCATTTAAAATTGGGATTTGAGCTGTTGACTGTAAGACAAAATAACATGTCACCTCAGGCTTAAGGAACTTTTTGATGGACATTTGCACTATTTCACAGTCCATATTATTAAGAGATCAATCAAGCAAATAGACAACAGATTAATAGATAATGATAATAGTTATTAGTTTTAGCCTCAGGTACATGTGTTTCACTAGTGTTGTATTTGATACCGTCCCATACTTGCCATTTTCCTGCACAACCCTTAAATGAACAATAACAAATGTTATCAGTGTTTGTTTCTAAGCACAGGACTTGTTTTAATAGAACCGTAACAAGTTACTAAAATCATGATTTTTGATTGACAAAATATATACAATAAAATAAAGTAACTGAGAATCTGACTGATCATATAATACCAGATTTACTTGTCACTGCAGTCGCAGTGCTTCACACGGTCTTCCAGTTGCTTCTCAAACTCGACACTTCTCAAAAAGTGTTGAGTTTTAGAGCTGCACCCCCGAGCCCCCTCTGCTCTGTAGTGTGTATTTGTTTAGACCAGGCACACAGTTAGCTGGTGGAAAGAGAAGTTTTAATTTGTTTTTCTTTAACTTGTTTGGGGTGCTGTTTGCCCGACACTTGTGGGAAAAACATTGTACTTCTATGGTTTACCGAAAAATTATACAGCTGATTTTCATTTTAAAAAAGTCTATCATTATTTTATGAACTGGCACCAACTGATTGAATAATTCAATTTCTGTAGTCCTGCTCACACTAATGCCTTTTTTGTGAAAGCAAAGCAGTGGTCTTTTGAATTATATGTCTGTGAACACAGTTTTAACAACCAAACCAAAAAAGGACAAGTGTTTTATATAAAAGACAAACTTTAAAATGTCTTTGTTCCTCAGGTTAAATAATCAATGAGGGAATAGTGAAAATAAAAGTATTAACAAAAACAAACACTCAAAAGGAAGGAGTTGGTATTTTTACAAGACCCAGTAGCCGGTTTCCAACATGGAGACTAAAAAAGGCACTCTGCACATTTCTGCAAAATGCAGGATCTTAATTAGATGCTTCACTGTCTGTAGGCTCTCATTAGCGTGTGTGTGTTCATGCCTGTGTTTGTTCAGCAGGTTTGTGTGTGTGTGGGTGGGTGTACACATTGTGTGTGCTCAAGTGTGTGTTTTGTTTCTGTGTGCCTACATGCCTGCAGTATATGCTCTAAGTAGATTGGTTTAGTGTGTACAAGCACACATACACACACCTAAATGCTTCCATGCTCCAAGTGGTATGTTGGTGTGTTTCAGTTTGTGTGTGTGTGTGTGTGTGTGTGTGTGTGTGTGTGTGTACGTGTGCTCAGTTAGCAGTGCAGCACTGACAGAGCTGTCTGAAGGCTGGCAGGCTGCAGATTTGTAGCGCATTCGGCTGATCATCTAATCTCCTGTCACCACCAGTGAAAGATTGGACGCACACACACACACACACACACACACACAC